>NC_054867.1:44542222-44850380 GCF_018320785.1 Cheilinus undulatus
TCTACAGTATCGGCCAGAGAATGCAGACCAGATGGAAAAATGCCATAAAACTACAAAAGACAGACAGCGCTGCTTAGAAGAAAAAATATTTGCCCATGTCAGTCCAAATGACTACAGTGCAGCATGTCAAACATTCGAGAGAACTGCAAAAATTGCTAAAAATCTGCAAAGAGAAGCTTTAAATGTGGTTCTTCGCTCTTGTTTAAATAAAGAAATGTGGCCTAGTTCTAATAAAATTGTTAATATGCTCTGGCTACATCTGAGCTAAACGCTACACTGGTAGCAGCCATTGAATACACTGGCCTAGAGTACAACTAAACCCTGCCCATAATCATCCCAAACTCATGCCAAAGCCGGTTGTAAGAACGGAGAAAACATCTCTTCCATCATAAAAATCTTTTGGTATTATTCTTTTGCTCTTTATTTGATAAAGGAATGTGGTCCAGTATTGATAAAACTATAGCTAAATCTGAGGTAAATGCTACACTGGTGGCAGCCATTGCTATTAGCTTTTGGTACAACTTAACCCCACCAGTAGCTACTGCCGTGTTCTCCCTAAAACAGTGCTTATTGGTCAGGTCCATTCTCAGACCTGGCACAATTATCTCAGATGGGATCTTTGCAAGATGGATTTGCCTGATGACAGACATGGGGTCTGGTTGGTCCATCTGCTTTCAAGTTTAGAGAATCAAAGAGTTTATCTACTTTTTAAAACCAGGAAAGAAGCCTGATTTTGACTCTTAAGATAACTGTTTTTGCTTTTACCAGAGGAAAGATTCAAATAGTGATTTTGAGCAGCCCAAAATCACAGAAGGCAAGGAATTAACAGTCTATTATATATGATGCTGTAAAACTATATAATAATGTTATCATAAAAGCCTCTAGATTCAGGGCATGTCAAGAAAAGATGAACTTGAGTTCCATCACCTGACTTAGACTTATAATGGGCAACAGAAGGAAAGAGTTGGGTTAAATTAGTCTTTGAGTAATGCACCCAGTGGATAGCTTTAAACAGAATGAGCTGAAGCCTAACATTAATAGAACATGATCAGATCCCAGCTAATCCTCTTGCCTGTGGCTCACCTGAAATCTCCACACGAGTATCCATAACCCTTGCTTCTTTAATATAGGTGAGACACACTTTTAATACCTGTTTTTATCACTGAAAAAGGGCTGAATCCTATTTGAAGGCGTGACCAAATATATCAGTATAAAATGCTGAGACATGTGCTGTCATTACTGCAAGTACAGCTGCCACATAATCTACTGCATAGGACCTAACATGATTAAAAATTCACTTTCAGTTCATTGTGTATTGCAAGCAGCTGTTTGGCTGCACAAACAAGGCTGGGGTATGCTTGTATAATGACAGAGACCAAAGAGGTGGTGTCACTTTTTAACAACTTTCCTCCCTCATCAGGTCATAATCCTCCGTGAAAGAAAAACCCTGAATATTAAGATAAGTTGACTATATTAGATTAAAACATAGTTTCAACTATTTAATTAGTGAAAGCTTTCTTTATTTGATTAAAGAAAAAATGTATTTTAACAAAAAGGACAAAGACCTAACCTGACATGCCAGATGGATTTGTTTCACACATCCATCTGGGCCAATCAGAGCTACAAAGCATGTGACATAGCCACTAGCAAGCTGCTCGTGCGCAGCTACTGAGGAATAACGCGAAACATGGCGACTATAGACATGTAAGTTCTCGACTTTTGTCGGTTTTGAAAAGAAAACAACTCACTGCTGTTCTTTGTTCTTCTTTTAATGAAGAAATGTTGTCAAGTTTTGATAAAACTGGCACTTTAGCAGCATCCACTCTAATCTCTTCCTCCATAACTGCACCAGCTCTTGCTGCTGCTTGCTCATGTGATGACTCTGCCGTGCCTAAAAGTACTGCCCCTCATCGCTGATTGATCCTGTCACTTTCTAACCAGGCCCAAACGGTTCAGATGGGAGCTTTGCAAGATGGATTCGCCAGTGAAAAACAAGGAAATGGGAGTATCCATCTGCTTTGCAAGGTTAACAAAGACCTGCATTTCACTGCAGTAACAGTTGTTACTGTTGTAAATGGTTTTTTAATTACTATAAACTGAAGGCCCCTGACTACCTTTGGTTTAGGAACACAATTTGTACTTTGCTGATCAGACAACACTTGCAATTTAAAAATTAAAGTTTATTTTAAAGGTGACTGTATACATCAATGTTTTGACTTTCCATCAATCTGATTGGATAATTAATCAACCAATTGATGTATGGGTATACTTACACTGATTAATCATTTCACCCCTACATAAATGAAGTTTAGCGTTAGTTCATGCAGGAAATGGCAGTCATACACCTCCCACAGCCAATCACAACTCTTTCTCTCAACACAGCGCACATGCTGCTGCTGCAGCTGCAGCTGACAAAGCTTAACCTCCTCCACCTCATTGTCCTCCTTTGTAGCGTAAAGCTTATTGCAACCTCATATTGATATTCATGCTACTATGGATTAATTGCTTTTGAACTTATTTTATAGTATTCAGTACATATTGTCATTAATGCATCCATCCAGATGAGGGTTTCTAGCTATGCATTCCCTGGACAGTCAAATCATGCTGCTTGGCTAACCCAGAGAGCTTCTTTTGAGCAGAGCCTTCTCTGTCAAGTAAAACTGTAAATCCATTTTGCAAAAAAATGGTAAAATGTATGACGAAAGTGTTCCTGAATGAACATTATCTGAACATTTTTACTAAAGACACTAAAGCTGATTTACATGCCCTATTATGCAGAAAAGGGTGTGATACTGTTAAGTAAGTAGACCTTGAAGAGTGCTGGTTTGGTTGTAAATAAAGACGTGATATGCTGAGGTGACCCAGTGACTTGTGGACTGTGGGTCTGTACTGAGAGCTCAACTACTTCAAGCTAGCAGGAGTGCAAACTCAACATGATGCTAACCACATGGAGCTAAAAGAGCTGTAGCTGCAAAGAACATGCAGGTGGAATTTACACAAGAATTATGGTTTAGACATTTTTATCTCTGAGGGCCCTCCAAAACACACAGACACTTGTCCCTTGGTTAATTTAAAAATGCACATTTTTAAAAAATGAAATTTGAATTAGTACTGTGTTGCTTGAGATATAGTATCAGTAGGTGATTAATTAAGGTAATCAAGAAAATGAATTATTGAGTAGAGTCATTCAAAATTGAAATTATGTTAATTGCATCCAATATGCTTTGGAGCCTTTTCTTTCTATAGTAGCACATCTGCTGTGAATTAGAAGTAAGACAATACACACAAAAACAGTAAAAAGATAAACTAACCTCCATGTTGATACCAGAAGTGTCATGGAAAATCTGAGGATATTCTATACTTTGTCCTTCTACAAATCATGCTGGCAGAATAAACCATCTTCACAAGTATTTTTACACTGCCAGAGGCTGGTTTCTTAGTGCTTTGAGTCAGCCACCTCCATTGTAGTCTTGAAATGAAAATAGTGATTGAAAATACATCAGTGAGTCACTGTCTTTCACTGAATGACATGTTCCTTCGTTTTGATGAAAATGGATACTGTAGTTTATTTAGAGTTAATACTGCGCACGTCATTCTGCCAGCTGAATGACATAAAATGTGTTCTCTTCCACAGCTGAAAGTAGTCCTTAGTCAAATGCTTTATTTTTCTTTGAGGAGAGTTTAATGAAAGCTGTGATGCTCATGTTATTTTGTAAATTTTGGCATTTACATTATTCTAAATAAATGGAAAATGCATTTATTTATATTTGTGGTTGATCTGTGTTAAAATAGAGAACACACTACAAAATAATCTGGCTGATTTTCACCCCAGGATTTTCTTGTCAGATGACATGAGGTGAGTTAAACGCCATTCAATCTACTCAGAGCAACCTCAGGGATGCACTGATTCCAGTTGTAAATATTATACATGTCTTACATATATGATCTGATATCTTGTGTCGGGGAATCCTGAGGACAGTCAAGACTGCTGGACTGTTGGACTGTCATGTGAGAGAAATGAGAGCCAGTAGGGAAGTAATGTGACTGAAGAAAGAAGCACAGTTACAACAGTGTGTCCATTCTTACTCACCTCTAGCCCAAGCCATAACAGTTACAAACCATGTCCATGCCGTCCCCGTGATCCAAGACAAGGTTTTTACTTTTAATCTTTGTGATTTTTTGTTGCCAAAATCAGTCCAAAATCTGTCACTCAAGGTGTCTTGTATAATGCCTGACCACATCAGCCATGTTTGATTTTTGTAAATCCTAAGAGATTTTGTGAGATTTCAAGTTTTCCAGAACTTTTGTTATTTAAGAAATGAGTCTGTTGGAGTGTGACTTGTTTTTGGTCATACCATTGCTCTACATACAATACAGGAACAAAACTGTTAACTCCACTATAAAAAAAAAAAAAAAAGCAGGATGATTTTTTTTTTCTCTGGTTTGATAAGTGAAATATTATTTCAACATGTTCCTAAAATTCAAAGTCTAGTAAAGTTATTTATACTGTGTATGACTCTCTATAAAAGGATATATGTATATAAAATGAAACAAGACCTGCGTGTTATTTCTGTTGATAATCTTGAGCGCAATGATTCACACCTGACATGAATCTTAAATCTCAAATCACATGACTCACATCCTCCTAAACTAGTGGTCTATTTAAGCTGCAGGATTTTTGCTCTCTTACTCTGCTTTGCAATTGCCAGCTCTGCCCTTGATCAGCACTGTGCTCTCGTTTCAACCCACCTCCACCCCAGCATCCACCTGTTGACAGACACAAAATACTGTAATAGTGTCACACCTACACACCTACCCATTCACTCCACATTCACATACTGATGGCAAAGGTTGCTATGGAGAATTCCATCCATCCATCAATCCATCCATTCATTTTAAATACTGCTTGTCCCAGTCGGGTTCTTGGGGGGCTGGAGCCTATCCCAGCCGTCACTTGGGCTAGCGGTACACCCTGAACTGATCGCAAGTCTGCTCAAATGCATCCACACCTTTGTACACACCACCAAAGAAGCAGTTGGAGCAAATTGGAGTTTAGTGTCTTGTTGACAATAGACATGTGACTGCAGGAGCTGACTGCAACCTTCCTACGGTGCCATAGTTGAACAAGTATTATCATAGTGTGTATTTGTGCATGCAGTATCAGATGTTGTAGATGCCCGACAGGGTGTTGATGATCACCTGACTGTCAGCTTCACTGACTGTGGAGGTGAAAACGTCCTCAAAACATATTTCCTCAGTCCCCTCTCCTCTGCTTTGTTTCCTTGAGTATCTCAAAGTGTCTCTAAAGAGTACTAAGGCTGGCCACACACTACAGGATTTTAATCCTGATTTTAGGGTAGATTTGAATGATCATTGGGGTGTGTTCCAAGTGGAGGCTGGTCTCAAACAACTATTTGTTGGAACAATCCTTGTGTGTGGTGTCAACATGATTGTTTTACAGCTCCACATTGTGTGGTAGCCTCCCAGATCTGGAATCATTAATATTTGATTCTAGGTAGAAGGGTCTCTGACAGAATACCCCCATCAACCAATGAGAACGAGCAGACCAGGTAACATCACTGGCTGGATCATTTGTGCCTTGACCGCTCTCAAGCATAAACACAGCTGTACCTTTATTTCAGCCAGGATTTCATCCTGATTCTTTTCCTTACTTTATGATTTTGCTGCACCTGTAACAGACACCAGGACAGCCTGTGGTGGACAGACAGCAAGCCGATGGTATCAGTAGACATACATGTCTGTTATTCTTCTGAAGTCACATGATCACAACTGCTGACCTGGCTGATGTGTAAGTCAAGGTGGTCTCACAGTCTGGCTGAGTCATCTAGTGCATTGGTTCTCAAAAGATGTGTGCCTTGAGGCAGGTCCAGGTGGGCCGTGGGAATTTGAACCACCATACATTATTTCTACAAGTATATAGCAACTAAAGATACTTGAAGAAGTATTAAAACTCTGTTTTGCATGGATATGAATGTGGTGTGCCTTGGGCAAAAACCGTTTGAAAACCACTGTTCTAGTGTGTGTGCTCAGGGGATTATAAGATGAAAAGATGTTTGAATTTGTCCTTATGTCTGTGGTATCCCACATTTTAAAAACATCTAGTGAGTAGCCAACCTAAGATGCATGGAGGTAACTATAGGGACTTGAGATGCACACCTATGTCTACATGTATGGTTGCTGCCATGTGATTGGCTGATTAGATATTTGCATTAATGAGCCATTGAACATAAACCTGTTGGGTGTATATCCTTAAAAATGTTTCAAAACAAGTAAAAACAAATGGCAAACCAGTGCAGGTAAGAGAATGAACTGAAAGTTCATAACTATGGATTTAAAAATGCAAAAACTTATGTGTCTCATCTGATCTATTATTTAGAAATACAAAACCACATGTAAGTATTGATGATTAGAATGTATGTATTACTCAGGTTTTTGCCTGAAGAGCCATCCTTTAAACATTTTTACTTTAAACAGTCGCTGGAGTATCAGACCATTACTCCTTTGATTGTGCAATAACTGCGGGATATTCACAGCTTCTGTTTCCTAGCAACATAGTGTATGCAGCATGTATAAGCACCACATCCCTTATCACTCATCACCATCAGAAACAAAAAGGTGAAGGAAATATTAGTGGAATAATTGAGAAAAAGTCGTGCCGTGGCTCTTTCAGCACAAACCCGTCATGATCGTCTGCACTGTTGTCCCTCCACAAACACTTCTCGGTATTATGCTTCATTCAGTCACTTCTGTCCCTTAATCTTGCTCTTCAATCGCGCTCCTCAGTGAATTGCAGAGCCTTTGCGACTGCGACTGTCTCTTCTGTAGGAAAATGGCTCCTCTAGATCAGACTTTTTACAGCAGAGCAGGCAGTGCTGAGTTTGTTTATGATGGTATACAATAGCAAAGCTGGCCGACTGAGAGCGCTCAGTCAGAGGACCCTTGAGAGTAGCACCACTGCATTGCTTCTCTCCATCCGGCTGTGTATTGGTGCTCAATTCTAGACAAATGTGCTCCTGTGCTTATTCTGTCACCTGAGGGCAGTTGTATTATCTTCAGCTGCACATGAGAAGGGACTGAAGCGAGTAGATCCACATTTTATCTTTTCAGCTCCTCATATTTTCACATGGATTGTCCCAACATTTGTGCTTCATTGCTTCTTATAGTTTTGACTCATCAATTTTAATCGGCTGAACTTCAAATTACATTAAATTATTGAACCACTGAGAGCAAATTGAATAAGTTTTTGAGAGCTTTCTGGCTTGAAAAGGCACTTTGCTCATTTTACGGACTTTGACATGATCCAATTGTATTAGTAAGGCGTGCCAAGACCATTTCAAGAACATATGAAAGGATTAATAATTACACTGTAATCCTGCCTCGTGTGATGGGTTTTGCTCATGTTAATATTTCCCTCTGCTGTACGAGCTGTATTAGAATTAATTTGCTCAACTAATCTGAATGAGCTGTTGTTGTCGCTGTGATCATGTAGCAATCAGGAGGGGGGCAAAAACTCAGGAGGAAGCTGGATTTGCTGTCTGTTCTTATTGTAAAGGACCAGGACATCAACAACACCTTGTTACATTCATTATACCATTGGTGTATATGAATCCTAAGCTTCTCTCAACCTCTATCACACAATTTGCATCTTTATATCAGCAATTACACAGCTGAGTAGATTGCATTGAACCTTTCAATAGTCGTGTCATTATGACGGCCCACGGAAATTTGTTTCTCTGTGTTCTGCTATTACACCGCCTGACATCATCACAAGTTGTCCTAAATATTCTCTCAGTTTATTGAAAATTGCTGGTTTTCAGACTGAGACGCATTGAAGCGGGGACAGGCCAGCTGTTGGAGAGAGAACTATATATACTGTCCTGTCGTCTCCACACTCAGGGAGTGAAGTCCTTAGTTATAGAAAGTGGAGTCTCTGCTGACGGGAGCTGAAGTGCACACACAGAATCCTGGTGGTGCCTCATTTCAAAAAGCCATTTCAGCAAAGGTTGTTTTTACCTTCACCTAGAAAGTTGGGTTTGTTTGTGTAGAAGTCTGCAGGATAACAAGGAAACTACTATCCCAATGTAAAACCCATCAAATATCTGAATTAAGTAAAAAAGGATAAGAATAAGCAGATAGGACTCTCCTACAGTTCAAATATTCTTCTTTATGAACATGTGTTTTTTTTTGTGAAAAACATTTTTTGTAACAAAATCATTAATTCATACTGTTTTTTCACCAAACATTTACTATTCATCATCAACATCCATCCATTTTCTATACCGCTTATCCCCTTAATCAATCAATCATTGTATAATGCCAGGTTACACCAGGCACAGTTATCTCAAGACACTTTACAAGTCTAGATAATACAGATTCATCTAAAAAAATAGAATATCATGAAAAAGTTCAATATTTTTTGTCACTCAGAAGGTGAAACCCATATATTATATAGACTCACTACACACATAGAGTGAAAATTTTCAAGCCTATATTTCTTGAAATGTTGATGGTTATGGCTTACAGAAAATGAATACCCAAAATTCAGTGTCTCAGAAAATTAGAATATTGTGAAAAGGTCAATACTGGAAAGTCATGGTGTCACACCCTAATCAGCTAATGAATTCAAAAAACCTGCAAAGGTTTCCTGAGCCTTTAAATTGTCTCTCAGTCTGGGCCAGTAGGCTACACAATCACTGTCCAGAAGACAGTCATTGACATCCTCCACACGGAGGGTAAGCCACAAAAGGTCATTGTTAAAGAAGCTGGTTGTTCACAGAGTGCTGTGTCCAAGCATATTCATAGAAAGTTGAGTGTAAGGAAAAAGTGTGGTAGGAAAAGGTGCACCAGCTTAAGGGATAACCGCTGCCTTGAGAGGATTGTCAAGTAAAATCCATTCAAGAATTTGGGGGAGCTTCACAAGGAGTGGACTGAGGCTGGAGTCAGCACATCAAGAGCCACTACACACAGACGAATCCTAGACATGGGCTACAAAGGTGGCATTCCTCATGTCAAGCCACTCCTGAACCAGAGACAACGTCAGAAGCGTCGTAACTGGGCTGTGGAGAAAAAGAACTGGACTGTTGCTCGGTGGTCCAAACTAAGTCCTCTTTTCAGATGAAAGTAAATTTTGCACATCACTTGGAAATCAAGGTCTTGGAGTCTGGAGGAAGAGTGGAGAGGCATGGAATCCATGTTGCTTGAAGTCCAGTGTGAAGTTTCCACAGTCAGTGATGATTTGGGCTGCCATGGCATCTGCTGGTGTTGGTCCACTGTGTTTTCTGAATCCACAGTCAATGCAGCCATCTACCAGGAAATTTTAGAGCACTTCATGCTTCCTTCTGCTGACAAGCTTTATGGAGATGCTGATTTCATTTTCCAGCAGGACTTGGCACCTGCCCACACTGCCAAAGGTACCAAAAGCTGTTCAATGACCATGGTGTTACTGTGCTTGATTGGCCAGCAAACTCACCTGACCTGAACCCCATAGAGAATCTATGGGAGATTGTCAAGAGGAAGATGAGAGACACCAGACCCAACAATGCAGATGAACTGAAGGCCGCTATCAAAGCAACCTGGGCTTCCATTACACCTGAGCAGTGCCACAGGCTGACCGATGCCATGCCACGCTGCATTGATGCAGTAATTCATGCAAAAGGAGGCCCAACGAAGTATTGAGTGCATAGATATGAACATACTTCTCAGAAGACAGACTGACATTTCTGTTTAAAATATCCTTTTTTTATTGATCTTATGTAATATTCTAATTTTCTGAGACACTGAATTTTGGGTTTTCATGATCTGTAAACCATAATCATCAATATTTCAAGAAATAAAGGCTTGAAATTTTTCACTCTATGTGTAATGAGTCTATATAATATATGCTTTTCACTTTCTGAAATGAGTGACAAAAAATATAGAACTTTTTCATGACATTCTAATTTTTTGAGATGTACCTGTACTCTCAGCAGTAATAGTATTTAGCCTTGTGACAGTGGTGTAATGTCCTGTTCACACACCTGGTCTCATCTATGCCTGTCAGCCTATGGTGTCGCTGCTGCCCTTTTAAAAATGTGGCTTTCTCCTCCTCCAGTTCATTGACGACATGGTTGCGAGGGACCCTCCACCTCCCCACTGCCAAGTCTGCAAGATGCCATCATGAGCCATCAACTCCAGTCTTCACAGTGTGGTCAGCCTTTCAACCTCAGACGACACCTTAAGTCATCATCTGGTCAACCCCAGTCTTCAAAGTTGATCTAATCAGCCTCAGATGACATCATCAGACAACACCACTGTTACCACCACCCCTATCTGGACTCCACAGGAGGATAGATCCTACTGCTGCTCAGGTTAGACACCCTTTGATCACACCATGTCCTTGTGGCATTCAAGAGACTGAGAGTAATTCAATATCACATCTGTGTATAATGAACGCTCATCTTTGAATCAGTCCCCAGTCTCTCCTGATTGAAATGCTGGGTTACAGCTGTATGTCTATGCTTAAGAAAGCGTGGTGGTGGTGGGGGGCACATGTTTCTACCCAAACCTGACCTGAGTCTAAGACAGTAAAAACAAAGCCTGATAGTAAATGCAAGTTGTCCTTACCCTGTAATTACAGCCTGCTTGTTAACACAGATAACACATGACCGGACCTTTTATAACTCAGGAAAGTCAGAATTGTATTCATGTTTTTTTTTTTGTTGTTTTTTTTTTCCTAGTTGTTTGAACAAACAAACAAAAACATGTGATCAGCTGTTCCACACATGCAGGCAGCTGCACCGTATATGCTACATTACAGCACATAAACAACAGCTCATGTAACAACAGCAGTTACATGAGCATTATTTTCACAATCTGATCGGAGAATTAGACTTCTCTGTTCGCATGGACACTAAAAGATGCGATGCGATTCAGGTACGCATGCTCTAAATCTGAGTCATCCACTCTTCCTGCATTATTACTGTGCCCTGCTCATGCATCAAATGTTTGATCTGAGTGAAACTGCTCTGACATGCGCAGTATCGTCCCACAGTGTAAATCTATGAGAAACCTCACATTTAAATGAGGTTTTGGTTATTTAATTCATTTCATAACTCCTTTTTCTATAAACTAGGAGGCTCACTTGACAGTGGATGACTCGCTGTTGTACATGTTGTTTGTGCTTTCTCTCGCGACTGAGGCTCTCACAGCTCATGGTGTCATCTAGTGGAAGATCCACATAAAGCTTGTAAATGCTCCCAGCCTGTTTAAAGGTTACATATTTTACCCTTTTAAGAAGAGTTTATATTGGTCTCAGAGGTCCCCAAAACCTGCCTGTGAAGGCTGTTGCTGAAAAAAACTCTCCAGTATAGGATTTTTGCATGTTTAGAAACCCCTCTGTTTCAGCCCTTCTCAAAATGAGCTGTTTCTGTGTCTGTGGCTTTAAATGCTTGAGAGCTGTCTGACTCCATCCCTGACTACACCCCTCTCAGGAAATGAATTTAGCCTGATAGAGGGAGGAACCCTCTCCCAAGCAGGTAGGGCCAACCAAATCTGGGGGTGGTGCTAACTCCCCACATGACATCATGAGGGGAAAATCTGAGAACAGCTTGTTTCAGCACACATTTTCTGAAAGCTTGAGATAGAGAAGGGGGAGGGAATAGATTTTTATTATTCATTTTTGGTATAAGCTAATCCCATTCTTCACATCCATACACTTCTGACAGTGGGAGCAATTTGGGGCTATGTGTCTTACCCAAGGACAAGTGACTGTAGGAGCCAGGGATCAAACCTGTGACCATCCGATTGTGAGATGGCCGACTCCACCACGTGATCCACAGCTACTGGGACGAAAGTAAGAGGGGGTTTATGTTTGACGTTCATAAACGACAAAAAAAACAGAAATGAAGAAAATACAATTTTTTGTTAAAAAACTATCTGTAGGGTATATTTTCCCTCTTTATTATTAAATTGCCATGTATTGTGCACAAAAACACATATCTCACTGTCTTTTTCTACAGCATTGTTCTTCTTTATCATTGAGTTATTTTGGCAAACTTACTTCCTGGTAATTGCAGGTACACAAAAAATCCTTATCTTTTTGCAGGCTCGTATCTCATTACCACCAACAATGATTGATGATGATTGCTGATTGGTTACAATATTGCATTGACTGTAAAAAGTGTCTTTAGTTTATTATCACAAACAGATTTTTTTTCAGCAGCAGGCAGAATAAAGTGTTAAATAAGATGTTTAAATCTTCTCAACATGTCTTCCAGGAAAGCGATCACTGATTAATTCATTTCCTGGTTCCCAATAATCTCCCAAAAACCTTCAGTAAGAGCTGATTATTCCAGCTTGTACTTCATGAGGAACAACAGAGAAGTTATATGAAACTTGTGCTGGCCTTAGCACAGAGTCTTTTTTTTTTTTTTTATAAATAATGTATTGATTTATTTAGTTAGTATGCCCCATCTGCATCCTGCACTGTCTCCCACATATAGATTTGTTCAGCCGGCAGCCTAATAGTGCTTTCTTATTTCTATTTTTGGATTAATTATTTGAATTATTCATTTCAGAAGTCAGTGTGGTAATGCAGTTGGAAGTGTAGATGAAGTGAAAAATCTGCCAGAATGTTACATTCATGTGAGCTTTTGACTTCAAGCTGAATACTCAATACTGTTTGCAGCACGAGATGGAAGCACGATACAGAGCCTCTATTTTTGCTCATGACTGTGAAGAATCTTTGGCTGCTTTTTATAAAAAGGAAAAACACATAGCATTAAAACAATCCTGAAACCTTCTGCAGGGATGCCATCATATGGGTGTTAATTTGTTTGAACAAAAGGAAAAAGAGATATTTAGCAGATGTCATGCAAAGCCCTGAAATCTCTTGAGACCAATCATTGCAGACCACTCTTCCTGTCTCTGCTGTGTGAAGATGATACATAGTCTGCTCTGCATAGTGCAGTTATCAAGCACTGGGCATGCAGTCAGCACACTAGCCATGCAACAGCTGTTATTTGTACGTCTTTTGTACTGTGGGTTCGCAATGCGGCGGAGGCGTGGAGAGGATGATAGATCCTGAGAGTTCGCTGAAGCAGAGGCCTTGGATTCAAGTAGCAGCAAACCATTCATTTCAAATAATTTCATGTTTCCTTCCATCGATCTCTGTCCTTTCAGTGCTATTATCAGAGCAATTATGGCAACATGTTATTCAGAGATGGCAGCCATTGTCTCTTTTTCTTCAGGACTGAAAACTTGCTGTTAATCTGTATCATTAGTTTACATCAGGAATAAAAAACACAGAAATGCTGCCAATCATTGAGCTGAAATGTAGGTCTACCTCTGTACTGGTGGCTTCTTAGTAAAGCTGAGCAAACACTGTGATTTTAATCCAACTTTATGACAGTTGGGGAATAGAGCTTAACAGCATGGTACAGAAGTAAAATTTCAGTTCTCCGTAACAAATTTGATTATCAGCCATACTGTCAGAAGAATTCAAGTTAGATTTACCTGGGCTACCTGTAGAAGACAGAAGTTCTTAAAATATCAACCTCTTTTTGAGGAACGCATAATTTAGTCGCAATCTCAGCCAAACAATTCTATAATACCAACAATCCTAGAGTCTCAAAGAGACATCTTTGATTTGAGGGGTCTCTAGTAACCCTGAAAATGTCTACCGTACCTGTGTACAAAGACTGATGTCTGTCAATGATGTCAATGCCACCGTAGTATGAAGCCATATAAGTTTGATATACAGTATTACAACTTTATTATTTAAAATGTAAACACTGCAATGGAGATAAGTGTGTAAAATTTTACGTGAATGATTTAAAGCTTGAAAAACTATCCTTAACGATGACTCAAATAAATCACAACAGATTGTGGAGCATGTAGTAGTGATGGGTACAAGTACTCGAGTACTTGAAGAGGCCGTTATTACTTGAGTAATGTTTCATTACTCACACACTATTTCAACCATCAATATTTTAACTAATTTTGCTTGATGTGTGCTAGAACTCTGGAATCGTGCAACTTAGTATTCTTGACAAGAAAAAATGAAAACTTAAGAAAATAATGTACGGTACACAGAGGTAAATCCTTTCCAGCCATGGCTCTGGCTTCATTAGCTCAGCAAGGAAGATTACATCATCAACAACTGCTTTACAACAGCTACAGTAACTCTCAAAGGAAATGCAAGTCAAATGGCCAAATAAAAACATTAGTGCTGAGCCAGCTTAAAACAAAACTGGTGACCAGATGCATGCTCACACTTAAAAGTGAGCCAGAGAAAAAGCCGCCATCACGGCTAACAACAGCGGAACAGACGTATGAGGAAAGACTCGTAGACAGATCTCTGAATGGAGTCAGATGTTACTATTGCTGTTTTCTTTCAAAGAAGTGTGTTTTGGTCTGTGACGGCAATGACTGAATAACCTTTGGCCCAACTCTTCATACTAGGTAGCTCTGTGTATATGTTTTATATGTATTTATTAAATTTATAGCCCGCGGTTACATTATTATCTCTTATAACTGCACTCAGAGCTGAGATCTGAGGTACTGATGAGCAGAAGAGGATGAAAAATAACATAGCGGGCCACTGCAGCCCTTTGTGTGATGTTTATTTAATGGTAAGCACCGAGTACTCCTTTACTAGGCCATGCGAGTAATCAAGTACTGTAAATACAGTAAACTCCCATCCTTAAGAGGTAATTCTTCTCTGCTTATAAACAAACATGGGCATAGTCCCATACTTTTGCCTTTTCTCTGTTTTTGAATCAGTTTTCATTTTGACAGCTTTTGAACATGCCTTTTTTTTTTTTAGTCAAATTTTAGTCATTTCTACCCTTTCAGTGTAGTTTTAGTCCAGAAAAAGTCCTTACATTTTAGTCTTAGCTTGCAGTCCAAGCATTTATTTTCTTGTCTAAATAACCTGAGAGGCAGAATAGCCATGGATACATTGTTTTTTTTTTGTTTGTTTGTTTTGTTTTTTGCCAGATTTCCCACAGTGGGGATATTATGGATTTTGAATGTGCGACAAAAACTAAATTACATTTTAGTCTAGTCTTAGTCATCTTGACGAAAACTAAAATGACTTTTTTTAGTTTTAGTCATCAAAGGTCCATTTTTGTCAGTCTTAGTCTAGTTTTGTCATGGAAATAAAGGCTGTTGACAAACATTTTTGGTCATAGTTTCAGTCGACGAAATTAACAGTTTTGAATGCTCTTTTTGTGCTGAATCAAATGTGTTATTTTGACAGGTCTTACCTGACAAAAGGCATTATTCTGCTTTTCAGTAGGTGATCTGTTTAGAATTGGGTCTGTACACCTGCAAAACTGTTATGATAAATTTCCCCATATGACATTTTGGTAGAATTGAGGCGTTAAATGTGCCAGAAATCAGCAAATATGGGCGATTATGATGAAAAAAAAAATAACTTTTGTCCAATTCATTAAATCATTAAATTCAGTCCTGATCTGGTGTACTGAGAAACCTCTCACCTCCATTTTCTACCATTTTCCATGCAAAACAAATGGTATCTCTTAGTCCAGATCTTAAAATGTCTTGAATTCTTTTTTTTTTTTTTTAAGATATTATTTTGGGATTTTTGTGCCTTCATTGACAGAGGAAGACAGTGGATAGAATCAGAAACAGGGATGAGATAGTGGGAGAGACATGCGGGAAAGGGCCACAGGCTGGATTCAAACCTGGGCTGCCTGCGAACATGGGGCCACCCTAAACCACTAGGCCATCTGTGCCCCAAAAGTCTTGAATTTAATTTTAAGTGTGTAGGAATCCTGTTTATTGTCATGATCATTCAGGGAGCTGGCTAGTTTGGTTAATGTTTTATCTTGTAATATGGATTGAGTAAAATTACTATGGGGGATTTTTAATGGCAGGTTTTACTTCCAGGACCAGAGCCAATGAAAAAGTGCCCAGCACTGTTGAGCTCTAAGTCAGCTCAAACTGTGTGACTGAAAAGTAAACGACATACAACCATTACACATGATTTATGTGCTCGTATTGTACAAGTGAAGTCTGGATGGACTGAGACAAATTTAAGTGGAGTTTCCTTTGAAAAGTCTCACAAAGGGAAGTTTTAGTCAGTTCAGTTATCTCATTTGAACAAATAGTTACAACAAGGCAACACCAAAACACAACTAGCAACTACATAGCTAATATTCCATAATGGGTGGAGGCTGCAGGTAGGCATGTCTCCTGCTTGTGTATGTCCTTTATTTTAAACAGGGAGGGAGACATTTAAAAGACATGCCTGCTGTTTTTAATGTGATTTTCTCAGACGGTTTCTGAAGGAAAAAATGCCCCAAAGTTTCCACTCTTTTCTCACATACAAGTATGAGAAGCTGTACAATCAAACGTGCCAGATATCCATCTGACCAGTCAGGAGCAGCTGGTCGGGCCGTGGTCAGGTCGTAGTCAGTCATTGCGTTCCCCTATACACTGCACAACAAATGATGCATGATCACACTGAAAGTTGGCGAGACTTCTAAGTGAGTCGTGCGGCCCAAATTTGTGTTTGGATTGGATGCACTTCCCCAGCTTAATGCATTAGTTTCTATCATGCTAATGCAGATATAAACCTGTGAAAGGAACTGGTGAATCTTCCTGAATCACACAAACCTGAAATGGTTGTTGAAGTTTGAAAACATTTTTAATAGAAATAAAATTTTGTATAAAAAAAAATAAACATGCTTCACACACTTCATTAGTTTTCATGAGGTTTTACAAATACATAGTCAGATAGCCAGGCACTGTATCTTTTTGTACATTTTCCCCAGTTTTAGGATATGTCAGGACATAAAGCAGACATCATCAATCTATTTAATAACATACATTAACTTGCCATTTAATTTGGTCAGCACTCACATTTTATTCTGCAACACAAATGGTGTTGAAAGAAATACAGAGGGAGGCATGAAAAGCAGCATTGAATTCACAACACAAATGACCCCACGATGTTTCCCCAGGACATTAGAGGGCTTTTATACCGCACCAAGCCAAGTATTAATCCGTTCAGCCAGCTCAGGGTGATTGATAGAGATATTGTATACTTTTGCAATTAAATTTTCATTTGTTGAAAAGCCTTACAAGTCCCTGACACCTCCTCCTGATCATGAGAGTGCCCGAGAAGGACATGTGTAGTAATGAATTTTCTCAGTAGCTGGGCCATTAAGGATATCACCGTAAGGGCATATTGCAGAGTCCCCTCAAGGGCATACTTCATCTTAATTCCCCTCCTAATGGATCTGTACAGCTAAGCTTTTACCCTCACACTCTGTGTGACCGAGAGAATAGCTGGTGGCAGTGATGGGAGGGTCATCCTGGATGACAGCTTACAGAGAGATCTCCTGGCTAAAATACGGTGTCTTTCAACCAGGAGCCACCGTTTCAAAGCACATACAGGTACGCGGAGGGCAGTGGCAGCCTTAGGCTAGCTGGTAATACAAATCATGGCCTCACTTAAGCACAGATAAATAATCACTCACTAGACCTTCACCATTGGAGAACAGTTTTTTAACGCACAACAGGCTCAGGCCCAAACAATTGTTAACAACGCTGCAACAGAGTTTAAACGCATTCCAAAGATATTGTTTTTCTTTTTCTTATTTTTTTTAACAACACAACACAGGATGTTGAAACTGGCATGCTCAAAATCGTCAGAGTCCTTCTTGTAGTCATTCTTGTCCAAACCTGGAGTAGGGAAAAAAATACACGGAGTCTGATATGGATCTGTTGTTTGTTGAGATGATAATCGTTTTCAGTCATATGACTCATGAGAGCGGAGCACATTTAGAAATAAAAACAAACAACCCCCTCTTAGAAATCCATGGACCATGTTTTCATGCCTTTTTGGTGTTGATTAATCCCTTGTGAAGCCTTGAGGGGTTTTGAGATTAATTATAGTTTGCAGAACTGGCAGACAACACTGAGAACACCTGAACACATTCTGTATTTGAGTTCACTTTCAGTCAGAACTGCTCAGCATGACAGAAGAGTCTTCAAGAGAGGGCATAGCTGAAATGTAAACACTCAAAAGGAAAGCTCCATCCTTCAATCTCCAGGCCTCTGCCATGCAAGTATTTTTCATTTTTCTTTTTTTGTTTGTGTTTTCTTGTGAGGCAGACAAAAGATGGAGTGTTACAATTGTACTTTGATTTGTTCTGGTCCCTCTGTTTGGTCCATCTCTGTGGTCTCTCCTCCATCGCCATGTTACGTCTTTGGGCAATGCTTCTGCAATCTTCACACCAACAATGACACATCCATTTTATTTTATTTTTTTTTGTATGCCAGCCATGTGATATTCCACTGCATGTTTTTCACAGTCAGGCTGAAAATCCTGAACACTTGTAGGAGCCTTTGTCCTTTAGATTGCATGGTTGCTGTAGCTGATGTAGGTTTGCTTTGTGGAGAAACCTGGAAGAGAAGAATGGGAGAGGAAGAAGAGGGTCAAATAGAGTCAAGGCAACATATAACCCATGAAGGGAGAAAAACAACATCATTTGGGATTTTGCTGTTTGAGCCAGTGATGTTCTTAGGCGAATATTTTCAAATTTACTCTGTGGCCTTGCAAGCATGCAAGCAGCAGACATCACAATGCATTGGACACTTGCTGTCCACACTGCATCTGATAAAACATCAATTCACTAGCCTATGACTCAGGCTCCTCTTATAAACAGTGTGACAGCAGCACTTCTATCTTAAATGTAAAAAATGGAAGTGTGGTACTTAAGAGCATAATATTTGGAACATGAATGTGGATATTATCAATGCAAAACTATCTTTATTTTGTAAAACAAGCTAAAAAAAAGCTTTGTTAAGAAAGAAATGAGAACAAATAAAATCAAGGAAGAAATCTTATCTGACACTAGTAATGAAAATGCTGTCTGTTTTTAGTGATGTGGGTCATTTGGCTCAGCTCACCAAGAAGAGACAGATTTTTCTGCTCTGCTCTTTATTACGGTACCACTTAAGCCACTTAATAATAATACTGGCGTTGAGACCAGCCCACTGGGTCCTGGGCACCCAGTATGCAGTGAGCTGGAAAGTGCCCGTAAAAAAGTTCCCGTATCAGGCAGCTGATCCTTCCCATCCCCGCTCTCCTGAGCACTTCAGCATTAGACATACAGCCTTGCCAACGACACCCAAAAATGTGGCAAATAGAAGTTTTCACAGAGGAGTCCAGCCGGCACCTCTGGACATCAGTCAGCGTCCAGGCCTCACAAGAATATAGTAGGACCGGATGTTCCAAGGACTGAAAGACTTGAACAGCAAACCCGTTCTCATGCGCCAGTCAAAGGGCCAATTCCATTTCTACCCTTTAACCCTTCCCCTTGAAACAGAGTGGTAAGGGGTAGGGTTGAAAATCTTCCCTTAAGAAACTTGACTGCTGTTCATCATCACACATTTGCGATAAACAGCTGTGTCATCAGAGTTGACAATAAAGCTTCGACCATCTTGTTCATACAATGCATCTCTGTGTTGATCTTCTCCATTATACAGTAAATAACCCTCGTTTACATGTGTACACACTAAATATACAATAAACTCCAATCCCTAATAGCTAAAGAATGAATATATGGGAAAACACAGTTGTTGTGTTTTCTATAATCATTATGCTGCAAATATTTTTACATTTACACACCTCCTTTGTAGTCTGTTGTGCTATTTCCCAATTGAGCGCAATGCATGGTTGGAAATTCATCATACTCCTTGGTTTCAAGTGTAGTTCTGGAAAATCTTTGTTTAAAGGGCTATGTAGCCCTTAGGCCAGCCACACACTACAGGATTTTAAGCCTGATTTGAGGCAAGATTTGCCTCCCCCGATAATTGTGGGGGCGCATCCAGAGTCGAGCATTGTCGCAAATGACAGTTTGTCTGAATAATCCTTGTGTGTGGTGTCAGCATGATTATTTTATTGCTCCAAAGTGAGTCGTAGCCTCCCAGACCCTCAATTGTACATATCAAACCCATTTGATATCTAAGATCATACTAATACTTTTCCTTGTTTTATGATTTTTGCTGCACCTGTAACGCATGCCAGGGCAGCCTGTTGTGGAGGGCAAGGACAGCAAGGAGTATTGACAGATATCTGTTTGTTTTTTTAAGTCATGTGATCACGTGAGGTTTTGGCAGGTTGTGCAGGTGTGTGGTCTCCAGTGATCTGACAGTCTGGCTGAGCTGTCTAGTGTGTGCGTTCACATTTTAAAATTTGTTTTAGATTTTAAAGTTGTGTAGTGTGAGGCCGGCCTTAGCCCTTGCTCTCAATTCAAAAGAGAACTGGGATACACCTTCACCTGATGTGAATGAATTGATGGATAATGATGCCAAAATAGCTGAACTGCTCTACAACTTCCATGCTCTCACCATTCACAGATACAGGTTTTATGGCAGCATGCAAGGCGTCCCCAAAGGCTTGGATCTTTGTTTTAAGCCCAGGAGACATGCATTCCCAGCACAAAGCCTCCTCACTTAGCAAGCTTTTAGAATACTATGATAAAAATTTGTGTATTCAATCTGATGTTGTTGCTGATGCTTGCTTACATTGTGTGTAGTTAGGACACAAGGTAAGTTGACTGGCGTACAGCAAGGAAACACTCAGGAAACAGTCAAAAATGAGAAATACATAGTTATTTAAGCATAAGTGGAATGAAACGATGTAAATTTTGTCTGAAAAATGTGGTTAACATTGGCAGTGCTAGCACTGCTGGCCTTCAGTCCTCATTATTTCCATTTTCTAAATCAAAATTGTGCTAAACTGCGCCATTCCCTTTAAGATGCTTTGAGTACTTTCAGTTTTTGTGGTTAACATTTTGGTTACAAAGCTTCATGGCAGCAATCCTGTAGGCATAACTCAGAGCTACAGTGGCTACTAGTGGCAGGCAGAACCAGCTTTATTGACCAAGTATGCTCAAGCAAAGAATAATGGTCCTTGTTAGCTTTGCTCCCAATGTACAGGAATTAAACATTAGGAAAAAAATAAAAATGAAAAAGAATTGTACAGAATTAAAATAAAATCTCTTATTAGATATTTAATTAGTAGATAGAAGTCCATGTGCAGCTTTTCTAATGTTTAGACAGAGCAGTTGATTGAGATTGGGGACCTGAAATGGTTAAAAATGTTAAGAATTAGGTTAAACACCTTGTTATGTGTTCCTGTCTACAGAGGGACCAGGTGATGAATTGTTTAATTGCATGCGTCCCTAGTTTGACCTTTAAAAAAATTAAAGAAATGTCAAACAAAAGCTGATTTTTTTATTTAGTTGCTGATATTTCTGGAAATGTCAATAATTGGCAATTATCCTTAAACTATCTGGTTGTATTTTTTTCCCTAAATCCATGCATTATCCTGAATTCATGTATCACCTACAGCAGATGGATGGTTCTGTAAAGCCTCCCACCCAACCCCCTCTCCCTACACCTCTTTTTTTCTTCAGCTATCAGGCTTCAACTTTCCAGTTGTCTCTGCAGACCGTGTTAGCTGATTCGCTGAGGTGGAGCAGATAAATCCTGACATATCACCACCAGATCTCTGCAGTTGTGGGAGCTGGCCCAGACAAGAATTTTTCAATTTCATCAAGCCACACATCCACATGGGCGATGACAATGACAAATGGTGCTTATTCAAATAGCCATGCACTGTACAGCCCCTGTAAACGGTAACCCCCATCACGATAAATTGCTGCTGGCTATCAATTCTGCGTCTTTGCCTTCCTGCCACTTATTGTAACAAAAAGCCCCATTAACCCTCCACGGAAACTTAAAATGAGATAGGAATAAATGTTGCCTTGAGTTTACATGGCGCTGTTCTGATGTGCCATTGTTCCTGCACAGCATTGTCACACAGTTTATATTGATTTCAGCTCTCTGTGTTAACAGTCACACAATGTCAGCGCTTTTATCCGTCTAAGAAAGGAACCATTTCTCACCAGAGGAGGTATGAAAAGTAAGGGGTAAACACAGCTTTAAAATGTGTCACAATAGACTCCATTTCTTGTTAGTGCTGGGTAGACAGAGGGAATGTATCTCTGCTGACAGACGTGACCGATTAAAACCTCTCCCCGCCCGAGGCGAGCTGAGGAAGAGCATTTTGGGCGTCACATGAGTAATTTCTGCTGACTCAATTGCTGAAGTCATTATTTACTTCACTTGTATAAATCCAAAGTGTGTCACTGATATAGTAGAGTCAAGCATTTTTATAGGAGGAGGCAATCGCTGAGCGATCAAGCTGTTTCAGAAAAGGCTGTCAGATACTTCTTGATTATTTACAGTGCATTAACACTCTGTCTACAAACAACCTCTGTCATTGATCACTGGATTTTTATTTCATCTTTATAGCCGTGTGCCAATGACAATGAAAAAAGACTACCATGTTTCCACAGAGCAGATGTTTAGGTTTTCATCTCAGGCGTTTTCTCACAAACCTAAAAGTAAACAAACTGAACAACAGTAAAAGATCCAAACTCTAACATTTAAGAAGATTAAGTTAGCTGAGATTTAAGTCTTATTAAAAACTCAAACAAGAGGATTTATTTCGTTAAATTGGTTTAAATCATTTATCAGAACTCTGATTGGTGTTGTCATTAAGTAATTAATGACTCAAGCCACAATAAAAAACAGGCATTTAACTCACAGTCCAATTTAATTCTTCTTTCAACATTTGTTGTTCTGTAAAGCCTTTTATTTTGAAGTTATTTGGTCTTCCAGCAATGCTTCAAAATTGGAGCATATATATTTTTAATTAGAACTTTTGGAAATCCAGCTTGAAGAAGTAAAAGTGCACAAATGTTATCAAAAGTGGAAAGTCTCATTAAGCATCCAGAAATAGCTGAGTGAAAATAAACAGTCTTACTTTTGGAGAACTTTGTTCAGAAAGTTTATTTTACTGTTTGTACAATTTCCTCACACTGTCTGATTGTCTCACATTTTGATTTGGTATATTCCTGCCCATGCTCAACAGAAATTTATTGTGACATCAGTGTAGAGCAGCACTGACCAGAGCTGTATGTTTGAGTATTTTGAGTCAGAGTAATTAAACATTTACTATGAGCGCTTCTTGGATGAGTTACAGAGCTACTTTGCTTTCCCTTTTATACTTAGCCATCAGCAAACATATGCAATAGCTGTACTCCAAACTGCCTGCTTTCTAAGTGGTACCTACTCATTAGGCTAAAATGTAGAATGCAAACTAATGCCAATCTTTGGCAATGACAATTTGACTCATGTATGAATGATGCCCATATTAAATTTACCTGGGCTTGCCTTGCCTGTAAGATCCAAGAAGGAGACTTCAAATCATCAAATTAGAAGACCATTTTTATACCACTTACTGAACGGAACACAAAGAAAATGTCGTCAAAGGAATCAACATTTCTGAAGTTTACAGTGATAAAATTGTACGACTGCAATTCCCATAAGTATGGGAGCTGTGTAAAATGTAAGTATAAACAGAATGCAGTGATTTGCAAATCTTTAAAACCCATTTTCAATTCAAAATCAAGAAAACGAACAACACATCAGATGTCAGATGTTTCACCATTTCCCGAAAAATTTTAGTTCATTTTGAATTTGATCCTGGCAACTCATCTAAAAAAAAAAGTAGCGATGGAATTTTTTTCCCATTCTTCTGATGTAGGATTCTAGCTGTTCAACAGTCTCAGGTCTTCATTGTCAGATTTGTTTTTGTTTTATGAAGCATCACGTGTTTTCTATTGGTGGAAGGTCTGGACTGCAGGCCAGGTCAGCACCCAGACTCTACTTGGTCATCTGGATAGTAGCAGTAGTAGAGTGTTGCTCTAAAATAACAATATACTTTTCAGCATTGATAATGCTTTTCCAGATGTGTAAGCTGCCCAGGCCATAGGCACTAATGCAACCCCAGATCATCAGAGATACAGACTTTTGGACTGTGCCGGGATAACAAGCTGGATGGTGCCTTACCAATTCAGCCAAGACACGGTGTCTATGGTTTCCAAAAAGAATTTCAAATTTTGATTCATCTGACCAAAGAACAGTTTTCCATTTTGCCTTTTTTCATTTAAATGAGCTTTGGCCAAGTGAAGACAATGGCATGTCTAGATCGTGTTCACATATGGCTTTGTCTTTGAATGATAGAGCTTTAACTCTCATTTGTGGTCAGCATGGTGAACTGTGTTGACAGAAAATGATTTCTGGAAGTAATTTCATGCCTGTTTTTAATGTGGAGCTGCGGGAGGGGCCGAAGATCACAAGCATTCATAATTAACCTTCCACCTTGATTCTTGAGCACAGAGATTTCTACAGGTTCTCTGAATCTTTGACAATAATGTGCTGTAGACGGAGGGATATTCCAAATCTTTGCAATTTTACATCCTGTAAGTGACTCCGAAGTAAAGTTAACGTTAAATTATGCACTTTTATTTTGAATGTGTTAGCACTTCCTGTGAAACCAGAAGTTTATTGTGAAAGGACATGTATGGATGTCACAAACAGGAATTGATGGTAAACACATGAAATGGCACAGAAAGTGAACAAGGAAAGGGAGAGAAAAGGTGCTAAGAGATTAATGCAAAATAAAGGCTTTAGCTACAGTAAAAAGTGGGAACAAGGTATGTTTATTGCACCTATACATGTATAAATGAAATATAAATGTTGTTTAGTAACTTTCTGTGCATGTACAGACATATGTTAATCTAGTTTTCGTTGCATTTATAAGACTAGGCTAATATATTTTGTTTTGTCTCTTGTTGTTTATTTCTATCCAGCTCTTACAATGGTTTAGCTGGCTAATGTCACTAAGGAAAACAGAATTAAAAGTCACTAAATCATCAGTCCTGGCCTACTCATTTCAACCCGACGCTACACAAATGCTCCTTTTATACCAAGTCATGTTGCCAATTAACCTCATCAGTTGCAATATGCTCCTCCAGCTGTTCTTCATCAGTACCACTTACTTTTCCAGCCTTTTGTTGCCCTGTCCCTACTTCTCTGAGATATGTTGCTGCAATGAAATTGAAAAAAAGCTAGTACTTTCATGAAATGGTAAAATGTCTCCATTTCAACATCTGATATGTTGTTTCTGTTCTATTGTGCATAAAATGGGTTTGAGACATTTGCAAATCATTGCACTGTAGATACTGTTTGCTGTTAGACAGCAGCATAAATCCTGTGTTGACAGCTTTGATCCAATCCCTTTCAGGACTCCACCATCACTAATAAAGCACAGTGTTAATTGAAGCAGGCCATGGGCTCCTCTATGTCTTTGCTAACGGCTGATCATCACCTGATAGACAGCAGATTCATGTCTTAGATTGCAATTGTCTAATCATACCCATGCTGCCTTGTTTAAGCTGCTCTAGTCTGCCTACACTTCACTGCTCCCTCTGCAAGCTGCTTTTTGAAACCCTCCTCCGCCTCCGCCCCAGCTCCTCCATTATGCTGTTCTGACTTAATCAATGTCATGAGTTTGTCATTGATGCCTGCTCAGTTTTATTTTCCCTGCATCTCTCCCTGCCTCAGGCTTTTCTTGTACGCATAGGCAGCGTGGATGATGTGCTGTTCCTGCTTAATTCTTTCCAAGTATTCACATGGAAGGGCAGGGAGATCTCAGAGCAGAGCCAAATATAAGTAAGTGCAAATAAAGTAAAGAGATTCTAACTGAATTAAACTGAGCATCCTGTAATTCTCCCTCCTGACTTGCAAACAATATCCAAAAAAACAATCGCTCATGTACTGAATTCAGTGGCATGTTAAATAACATGTTAGACATCTGTTGATAAGTAATTATTTATACCACCTCTTCTTTTCCATCAGCTTGTTTGACTCACGTTCACTGAAGGACAGCACATGCTTTAGATAGAAAATACAGTAGATTCTTAGTGAATGCTTTCCTCATTAGCATTTGTGAGCTTACTCTGTGTTTCCAGGCTTTCACAAAGCTCGGTCTTGGCTTCTCCATTGGGTCTGAGTCCGGCCTTGGGGTTGAACTTATTGGACATGGTGGCGGCGGTTACCACGGCCTTGAGGCTTCGTGTACGCTTGGGCACATTCTGCTCGGGATGGAAGAGAACCACATAGACCTTCGGCATGTAGAGCAGCCCCAGGGACACAGAGGCGCTCAGACTCACAGAGATGGTCAGAGTGGTTGTTTGGATGTACATCTGTATAAAAAAAAACAGAACAAACAGTTACTTCTTGGCACTGGATTATGCAGTTTTTTTTCTATATGAGTAGTGGCCTGTATAGTACAAGTGACATCTGCTGTGTATCTTTCTGATTAGAGTATCCAATGACCCGTTTGTTGGCCAAGCTGTTGTTTAAGCCTTTTCTTCTGTGTCCAATGAAAGCTTCATAACTGTTTAATGCAAGAGATGTCGTAAAACTTGTTTTAATTCAGCGTCTCATCTGCTTCTACAGAGCCTGTGCCAACCCAGCCAAGGCCACCTTGTTTGTTTAATTTTCTGCCATACTAATTTTAATATGGTCATCACGTCAACCTGAACGCTGCATTGATAACACCAGCCGATTGGATGCTTTCCTGACTCATAACAAGCACGCCTGTAAAAAAAGAAACAAGCTCGTGAAAATGTTCCACACGGTCAAATCCTCTGAATCATGGGGGAGGGCGACTCCGAGTATCATTCTCACTCATTCCATTTTAATTGTTTCCAAAGCTGCAGTGAATTAATGAGTTGTCTTCAGGGAAGCATTAAAGGAGAAGGAAAGCTTGTGTAATTTCTGTACGTCGTACTATGTCGTGACTGCTTGACTGGCCATGTGAGAGGAATTAACTTGTAAGTTGTGTTGCAGACGTTACAGTTTAATGATACTGCAGACTTTAATGTATCAAAACATTATGATACGACAGCAGGTGGTCCCTTTTTAAGATGTGTAGACTGACTAATGAGGGGAGGTAACTTTCAAAAGATGTTGAACATTCAAAATCAAAAAAGATCCCAGGCCATTTATCTTCTTCAACCACAGTTATTTAGTGATTTTCACCAGCAGCTGGCTCATTATGGTATATTATAATATCAGACAACACTCTTCAGAGTATTCAGGTTAGAGGGGGTGCAGTTCAGACAAGTCTTTAGAGTTGATGGTTGCATGTTGATGGTTGCACTGGTTGCATGTCCAGCTACAAATCCTGGCTCTGGTGCATGTTATCCCCCTCTTTCTCCCCAATATTTCTGGTCTCTTTGTATCTATCCTATCTTGTAATAGTAATAATTAAAATTGAAATAGAAAAGACAAACATGAAACGATTAAAAAAAAAAAAAACAAGTATTGCCATTGACCATCCCGTGGTTCAGACTTGGAGATATCAGGAAATTCTACCAGCTCTCTTGGAGTAACAAAGTTTTGGCTTAGGTATGTCTCAACTGAGCATTTAAAAATGCTTTTAGAACATCAAGGACAGGGCTGGCAGATGGGAGGAATACAACATACACACTCAGTCATTCTTGCTGTCCCCATCAGCCAGTCATGGAGTTGATGCTGCTTTCACAAAATTGGTTATTAGTCATAATGTCATAAGCATTCACTATGTACCACTGTTTCACACTCAGGTACACTCACCTTGAGACACTTGAGTGTGAAACAGCGAAACAGTGGTACATAGCCCTGAAGAACATTGGGTCCCAACCTGGGGTCGGGGTTTGTCTACTCTGAAGTTGTCAAAATTAGATGTTAGCATATAAACTGTAATCATAACAGAACAGTAATTCAATAGTTTAAACAAAGGTCTTTTGCTAAGAAAAATGTGTGTGGACCTATTTTCTTTGGGTTTTATCAAGAAACAATTAAGATAAAAGAGGATTTTTGACAGCAATGCATCACTTTTTTTTTTGTTCCTGTGGGGCCCAGGGGCCTCAGCTTTTCTCTGATAAAAATGGCGAGGGGGTCTCAAGGGAAAAAAGGTTGTGAACTGCTCCTCTAGAAGACACAATTATGTGTGATATCAAACTTTAAGAAAACTGCTTATATGAACTGAAGAAAATAACTGTAGAAAACTTGAGTCCCTCTGCAATACTGTTGTTATCATGGAAATATTTACTGACCCTTTCTTACTTTGGGTGTCAGCTGCCTCTGCTGAGGTTAATAAGCTTTTTTTTGTTTGATTACAGGGGATTTGGATTCAGAAATTTACTTCTGAAATCAGTCATGCCTAAAAAGTTGCCAATGACTGTTGAGCTCTGTGGCGATGAAACATAAACACATAGAGCACACTTTTTGTTATGTTACAGCCTCACTCCAAAATTGATGAAATTAATTTTTTACCTCCAAGTCTACACACAATACCCCATAATGGCAAAGTCCAAAAAGTTTTTTGATGCAAATTTATTAAAAATAAAAACAAAACAAAAAATCACACATGCTTAAGTATTAACAGCCATTGCCATGACACTCAAAATTGAGCTCAGGTGCATCCTGTTCCCACTGATCATTCAGATGTTTCTACAACTTGAATGGAGTCTACCTGTGGTAAATCTAGTTGATTGGACATGACATCTATGTAATGTCCCATAGTTGACAGTGCATGCCAGAGCACAAACCAAGCCATGAAGTCCATTCACCGTATGCTGATGTCACTGCTGTCTCTGCGTCTGTGTGTGAGTTCACAGGTCATCATGGGGATGGGGTAAAGAGTGTCAATCACTCTAAAATAGAAGCATGGTATGTTATTGTAGCAGTCTTTTGCTCATAAAAGACAAATTACAAACAAAAAACTATGGACTGGATAATGGAATAAAACTATGAATATATCAAGAGGAGAACAATATGGACTGTCTGGCTCTCCTTAAGACAGAACTTAAGATATGCATTTGATAATTTTATTGAAATAAAATAAAATGCACACATTAGTTCGCCACAGAGAGAAAAATTGGTAGGCATCAGGATTCACGTTGTAAACACCAGGTCAGGGTGTCAAACTGGACAACAATGTAAGAAAATTCTGACATTCTTGTTGAATTGTAGTTTAAGGGAAATTGGGATATGTCATTAATTATGTCACACTGTAAGAATGTTTGTCGTTCCTGATGTGCAAAAGGTTTGATGATGACATGTGCAGTTGGGCCAAAATGTAGCTGAATTCATAAAGTCTGAGCTGGCCTTTAGGCCAAACTCTAGTCCAGCGATAGCTGGGAATGGCTAGTGATGCTGCCCCGTCTGCTTGCTCTCATTGGTTGTTGTGGGTACTCCGTCAGAGAGGACTACGACCTAGAATTGTAACTATCAAATGTGTCTATTTACGATTCGGGGTCCGGGAGGATACGACACGATTTGGCGCAGTAAAGCAATCATGTTGACACCACACACATGCAGATTATTTAGACAAATAATTGTTTACGATAGGCGCCACTCAGGATACACTCCAACAATCGTTGAGTGAGGCAAATCTTGCCTCAAATTGGGCTTAAAATCATGTAGTGTGTGGCCGGCCTTAGTCAGAAAACAGCACCCTGGACATGTTACATTATATGTTATAACATTAATATCATGAAATATTCTTTGAAACAATCCCATTTATGCACAGTGAAGGATTAAAAGACTATAAAATGAGACAAAAGTATACAAAACAGCACTGCTGAGAAAGTCCTGTTGAGAAAGCAGGTCAAGCAAGTGGTGCAGCATTATTGGAGCACATAAGACTTATCCCTTTTAATTTCATATTTTATAAAGACCTATTTTTCGGGCTTTTTAGTGCCTTTGATGATAGAGGAGGACAGTGGATAGAATCGGAAACAGGAACAAGTAAGTTGGGGAGGGACATGCGGGAAAAGGCCACAGGCCAGATTCGAACCCAGGCCACCCTAGTACCTTAAACCACTGCTTAGCCTTTTTTTTAAAGCATCATCTCCACAAGTTGTCTAACAACAGAGTTCAACATCATATTATAATTTCTATGCTTTATCTGGCTGGAATATAAGTCAAATGTAATGCTCTCTGACTTGGCTGTTGGCCAACCGCTCCTTCCAGGTCTTGTTGGCTCATCACTGAATACTGAATGACTGGAAACATGTTTATACGACAAATAATTTCCAACACCAAACAAACACTCTAGGCCCCACAACAAGCTTTAGATGTGAGATTCAGCTCCTTACTCCTTTATAGGATTGACTGGTGTACAAAAGAGTGCTTTAGTCTGACCTTCTTAAAATGCCAATCTCTGAGGCTTAGGCTTGATTGTAATATTTCTTATCTACTGTTCAGAGTGTGGTTGAGGTCAGAGACAATGCTATTAGCTAGGCTGAACAAGATTTTATCATTAGGCTGATTCATACAGTCTTTGGAGTGATTGGCCTACTATCTCTATGTAGATTTGTATTTGCTGGATTTAAAGTGCACGTATATGATGCTGTGTTACAGTGCTGTAGGTCACTGTGACCCACAGAGGTAAAAAATAAAACAAGTATTCGTCTTCTCACCTCAAAAGATGGGGGTCGACAGGGGAAAAACATTTTTTTTTTTGTTTTCTTGCAGATGCATTCAGTAAGAAAGTTATATCAGCCTATTTTACTGCAGCATTGTTAGAGGCAGCGGCTTCCACTCCCTGTCATGTACCCTGTAACAAGCCCATGTTTGATATGAGGATTTAAGGGGGCTACAGCACCATTTTGTGGGTTCGGATACAGTATATTTACTCTGACGTGGGCGGGAGCTGGCAGTCAGTATCATCGTCATCGCAGGGGGAGAAAATCTCACATGAAAACATGAAAGGCTGTTATTATCAGGCAGCCCAATGATTTTCCAAGTATGGAAATGTGGAGACAGTGTAGGTTGTCTCTCCTGCTTGCTGAATCCCTCACATGTCAAATGCATTTAAAACAACTGCTACCCCTGTTTCAAATTTGATCAGCAAGAAACAAACTCAAACAAGCTCTGAAACCTGATGTTGCAGCATCTGGCTTGCTAAGAGAAAGAGCATCAACTATTCACACATTCTCCTCTCACACTGCCTCAGGCAAGGGCTCTTTGTGTTTGTTTTTCAGTTATAAAAGCATTTAATAACATTTTTTCACTTCCTGTCTTTGAAAGGCAGTTTCAGAAACATAATCATAAGGTTACTTGTATTTTATTGCTTCTGTAACTGCTGTGTACAAGAGTGATCTAAATCTAAGCAATAGTGTGATGTAATAAAGTGGTTTTGTTCTAGGACTGCCATGAGAGTAGATTTACACCTACAATTAAGCCTCTGTTGACTGAAGAAGTCCAATATATGATTCAGACAAGTACCAGCAGATCAGGATCAAACGTTTTCTGGGGCCATGGAGTGAGACTCAACTGAAAAATGCTCACGTACACATGCTCTGCAGCTTAAACTATTAATAATTTATAGTTTCTACTTTTAGAGGAGTATCTCTTCCTATTGACTGAGCGAGCTTTCATCAGCACCTGAGTGACCCCCACTACGTCCCTGCTGGTTTCTCATCAAAGCACAGCAACATTTAGCTCTGCAGATGTGACCTCTGCCTGAATCTCGTGTTCGTTTTTATTATTTGTGACTCTCCGTGGTGCTTCCCCCTCCAGACTGGATGCATCTCGTCTTCATCAGTCAGTCAGTCAGTTGGGGTACCATGTGGGACCGCTGGCCGGAGAGAACAATGAAAGAATGGAGGCTGTATGAGAGAGGGACAGCTGCAGTGGTCTCCTCGCAGCTGCAGGGAGCGTTAACCAGTGAACTGCTCTGGGCTCGGTTCACTGCTGCCTCAGGGACAGACCGCTGAACCCAAGCTGTTACTCACATGAACAGACAAAAAAAATAAATGCTCTGAGCTTTTATAACAAGAATAGCTCTCTTCAAAGCAACCCTTGAGGTCACTAAGTATATGCTGTGGAGATAGTGAGAGAGTAATGAAAAAAGTGCTGGAGTTAATTAACCATAATTTGAAATAGTGCCTGGGGACAGGACTGAAATTAGCTTAAAAGAAAAAAAAAAAGAAAATTCAATATGTACATGGTAATATGACCAAATGTCCCAAAACTAGTTCATCAAGTTAATTTCCATCAAACACTAAAAGAAGAATCTGAATTTACAGTTAAATAAATCTGATGAAAGGCAGCTACTTAATGTCATCTGAGTGGGCTAATAAGGACCTAGCTTGTTAGAATTTACCTTAAATCCAGTATTTAATGCTTTAAAGAATAAACTGGCATTTTATTTACTGAAATTGATTTGTTATTTTTTACATACTTTTTTTTACATGCTAATCCTTCAATATAAAGTTTCAAGAGTTATGACTTGTAGGATTGGTACTTTTGAGATAAAAATTACTGCAATAAGAACATCCTGTTTCCACAGCGCAGATGAATTATGTGGTTTAAATGAACAGAAATCATACTCAGGACACATTTATGTTAACCACAGTTCTTACAAAATTACATTTTGACCATTGCGCTCATTACAACAGCAGACCCTCTTGTGCTTTTACTGTGACTATTTAGTCTGGAAAGTTGCTAGAGAGTGTTATAGACTCTGACTGTCACACCAAGTTCAATTTAATTTTACCGCAAAGAAAAGCCACAAAAATAATATGAAATTTAATCAAAGATGGGACTAATGAAAAATAATGGAATTTATTTGTGGTTATGCCTGGTCTTACTTACCGTTTTTTATAAATTTGGTGATCCAATTTCTAAGTCAGCATTACCATGATAATGGTTATTGAGCTCATTCCATTTCTGCCTCATCATGCTTGAAGGTTTTTTTTTTTTTTGTAAAGGCAAAGGTAGTCTTTAGCCCTACATTTGACAATCCTGATATCTGACTTATAGAGAAAACTGTCACTGTGGTCTAAATCAGTGATTCCCAACCATTTTTCCTGAATGAAAAATAAATCTACACATTTAGCTTACCAAAATACCTTTCTTTTTATAAAGTTATAATCTTTTATCATGATTTTAGTTAATATGTGTAAATCTAATTTTGACAACTTCTGACACCACATGAATAGCTGCAGCCATGTGCCAAAGCTAATGTAGATCCTAATAAACAAAAAGCAGACAAAGCCTTATGCCTCCCAGGACATCCCTAGTTGTTAACCAGAGGTCTAAATAAAAAATCTGTGCTGTAATGAGGTCAAAATATAACATGGATCAAGCATCAGATGAGCTTTCTGACCCTGTATAAACCAGCTCTACACAGCCTTTCTGACAATTTTTGGCTTTGGTGTCTGTCCCTTTAAATTCAAATGAGCTCCCTCTCACCCTGCCCCTCTTTTTCCCTGCCAACATGACTACAGCTATGGGCTTCCATGGTAGTGATGCCAGGTGGTGGGCAGATATAATTATAGTAACTCACTATAATGTCACAAAAAGAGCAGAATCAGAACAGACTGTCTGATTTCATAACCTTGCAAAGCAGTTGGTTACGCCTGTTTCTTTGTTTTTCACAGGCCAATCCATCTTGCAAAGCTCCCATCTGAACCGTTTGGGCCCGGTTAGACAGTGACAGGACCAATCAGCGACGAGGGGCAGTACTTTCAGGCACAGCAGAGTCGTGACGTAAACAAGCAGCAGAAAGAGCTGGTGCAGTTATGGAGGAAGAGATAAGCGTGGATGCTGCTGAAGCGCCAGTTTTATCAGAACTTGACAACATTTCTTTGTTAAGAGAAGAACAAAGAACAGCAGTGAGTTGTTTTCTTTTCCAAAACAACAAAAGTCGAGTACTTACATGTCTATAGTCGCCACGTTTTGCGTTATTCCTCAGTAGCTGCGCACTTGCAGCACAATGGCAGCTACGTCACGTGTTTTGTTGCTCTTATTGGCCCGTAGAGATGTGACAGACAGAACGTTCATCCAATCACACTCCTAGTTTTTTTCCAAATCCTCTGCCTTTTCTCAAACATTTCCTATTGAAGCTTTCCCAGATGGATGTGTGAAACAAATCCATCTGGCATGTCAGGTTACTGATTTCATGTATTCAGACAACAAGTAAAGGACTGGGCTGGCTTACTTCACATTTTGTGGATTAGTAGATCAAAATATATTACTTTTTTAACTGGCACATGTCACTCTTGCAATGTTTTGGTAAAAATAACTCAGACTATATTTTAACTGACTTTGTCTGAAGTCATTATACTTGTTTGATTATTGTTTTCATTATTGGCAACCTTTTTCCTTGGGAGCCACATGTAGCCCTCCACATCACTCAAAGTGGCCCCCAAGTCAATTTCAAATACCAATTTAATATAAACTTTTGAAAGAATATAACAAAATCTGCCATGAAAACATGAAAATGGAAACATGTCTCTTATAGTATTTGATAACTGGTATATATTTAGTTCCTTGAAAGAAATGTGTATATAATTGGCTGTAATTTTACTGTCAAACATTTTGAAACGCATCATTAAATGCACTTGTAAGTATATCATAATAAGGAACTACCATGTTCACTGCATTAAAAAGGCAGCTCGAAATAGATTTAATCATATGTTTATCTCATTAAATTTACTAATTCTATTAGCACTTGAGGTTCAAAAACATAAATGTCGTAATAAATGACCAAAAAATTAATCATATTCCTACTTTCATTAAATTATTGCAGTTGCAATGGTTACATTTAAGGGTAATTTTTTTTTTTAAGTAATGAATTAATAATTTTTATGACTAGAGCTAGGGTTGGTCTGAAATGATTTTTTTTTATTTAAAAAAATTAAATTTTTAATATTTTTATATCTAAATGTATGATATGAACCATGCTGTTACCAAGGGGTTTAAGAGTCACATTTTATTTACTTTTGGCACTGCATGAAAAAAAAAATGCATGGAATTACCCCAAAGAAAACCTGGCAGTTAAAGGGTTAATTATCTTAAAAGGGTGATTTTTTAATTTTCATTGTTAGAGAAGGTGTTGGTTTAAAAAAAAAAAATTTAAAAAGGCTAAAAATGTTTTAATGTATAATATTCTTATAGCCTTAGGTCTGAAGGGTCAATGCCAAAGACCAATTTTGCTCTGTGGCACTGACAATTTAATTATTGTGGTTTCTAGGTGACCAAAGTCGCCCCTCCCTGTTATGAATAGTTGGACACTGCATAGTTAAACTCCACCTCTTAGTTTTTAATTGTAAAACCTTCATTATTCCAGTGCAAACCAAATGACTGAGGTCATCTCTATTCTGATGCAACATAAGATATATTTGAAGTCCTAACTTGCATCATCTCTGACCTCTGCAAGGTGAAGCCCTGTAATGAAGGAAAAACATGGGTTGCCTTGAGGAGGTCTATAGAATTTATAATAAACAGCTTATGTACCTGACGAAGCTTATAAATATAAAAATATGGTCCACTCAGATGCTGTTACTGGTGGAATCCAAAGCAGCACTGCCTGATGGAGCTTCAGGGCCGTTGCTTACAAATGGAGTCCTGTATTCAGTGTCAGAGCCACTCCAGTTCTCAATCCATTAATTTGTTTCCTCCTGATTGCAGTTCACCTGAGCATGCACACACCGCAGCTCATAAAAGCAAGTTGGTGTTTATCTCAGACAACTATCTACACATTGCTATTAGCACAGCTTGCCCGGGGCGAAACCTAACGTAGAAGAGTGTGTATGGCAGCATTAATGACCAAACAAGATGCATGGAAAACAATCCATCATCACGTATATGATGAGGAGTTAAAAAAATAACCCACATCACTGCCTACAGAGTGCAGAGAGAGCAACTGTGATAACGTCAGATTAATTTGAAGGTTGATAAATGTAAACAGATTCTATTTTCAAAGAGGGACTCTAGAGAGCTTCTGCTCCGGGATGCAAACAATCAAATTCATTTAAACTGCATAATTCCCTCTCTGCATTAAACTGCTGCGTTATTCCTCAGCATGCTATGAAAACATTCAACAGAGGGGCTTGCTGCATGAGAATTCCCTATAATTGCACTCTAATTAAGCTAATAAACAAATAGAAGCCCTAGGGGACAGAATAATATAGCTACATGGGAGAATGTCGTTTATAAAGATCACAATCTTTGGCCTTGATTAGCTGCACGGCCTGTTCAACCGTTATTGGAGAAACCCAGGGGTCAACAGCAAAGACCCAGATGACGATAGTGCTGTAGGCCTAATGAGTGCAACATCTGAAGTCCAAGATGGTCCTCTGCTCTCTCTGCTCTGTAGCATCCATCTTCATTATGTATTATCGGGCCTGCGGGACACTGTTGTGAATTATTCTGTTTATCTTTGCACCGAGAGGAGACAAAGAGAGTAATAGGAAGGACCGGGGGGTGTTAACAGGTAGCAAGGAAAAACACCAAGCAGACACAATCATGAGCACACTCCTGTCTGACATCTGCTCTCGTTGAACCCACTGCAACTCCCACTCCTTGTCTGACTAGTGCACTAGCAGCAGTTTTTTTGCAGTGGAGTTGACAGTGCCAGCGGTGTGATGGAGACTTCATGGAGAAATAAACAACACCACTCAATTCATCAGCTCATTCATGCTCTGTAATGGCAGGACCCTCTTTGTGTGGGCAGATTGAATTTGAACTGAGCCTATTGTGCTGAAGCCTCATTCCCATGCAAGCCATTGTCCAACATTTCCCCTCCTGCCTCTTTCTTTGAGACAGCCGCTGATTTAGACCGCTCCTCCAGGTAACCAGGTGTCACTTCTGTTCCCGAAGCTAGCATAAAGCTCGACGACCACGCCGCATAGATGGAACAGATGTCCCCGTTTGAATGATAGAGGAAGCCTCCCATAGCATCCGTTACATTTATCCCGGCACCAGATGACAAATAAATGACTGTGTGCTTGTACTGGTGAGGCAGGGGCCCCACTGTAAACTGGTGATGAGAGCATAGGCAGCGAGATAAGGTAAATCAAGACTCGGAGGAAGTGAAGCATTTAATTGTTCTGAAAGACATGTCAACGTGGGCTGTGAGGCTTTGTGCAGCCTGTCATTTACAGTACGATGATTATGAGGTGTGTTTGCTTTGACATGTTAATTCCTTAAATAAGAACACTGTTTATGTAACAGCTCAGAGAACCTGTCACCGGGTTTGTTCCTCTACATGAGGAGTAACACAGCAGTAAAACACCCAAACAACAATGTACGGATCATATCTGATGCCACAGAGTCAAGTCTATATCTTTAAAGTCTTTTAAAAAGGATACCTAAGAGGCTTTGATTTAATGCATTTTTCTAAAGTATGCCAATTAAATCTCTCTTGTTTTGGTTTATTTTGCTAATTGTTTAACCAAATCCCTCCTTTGCCAACTGCTGAAAGCCCTCACATTAGCTGTATTTTTTAGTTTAAGAAACTTTGTTTGAGAGACAAAAGACAAAAAGAAGTTGCCTGTATCAACTGTGAGTCACTGCTGCTTTAGAGGACAAAGTGGTTGTTGTTTCCCCAAGTCTCTAACTGCATCTAAAGCTGAACAAAGAAAGAAAAGTTGGATGGAGGCAGGCAATAAAGCTTCAAACAATTTTAAATCCCCCCCCCCCCCCCAAAAAAAAACAAAAAACAAAAAACAAAAAAACAAAAAAAAATCCAGTTTTGGGAAAAAACAGTTTTTCAAAAAGGTTGCTTTTTAGATTTCTGTAAGGTTTAGTTCCAAAATGACACATATCAGTGTGTACGTCAAGACTGTAAAAATTTCACTGTGGTTCAGCAGAAAGAAGACATGGTACATAGGCTTTCATCATCAAGGATTACAATCTTGACTGCTAGGTTGGACTGCAACCTATAGGTTACGACTCATGTACAAAAGGAGTTCACACAGTGTGTTACCTCCAGCTTGGCCTTGCCTGGACAGAGGCACGACTCACTGGATTCAAGAGTTAAATGAATACTCTTGTTGATAAATTCCCTGTGGCAGCCTGTGTAGTGCACATTTTGAACATGGAAAGTCTACAAAGCTTGAAATGCCCATATAGATGCCTGTAAATCATTTTAAGTGGTATAAAACGTCTTTTTATAAAACACAAGAGCATTGCCATTCAGTGTTTATGTTTTTGTTGCAACTGAAACACTAAATGGGCTAATGCTCACGCTAATGTGACCCTGTTTACAGGTGGATTTCAATCAAATGAGATGTTGAAAACAGGAAGAGTATTTGTGAATGCCTCTTTATGTAGTCTGTTGAGCATCTTTTGACATTTTGATAAAACACAAAACAAGCTTGGATTCACATGGGCATCATGGTTCAAGTATGCCCTTAAGATCCCTGCCTGTATACAGAGAAATCGTTCATCTTTGAAGGCACTCTGGAGGTCAGTTACTTGACATTTGTGTTAAGTAGTCTGATTCTTTTTTGTTACATTCTCTTATTTTTATTGCTGCCGAATGCACTCATAGTGCAATCGACTAAAATGCAAAGTAGCCTAATGTAAATACTGGCACTCCTGCCATCCACTGTAGTCGAAGTAGTGATGTGTCTGCAAAATGTCTGTAACTGTGCAAGTGACATATTAAGTTAAAATGCTGACACCTGTTGTCATTAATGTATATGCATCCACATTGCATACAACCTGACAGTAATGAAAATTCAGCTCAAAACATGCCGGGATGCATAGCATTGTGGAGCAGGCTGGTACCACTTTTTAGCAGCTTTTCTCCATTAGTAGGACACAAGCCTGCATGTAAAGAAAAAGGGCAACACCACTCCTTGGCTGTAGGTCGGTTAGTTCTGTCAGGACTTTGTCAAAAAATGCATGATTTGCAGTAAAACATTTTTCTCTTTAGTAGCAGTTATTCATTTGCTCTCATTGCTTTTGCTCTTATTTATGTTTGACGGTGTGGCTGTTCCGAGATACCCCTGCCCTTTTTCGAGCTTGTGTGGAAAGCATCAAGCATGCTCTTCCTGCTCTTCAATGACAATAGAATGACAATGATTAAGCCAGTTATGGCACAGAAAAGGGGCTGGGGTGGAGGAGGGTTGCAAACAGCAGCTTGTAGAGGGAGCAGCAAAGCAAAGCCAGGTGAGAGCAGTTGAAATATGGCACCATGAGTTAAATCAGCCAATAGCGTGCTTAGACTGAATCAGCTGACCGTCTAAGCTGAACTATTCTAATAAGATGAACTGTACAATAAATATAAATGTATACTTGTATTCATGCACTATCAATGTGTTAATTGATTTAAAAAAGAGCAGATGAAAAAAAAGACATACCCTATATGCACATAGAAATACCACATATTTTGAATCTCCAAGAGTACAGCACTAACAGTTTAACCTAACTTACTTTTTGCCAGAGTTTTCATCTAAAGATCTATTTTTAGACAGGTTATTCTAGTCTTCCCAATGGAAAAAGGTAGTCAACTAACCTTTTTAGCCATAGTTTCAGTCAGATAAATTAAGACTGTACTGCACATGGAAAACTACCAAGGAAATGAGGAAAAAACAAAGGTGTCAAGTTGTAATATCCAACATTTCCTGATTCCCTCATTCACTCCGACTTCCTCCCCTCACAGACTTTATAGCGTCACGCTACTTCCTACCTTGCATGCTTTGTCTTTTGAACACTTTCATGTGTTTCATTAGGGGACTTGTTTAAATGTCTCCTTTTCTATGGAGAGAGTCTGTTAAAAGCAGCCTAACTTAGTGCTGCATTATAAAGTTTTTCCCGACTCGACACTCAAAGGTTCTTCTGGTAATATATTAAATATGATTATTCTCTCTCAAATGAGGAAAGAAAAAATGTAGGACATTTGCCTTAAGCCAGATTTCCATTTTGTGTCCCATTTCATGTCTTACCTTAACAAAGCTCAGGGCGATGGCAGAAGTTTTCCAAATGATAAAAGTGGAACTATCTCCCAGCCATTCTGTGTACAGTTTTCTACAGGAAATAATAATTAATGAGTGACTAATATAATTTGAAGTGTCTCATATTAAGCCTGCGAGAGAGGTTTTTTTTTTCAAGGTTTGTAAATTAAATTCATCTTAAGTGTAGAAGAGGAGAGAAGTAGAACTTCACTTACCCTTCAAGGGTTTTTTCTCCTCTATTTTACTATTCATAGCCATGCTAGCTAATGGATTACCTCACCCTCCAAAAAAGCTGTTCAATCTCTGTGTGATTGTATTATTCTCTTTCATCTTCAGAGAGAGGAGATGGAATGATTAAACAAAGAGCTCGCTGATATTCATGGCTGCTGTTGACATGCGACTTAAGATGTGCAACTCACATTAAAAAATAATGTGGACTCTGCACTTGGGACTTCTTTTTCTTTACACTGTGTGCTGTGTGGCTGATGATCAAGAATGCATACTGATGATAGTTGACATTTTGGGATTTTTTTCCTGAATATATTCCAGTAAATCTAACATAAAACAAGTGCTTTCTTTGAGCTCAGCAGGTCTTTTATTGTTTTCAACATGTGGCTGCTGTTTCTCTAGTTAAGTGTTAACATCAGTTGATTTATGGGGTAAGAGGAGGCCAACATGCAGAGCCAGAATAGTTTAGACCCTGTGGTGTAAACACAATATGCAGCATATGAAAAAAATCATTGTACTGCGGGTCACATACTGCATTTTTAATGAAGTTCAATTGGCTGCAGTCATATGCATATTTTCTGCAGAGCTGTAAACTAAAGAAAAGATTTTGTGGTGCTGAGAATGACACAGTGCACTCTCTAAGTCTCTAAAGAACATTTTCCTACAAAGGTAACTATCACAGCCAGTTTTTCCAGGCTGGCATTTTGATGCATTGTTTTGTTTAATCCCAACGGGAGGGAGGTAAGGATTAATTTGTTGCATCTGTCAGACCCGTGCTGGCACTGCTGATAGTGTCCATGCCAGTATGAGCTTTTTCCTCTCACCAGTGTTTTCTCTTGTAGCCACTGAGCCCTTTTTGTTTAACTGCCAAAGACCTCTTTCAACTGGATGTACACATATCTACTGTTCCATTGTTGTACCTCTTTGGCTTTGGACCCACACTGTCCCCGCTGAATGTGAGGTCCAAGCCTTGCCTCCATTTCCATGTCCCCTTTGGATCCCTCTTGACCTGTGCCCTCCCAGTGCTCCCACTGGATGCAGTCCAGGTCCATGGTTCACGAGGTGGAGCACATTGATTTGACATCAGAGCAAAAATGTGAGCTTGTGCTTGTATAAAGAGCTCATGGGTCTCTAATGCACTGTGGCATACAGCCGTCACATATATGTGAGTCATGGGCCTGCGTGCAGCCTGCAGAGTTATTAGAGAATGCCCTCATAAAACTGTGTCCACACTTCATGGGTTGTTAGTGCATTTCAAATATGAGGCTTCCACATGACATCCCATTTTTAGTTGCTGTTTTGGTGGCTGAGTTCTTTTCACTTCATTTCTAAAATTACTCTTGTCATGAAATACGGGCAGAGTGGAATATTTTAATAAGAAAATGAACAACAGCGTGCCGCGTGGGACTGGGGAACAAATTTAAAGATTGCTGAACTGCAGTTTTTTAAAAAGTTGGCTCATGCAGGAGTACTTACATCTTTTAAAGCAGTAAGTCCACTCTTCAGAAAGTACCCTGAAACTAGTTAAAGTGTAGCAATGACATTTTGAAGATTAGGAAATGACTTGGGCTGTAGTTAACCAAAGAAAAACCTGGCTGAATAAAACTACCCCTATGCACCAACGATTGGTCGTTGGTGAAGTAACCCTGTAAGTTACATCTTGATCAACCTAATTAGTGACAGTGTCCTCATCGCACCTTCCTAGTACTCTAAATGCACTTGAAAACTAAACATAACAAGCTTTTGTTGCAGCATGATGGATTATTTTTAACCTCATTATGCTTTAAGAAGTAACATCTGACTTAGAGATGACCAGCTCTAATTTTTTTGATAATTATATGAGAAATGGACTCAGATAATTGTTATCCTTTTATTTTATAGATAATAACAGACACTAGTGATGCACAGTATACAGAAGATTTTGGGGGTTTTGTTTTAAACCAGAATTTCCTGACCAATTTCCAATTTCCTCAAATATAGCTGTGATTCAGACTACTGGTGGATATTAAAGAGGCTGGAAGATTTAGAAAGTTTGACATCGATCTCCCACCAGATGGCAGGGTGAGCAAGACAGGTGGACAGTGTCAACAGCTAAGCAGACGGCTGTCTACTGGCTCCAGTCATCCATTCAGTTTAATATGGTTGAGCCGTGCGAGCCTCAACCACAAAGTAAAGACCCTCCACTACTAACAATGGCAACAACAAAGAGTCACCCACTGCATACCTTTATGTGCACAGGTGAGCAGAATAGGCTTACTGAAATGGCATGCTAAAATTGCTACAAACACAATAACAACATACACCAACAAGATCACAAAGCACCTCAGAGAAAAACACATAGACCCATTTAAAAAACATAACAGGTTAGAACAGAAGCTAGCTGGCTAGCCCATTAGTTGGAAGATGACAGGCTGCTAAATGTTATACAAGAAATGTAGTGTTGGCAAATCTGTACCAGGTTGCCATAACTGCCAGCCTGACAAGTTAACAGGAAAACATGCTCCAAAAGGACAAATTTATGATGCTGAAATTATTAGGTGTCTGGTTTAAGTGCTTTTAAAATGACTTAATTGGTTAAAAAAATCTTACAATAGGGCTGCTAACTTATGTTATATGTCACTAGGATGACTCTATAGCGTGAGATTAAATGGTTAGTTAAAAAGTCCATACATAAAGCTCTGGATGATTAGCTAGAGGGCTAGTGACATAGGTTTGTTTATCAAGGTGAACTTAAAATGCGTCCACAGGTCAGGATGGAAAAACACATTTTTAGGGACCAGGAGGTATTGTTGTGACTCTCCTCTGCTCTTTGTTTGCAACAGATATCAACAGGAGCATGTGCATTTTAATGAGATGATAAAGGGACTTTTTTGCCAACCTGTGACTAAAAACGGTATCAGGGTTAGAGACTGTGACAGTGGGCAGAGCAGAGATACTCGCATTTCCACTTCAATACAACCAAAATCTTGCTCCAACAAACACCATGGCTCCCAACCTGGGGTCCAGGACATGCTTGGGGGGTACCAGATAATTCAGGGGGGTACAAGGTTCTATCAAGGGAGGGGTGTCAAATGAAGAAATGGTGGGGAACCACTGCTCTGCGTCTCTGCTTCATCTGTTCTGCCTGGATTACACTTTTTGCAATCCCCTCCTTCACTCCCTTTGCTGCATGCTCTCTGTTTTTCTCTCTTTTTCAGTCTATCAATTACCTCACCAGTGAGAATTTTGTTGGAAGAGAGGTCATCGACTAACTAATCAACCAACCAACAGAAGGATGTCACCCTGAGAAATGACAGAAGTTTATGAAACAAACTGGACCAAGATGAGGTGCCAGGACAGAGCTGAGCCACAGTTGTTCATTGTTTGTTGACAGACAATCCGTGTCAAGTCTTCAAAAAAAGTGACAGGAAGGCCTTCTTTGTTTTTCACGGGGTACCAGCCAGAAAGCTACAAAGTGTTCTATTTTTGTCATTCACATTGCATCCCATTTTACCCTATCATAGGGGTTTTCAAAGTACGGTAGAGTGAGCCTCCCCTGAAAAATATAATGTATTCTGCTGCACAAACTCCATAAAAAAGGAGGGGGGAGACTCGTAACACAACCTGTAAAATTCTCTAGCTCACTTTTAAACATCTGTTTATTTTTTTACATCTTTGCCATTTCTTTATTTATTTTTCTTTATTTCTTTATTTAAACATCCATCTATCCTTGGCATTTAGTTCATTAGTTTTGTCATTAAAGTCAACAGAAATATCATGCTACTTTTATGCTCTTCTCTAATTTAGTGGGAACAATGAATCCAATGCAGTCATCATCCTTCATCTTCAGCCTTGCCTGGTACTTGCTTTTGATCATTGTAAGTTTTGAAAGCCTGCACTCACACAGGTTGCCTTGGTGTTGATGTCTCAGTTTCTGGGACCACAATTCCTTTAGCTGTTTAAAAAAACTTCTGTGGCTTGGTCACCAAACTTTGGTGCTTGTTCTGAATATGGCAAAATGCTTTTATGTTGCTGTTAGCTAGCAACACTTTGCAATTTACAAACTGTAGCCATTAAGTAAACCATGAAATCCAAACTTGGTTGTACTTCCTTCTTAAGCGGGCCAAACACTACACTATAATCTTGTCGACTGTTGGGCTGAATCTTCCCTCAGGATTCTTAAATCAGATGGTTTTTAAGATCATCTTGCCAGATTATCCTGTAGTGTGTGGTGTTAAATAAGAGAAATTTTCCCTTTCTGACCTGATTGGAAGTAACCTGGCAGGCCAGATGGGTTTGTTTCACACATCCATCTGGTAAACCACTCATACACAGCGTTTGGGGAAGGGCAGAGCCTTTAAAAAAAAACGGATGGTAATTGGATGAATGTTCTGTCTGTCACATCTTTACGGGCCAATCAGAGCAACAAAACAAGTGATGTAGCCGCTATCGAGCTGCGCCCCTACTGATGGAGTTAACTCCATAACTGCATAACACGAACCATGGCGACTGTAGACATGTCTACACGACTTTTGTCATTTTTGAAAAGAAAAAACTCAATACTGTTCTTAGTTCTTTTTTTAACGAAGAAATGTCATCAAGTTCTGATAAAACTGGTGCTTTGGCAACATCGACGCTAATGTCTTCCGCTATAATTGCACTGGCCTCTTGTTGCTGCTTGCATACATCACAACTCCACCCAAAAGTACTGCCCCTCAACGCTGATTGGTCCTGTCATTTTTTAACCAGGCCCAAATGGTTCAGACAGGAGCTTTGCAAGATGGATTCACCAGTGAGAAACACGGAAACAGGTGATCCATCTGCTTCGCAAGGTTAGATTGGAGGCGCTCTGACCTGAGATCATAAATATTAAGCATGTTTAATATTAAGGACCAGAAATTCTGTTGTGTGAGGTGAGTAGGTATGGAGATTGTTATTTTTTATTGATGTTGATACCCTTATTGATAGTCCTTATCACTCCAAGTACTTATTGATGCCACTATCGACACTTTCCTAATGTTTTGTAAAAAGAAACAATGACAAATATTTCCAACAGAAGCGGTCTGAACTGAGTAGTGCTTGCATTAAAAAGCTATGATTCAGTCTGTTATATCTATTTTATATCCCTCAAATACAAACACATTCATAATATATATAACAACATATATATATATATAACATAACAACTGTACTTTTTAAAGTTTCTTGTCAAAACTAAACTGTCTTTTTTTGATGTGGCATTTGAACATATGACATATAGGATACAGTCATTTAATTCACTGAGGTTACTTGAACGCATCATACATAACATCTTTCAGCTCGTTAAGTCTGCTAATTAACTTCAATTATGCCAATTGCACCATGCATTTCTGCCTTGGATTGATATTTTTAACTAACAGGACCTGCTACAAAGCTTGGGAACATTTTTCAACTTTTATCTGAGCAGTTGAATGTGAACATTGTCCTGGGGCAGCTGAAGCAAATTTTATAAATGCATGTTACTCCAAGTGCAGGGGAATAATGCTACCAACAAGCGAAGACTTTTTTCTCAAGCCAACAATTGGAGGTACCACAATTATGTTTAATTCGATAAACAATGCTGATGTGCTTTTAGCTCATGGTCCCTTTGCAAGAACTGATGCATGTTTAACAGCAGTGAGGTAATATCAAAAAATTACATTATGTCACAGAACCCGTCAAAACTCGATAGCAGTATCAATAAGCTAAAACTTGATTGATTGTCAGGTGTTTGAAAATGACAGAACTGGGTCTTTATGGACCCGGGTTTTGATACCCATGATACCCTAGTGGCAAGGAACAATGACAGCTGAGCAGGCATGAGCAGACTTGTGATGCAATATGGAGGAATAGCCAATCAGGCTGACTGAAGGAGGAAGTAAAACAAAAACACAGCTATGGCAACAATAGTAAATGGTAGCACCATCTATGACACTGGAAAACAGCATACCACAGATGAACTGACAGGGGAGGGAGCTGGACTGATGTGGATTTATAGCTAACAGATAACCACAGTAGCTTCTTCCCCCTAAAGTCATGCTTGACCTTGCAAGATTTTGCTTGTTTTGAGAGAAGAAACCAGGCTGAGACTCTGATAGTCGGTGAATAGAATCTGTTAGTGTGTGTCCGCTGTGTTGATGCTCTTGTTCTACACAACACACCATATGAACAAAACTGGAAGATCAGTGATAATTTGTCACCATTTGTTGAGTCTCTGGAAAAGTAGTCAAGGTTTCCTAAATCTTCATGTGTGTGGCAGGCTTACTGTTCACTTCAGTATCTATCTCTTCTCTCTGTATTTATCCATATCCACAGAGAATGTATCAATTTTGCCCAGAGTACAGTAGAACTCAGCTAAGCAAAGCACTGTTTACTGGTTTATGTTTTCTGACAGTGCAGCTCCCCTGATGTCCTCTGGCATCCCCCGGGGGGAGGCCCACCAAACACTTAAGAAAATTCTGCTCTATCATTTTTTTCAGATATATCACATTTATTTTAAAAGTATCAGGAAACTTAAAATGTGAGTTTTCCCCCTTTTTGTTGTAGGTGTAGTAAATTATAAATATTGATTTACATCCTAAATTTCCACCACAGCTAATGTGTAATTCTTTAACCTGCACCTGCATATGGTTTTCAAATATTCTTGTGGACAAACCAAAGAAAAACAAGCAAAAAGAGAATATATTAATATGCAAAGCTTATAATTTAGTATCACAGAAGCATTTGTGTAGCTGTTAATTTGAACCCTTGAGGTTCTTCCATCAATTAGGAAAAAAAAGCTTTTTGTGAAGAGAAAAAAAAAGCACTAGAGGATTGGTTTTAAGCTTACCTTTTCTGTGGACTGTGAAGTGCCAAAGAAGATTGGGATGAATGCTAGCCAAATAATGCAGGTGGTGTACATGGTGAACCCGATGGGTTTGGCCTCATTGAAGGTCTCCGGCACTCCTCTGGTCTTAATGGCGTAGACTGTACAGGTGACCATGAGCAGCATGCTGTAGCCCAGCAGGCAGATCAGAGACAGGTCAGAGATGTCACACTTGAGCACCCCACGAGCCATCACTGGGTTAGATGTCCTCTGGTCCTCATAGTCAATAATGGCCTTGGAGGGATCCACGGCAAACCAGATGCACACTCCGAGCAGCTGCACTGAGGCCAGGCTAAAGGTGATGACGAGCTGTGAGGCTGGAGAAATGAACCTGGGCGCACTTATGGACATGGTGCCCTGCTCAAAGATGCGGTAAATACGATTGGTTTTTGTGAGCAGTGCTGCATAACTGATGCTCATCCCAAGACCTAAGAAGATCCTGCGGAGTGAACAAATTCCTACATCAGGGGCAGAAATCATCAGGAATGTTGTGGCATAACAGAGGAAGATGCCTGTTAGCAGCACGTAGCTCAGCTCTCGACCTGAAGCCTTCACAATGGGAGTGTCGTTGTAGCGGACAAATGTAACAACCACAAACACAGTGGCCATGATGCCAACAACCGCAATGAGCACAGGAATAACTGCCCACGGAGAGCTCCACTCCAGTTTAACAATGGGGATTGGAACACAGCCTGTGTGATTCTCGTTGGGCCGTAAATCAAAGCGACACATCTTGCATGTGTAGGTGTCTGCCTGGTACTGATAGCCATCACAGCGCTCACAGTGCCAACAGCAGGGGATGCCCTTTACGATCTTCTTGCGCTCGCCTGGCTGACAGGGCTGACTACAGATTGAGGAAGGGATCTGACGAACACCGCCGGGCCACTGCATTGAACGAACCTGTGAGGGGAGCACATGAATGTAGAGACACAGATAGAAGAGATTTGTGAAACACTGAGCTGTCTGTACCCAGTAAAATATGGGCATGTATGGGTGGTGAAACTGAATCGATCCATGAAGCACCCCTGGAGGTCAAGGACAATATAGATAGTAGTTGCTGGATGTTTGAACCTGGCCTTAAGTACAACTCAGAAAGCCTCAGTGCTACGAGACTTTATTTATTTATTTTGTAGGGGGTGGGAAAGTGCAAACTGGGGGTCAAATAAATCATTCCTCATAGATTGAGCTAAATTTTCCAGTGGGAGGTCAAGTTATCTGAAGGACAAGAGACAGAAAGAAAAGGAAAACACATTGTTTGCTCTGTAGGGAACTGACACAGTTTCTCCCTTTTTTCACTTGGGCAAATAGTTGTTTGTGTTAGAGGAATCAATACTCAGCTGTCTGTGATCAGAGGAAGTGGAGATAATTTCTTTTTCAGGGTACTGCTCTCCTTTGTGGATTTCCCCCTTTACGAGCATTCGTGTAAAGATAAATTAAAATTGTCATTTCAAACGGATCTGCTCCCTTCAACGTTATGTTATCAATTTTATTCAACTGTGGCTGTTCATTCAAAGCTGGTGAATTTCTTTGTAAATGTGCGTTTAATTAAGAACTCAAAGACGGCTAATTAAATAGTCCGCTTTAGAGTCAGAACTGGCACATTCCACAGTAGATGCCCACCCTAAACCCCCTTTCTCTCCTTTTTTCTTCCACAGCACATGTTAAAGAGGTAAAGGCTGCAAAGCTCCTCTCAAGCTGCTTCATGTGTTCAATTGTGGACTCTTTTGTGTGCCCTGGGCTTCCTCTCCATTTTGTCAAAACATAATTTGTTTGGAACCCTTTATGTAATTTACTGTTATTATAGCGTTACTTCATCACACAGTCTCCTGCCCACAGTATTGTTTTTCTGGAAGTCAGTGATGCTGTCTGGAGAAGTGATATTAAACATGTCTGTCCTTAAGCTCTCGTGGCTTTCTTTTCATCACAGTCTGCCCTGTTAATCATTTAAAGTGCCCTCGGGATATTTACACCTTTGAAGATGGCACTAAGCGTTATGAAATGGTTTTGCTAGGAGTTAGTGAACAAACACGAAGCTGCAGAGCTGAAGAAAACAACTTTCAGAGAGGGATTTTCATTCCAAACACTTTGACAAACATAACACTTGTGAGCTTAATTCAATGAATCTTGTAGGATGAGGAACTGTAGGCATGGAACAGAAAAAGCCAGGCTTACGTTTAGATGGAGTTGGTCCGTCCAGTGGCCAATTATTTTATATTCTGCAGTTCGGTTTCTGATCTGGTACTGGTAGATCTCATAGCGACCAGGGGCGTCTCCGTTTTCATTGAAGAGCACCGGGTTTCCAGCGATGCCTAAATAAAAGAGCAATCATCATTAGCACAAATCATTGAAGCTGTTTCTTTGAAGTGAGCATGAATGTGTGAGGGCAGACTAATCTGTCACTGTTAGTAAAATAAGTACGGTTATTCCAGTACATTAGAAACATTACTTTACAACAACTGGGACTTAAATCACATACATGGATGATTTTTTTTGGATATAACTGATAAGCAGCAACTTTCAAAGGCTCTGCAGTTAAGAGTTCTCTGCCCATATTGTTGTGAACTGGAAGGTTTGCATGGTTTTGAGGTTATGTATACCACATTTCAGTTCTCATCAGTGCTGAAAAATCCAGCTTTTTATAACCACAACTACAACCTAGAAACATGTCCTTACAGCATGTGTCAGACATCACGCAGCATTGCACACTCACTGTCTACACTGCATCTGTTAAATATTTTATTCTCTGCCCTGTAATTCTAAGTTTCACCTTCTAAAAAATGTGACATCTAGTGTATTTATTTTGAATGTGGATAAACATAAATGTTGTGCCTCATATTAATTTTTTTACCTCTGCGTTGACACAAGTCAGACAACATGTACTGTGTTTTTTTTTCTCACTGACAACTACTTTACTTATGTAAATATATACATTTACATAAATCTTTGAGAAATGTATTAAGAACAATGATGTAACCTTTACTGAAAGGTAAGAAGCAGCACAATCTTGTTTAGCCAAACCTACTGTATGTCCACAGTTCCTTTTTTTACTGAGGAAGCCCCAGTTCAACCCATCACATTTCCTCTCTAAGGTTAGAAATGGATTGCTTATTTTTATTTAAACCCTTCATAATTGTGTGGGTAACATTAAGCCCAGTATAAAGCTATGATCAAAATAGAGAGGAATCAGGAGTGTGGTGAAGGGAACTCTGCCCTAGCAAAAAACATAAGGCTAGAAAGGTCATCATTATTTACACAGCACTTTTTATACATTCAACAACTCAAGTTGCTAAAAAGAGGCAAATATGTGGTATTTATTATTATTTATACAAAGAAAATCAAAATACATGACATACAGCAAAAACAACTCAAAAGATTAAACACAGTAAAATAAAAGATAAAAAATATGATTATAAGTTGCAGAAATTGGACAAAATGGTTCTTTAAAATTCATCTGATTATTTGTTTGGATAACAAAAATTTCCAACTGAATCAAAATATTGGATTAATTTAAAAACATTAATCAAATAAGTAGATTTCTGTATATGACAAGAAGTGAGGTCAAAAAAAGTGTAAATTCAGGCAAAGTATAACCTGACACGCCAAAGGGATTTGTTTCACACATGCATGTGAAAAACCTTCCATAGACGGTGTTTGGGAAAGGGCAGAGCCTTTGAAAAAAAAAACTTGGATAGTGATTGGATGAACGTTCCGTCACATCTTTACGGGCCAATCAGGGCAACAAAACACGTGATGATTTGACTCCTGCTGAATCCAGTTGGGAGAAGGACAAAAACATTGTTTCCACAAAGAAAAGAACCCAGGGCTATTCTTTGTTCTTCTTTTAACTAAGAAATGTCATCAAGTTTTGATAAAATTGGTGCTTTAGCTGCATCCACGATAATCTCTTCCGCCATAATTGCTATGGCCACTTCTCACTGCTTGCATACGTCATGACTGCCGCGCCCGAAAGTACTGCCCCTCTATGCTGATTGGTCCTGCCATTTTTTAACCGGGTCCAAACTGTTCACATGGGAGCTATGGATTTGCCATTAAGAAACACAGAAACAGGCAAATCCATCTGCTTTGCAAGGTTAGCTGGGAATATGACCTGGTTTTACTTAGACATGTCTTTGTTCAATTATTTATCCAGTAGAGGGCGCTCTGACTCCTTTCATGTCACACACTCCATATTTACCTCTTTAGCAGAGACACTAGAGGTCAGAGTATCTTGGCTGTGCATCAAATATGTTGAAGAGAATGATTTGCCTAAATGGTAAGATTTTAACTAGTTTGTGAAATAAACAATAAGTTCCCTGTTTCTTGTCCATGAGTCATGACATGCCTTGTTGTGTCGGTCGTGTTTCTCTGTTTAGGTTAGCAAGCAAAATTTGGACAGCCTAGCATAACATGGCTGTAGGTGTGAATGTGAGCATGTCTGGTTGTTTGTCTCTGTATGTCAGCTCACTGGTGACCACTCCCGGGTGTACCCTCCCTTTTGCCAAATGACAGCTGGGATAGGCTCCAGCCCCTTGCAACCCTGAACGTGATAAGCGGTGAAGGAAAGGGATGAGACGGAGAACTTAACTGATCAAAAGTGAGACTAACAATGCATATTCTGATCACGAGGCTCTCTTTCATCAAGTCTTGCAGTTTCCTTTTCTAAGCAATTCTATCATGCCATGTGCAAATACAGTATGAAAAATTAAAAACAAAAAGAGAAATATTTAAAGTTGGCACTAAATGACATGATAATCATATTTGCCAGAATCTTCCAATATCAACATTTTCTCTGGCAGTAGCGCTGCATGCACACACAGAGCACATATGGAGCCCAAGCTGCCTTTTGGAAGCAGCTTTGTGTTGCTGGCTACAGTGACACCGCAGCATTTATCATTCTTCTGGACATGTTAGGGTCTTTGGACTGAAAAACTATCTTTGAAAGCGTGGATAACCCAAAAAAGAGTGTCAAAAGAAAAGAACTGACCCCCTCCTGAACTCACACGTACTTTTCTCCTTCTCATGCTGTCTGCTGCAAATGTTCCCTTCTTGTCACTAAGATAATAATGTGATAACAACAACGATAACAATGATAAAGACAATGTATTCCTGTGTGGCATTTTAAGACAGGCTGTAATGATGTGTCAAAAAGAAAACACGCCATAGATTTCTCTGTTAGCTCCCCGATGGAAACTCAGTGAGCAGCACTTTCAGCTCAACGATCTGTTTAATCATAGAAGAATGTGGAGAGGTTCTCCTTAGAGGCAGAACCAGGGAACTTCATGACTAATTGCTTTTCAAATCATCATCTATACAAACGTCTTTACCTTAAAACACCGATGGAAGCTTTAAGCCCTTGTGCTTTTCTTGCTTATTAAGTCCCGTATATAACAATATGCACCCTAGTTAAGAACAAAAGAAGTGAACGTGGCCAATTGCTGCTGATGGATTTCTGCTGATGAGTATTTTTTGTTCTTGCTCTTTGTTTTGGCGCCGGAGGATGCAGCGTCCTAATCCACATCTTGATGAGTCAGCCCTGCTGGATTATGGCATTACCGTTTTGCTCAGCCATGCCTCTGTGACAATGCCGCCCACATAACAAAGCAGTTGGTGATCATGCGAGGATTATAGTGACTTTATACAGCAGAGAGGCATTATTTCTGTGGAAACATATTAAGAACATCAACAGCAATGCCACGTTGTTATATTTTTTTTATCAGTGATTTTTATCACTCTAAGGATTTTGCCACTCCCCCCAGTTTCTTGCACATTTAACATGTTCTTTTTTAAGCCTTTTACTTTCCTCTGTCACAGCAGGTGTGTCATGTGCTCAAACCTGTAAGAGCTCATATGGACACTGCTGAATGAAAGAGGAAAATGGACCCTTAATGGCCCACTGCTGGTTTCAAGAGAGTAATGCAAGACACCAAGTATATCACCCTTTATACTATTTGACAGCATTGAATATACTTATGGGCCTTTCTGTCATGCTTTCATGGATTGACAGCTCTCTTTTAATCGCATTCAGCCCCATGAATTTACAAAGATATGATACAACTATCACACACGTATTTCTGCAGGTATCACATAGGCACTTGCCTGCTAATCAGTAGACAAGAGGAGAGAAAAGTGCAGACAGACATCACTTCCAACAGCATGCATGCAAGTAAGTCCATTTTAAACACTGTTAATAACTGAAGTCTGGACCTTTCTGATATCACCTCCTCTCTCCATTTAAAAGACTCCTGTTTTTCATAGTTTTAGTTGTGGTTCCTTATCAAAATAAATGAACCTCATGTGAGGAGGTGCTAAGGCTTGTACATACTTTGGTAAAAGCTGAATCACATCAACATTAACAAAACATGATCAGATCTGCCTCCACTGACAGCAGTGAGGCTGCCACTGGTCACCTCCAGTGTGACTCTAAACGTATTGTCAGGAAAAACATGTGATCAAGAATTACTCTATTTTTCTTTTCTTATCTGCTTTGTAAATAGTTTTTGGACTGCTTTTCATGTGGGAAATAAACTGTGGGTTTAATCTGTGTAGAAAAGTCACTAGATTATGCAATACTCCTGAATGCAGCATGCCGTCACTGCATGTGAAGCTGCTGCTGTGTCACCTTTAAATGACATCAAAAGAGTCAGGTAGATGGCTGCCGCTGAGAGGGTGAGAAGACGCCAACTTGATGTTGCCGGACTGAAGAGCTGACCCACACCCATTAAGATGAATGAAAGTAGTAATGCTTAAACCCAAACAAACAAAACCTGAACTCCAACGAGTCTTGGGATTGCCGCTCATCACAACTAGGGATGGACATCGAAATGCAGTACCGACATGGTACCAGTACCAACACATCCAATACGTACTGGATTCGAAGAACAACACTGGTATTGATAATGAGAAATAATCCACTGCACACTGAGATAGACTTTACTTAAACTTTATTATGAGTGAACAACGCGTTTCGCCTGTAGCTTCTTCAGGTTCGCCCAGCAGGTATTGATATTTCATTTTCATACCCTGCCATCACAATGAAATCCCCCACCACATCAAAAGGAAGGCTGTTCCTGCTTATTTTACTAATTTTTAACATATTGCTACCATCACTTCCTACAAAATGGGAGATAAGCTCATGGCCACAACTGCCATGAATTTGTCTTTCATTTGGTGTTTTGTTGTTTCTCTTGTCCCTCTCCTCCTCGTCTTGCTTCTCTCTGCCCCTATCCTTCCTACTAGCTCTTTCCAACCCTAGTGCAGCTATCGCAGAGAACTGTGAACATGAGTCTGGTGTGCTCGACAGTCCTGCTCTTTAGATAGGGAAGGTTTATATCAACACTGTAATGGGGCTAAATACTGCTAGTGCTCTGATCATGGTAAATAACTCTGGTCTTTATTATTATAATATAGTATAGTCTTTATTTTAATTTTAATGATTAACACTTGTCTATTATAATAGGCCACAACAAACAGTACTGTCTCGACCTGTCCTCTTTGTAAAGTGTCCTGGGATAACTTTGGTAATGCATTGTCACCATACAAACAAAGATTCACTATTTATTTGTGCGCTCACTTTATTCAAGCTGTACATAAATGTCCTTAAATCGTTTTACTATCTGGACTGATGTCTCTGCTCTGCTTGCATTTTCCTACCGAGTAAATAATCACATTTACTCGCACACATTAACTTTATGTTTCTTCTCGTACCAACACCTGTATATGAATGTGGCTTTAGCCTCTTAAAAAAGTTTTACTGGTTTCCTTTACTTATCTTGTGTTCTACTGGGATCATTTTAAGGTCATTTTGCGAATAATTTATGATACCCACACAGCTTTTATTCTCCTAACGACCTTCAGCACCCTTATTTCAAAAATATCAATTCTGACAATGTTTATAAAGTATCGATTTTGCACCCTTTATCACAGCACCTTCTAGAGTGAAAAAGAAAGGAGGCCCAGCTAACCAGCGTTGAGTTGAGCTTACACATCTTGTATCTGCTGTCATAAAACAATCCTTTCTTTCTTCTGTCTCTCTCTGATGTCAGGGCTTATAAGTTTTGAATTTATCTATAGCTAAGCCTGTAACAGTAAACTGTTTAGGATGCTGTCTCTTCAGAATGAAATCATCCAAAAAGTTTCATGTGTTTCCATCTGAACTTCAGACTTTGATCAAATGCTGCAAATAACTGCATTTAACACCCTGGTGGTTTCAGTGAAACAGTTCCATATAGGTTGTTTGCAATCATGTGATCCCGAATGTCCGTTGGGGGACAGGAAGTGGGAGCAAGCCATTAGGAGTGAATAGGAATGGAGGAAAGTTAGTACTTCAAAGTTCTAAATGGATCTCTTTGTTGCAATTTTTCATCAGAAAATTACTTCACATATTTAATACGATCCCTACAGAGTTACATGGTGTGGAGGTGAACAATATCACAAATACTCAGTGCTGCAGACCTTCTAGCATCATCTAGTCAGAGGAAGGGGGAGTCCAGAGGAGACAGGAGTCCAGAGGAGTCTTGTACTGAGCTAAGAGGTTAGCTGAGCACCTTGAAATTTAAGAAATTCCTCATTTTGTCACAAACATGCTATTAATCAAAACGGTGATAGACTATCAACCAAATAAACCCTGTGGGGTGAGCCACTGAGTGACAATGTGCTGTTCATGACAAACCTGCACCATGAGACGGCTCTTACGTTAGCTGTGGTGCCTAGCTCCAGCTCAAGTTTCTTTCCTCCATCCCTTGTCTGAATTTAATCCACATTTAAAAAGCCAAACTGGCACCAAATGAAGAGCCTTTGGAAGCCAAACAACCAGCTCCACTGAGCTGAGCCAAATGATCTGGATCTCATAAAAGAGACAGATTTCGAGGCTCCAGGTTGGTCAGACAAACTTTAGCTAAAGAAACACAGGCAAGATCAGAGTTTAATGAGCTAAGCTTTGGCAAAACTGTACTGAACCAAACCAGACCACTATACAGAAACAGACCATACTTAAGTGTTGTATGACACCTCTTTACCAATCTTTAGATGGAGGCTTATTTACATTCTTGCCCTCTGCCGTTTCTCCAGAAGTTTATAATTTCATTTCTATTTTTGCCTGAATATTTCACGACTTTTCGGACACGAAAATAGCTTAATAATTAAGAATGTTTATATTTTCACACTTTGCATGCTGGCATAGTCATAAACATAGCCTTTTTGGTAGCATTTCTCTATGTAGAACGTCTTTTCCTCAAAGGTGTTTCTCTGCTGCTGTGTGACGTCATCTGCAAAGAACCTACAGCCAAGATTCAGCTCTTTTTAAGGACTTAATTAAGTTTCTCTTCCCTTGTCAGCCATGAATCTCTGCTCTGTTCGAAGCAGGAGGAAAGGGGTGAGAAAGCATAAAGTTGCAAAGTTAGAACAGGCAATAAGGCAATTTCTGTGCTTTGGCAGATCATTGATCCATCTCATCCCAATCTAAGATCATCCTATCACACACCCCTTATTTATGTAATTGGTAGTATTTATTGAAATATGTCTCTGTTACATCCTTTCCCTTTAAGCCCGATTTCTCTAATTCATGGTTATGAAATGACAAAAAAAAGGCAGTCAGGAGAAATGCTGTGTGCCTCCCTGTCATACATAAAGCACTGTTGTTTTCTCTTTATAATAGCTGAAGGGACTGTGGCACTTTGGGGCAGTATGGTCAATGTTTGAGCTTCAGATGAGGAATTAGGCCCGTCATGTGGCACAAACTGCTTGTCTAAACAGTCTTCTCACTTAGTCAGGGGCATAATGAGTTCCTCTGAGGCCTCTGCCACCGCTGCACAGCGCTGTGCACTAATGTGACGGCATAGTTTGAGGTCGCACATGTGTGTACCACGGGCTACTGGTTTTCTCGCGGCCTCTTGTGCTCTCAAAGAAACGCTGGGGTTAATGGAGTGCTTGTAATTATATGTAATATTTAATGACTGTGGTATTGTACACCCCCTCCTTCTTCCACTGCACGTACACACCTTAACAATTACTGGAGTATGATCATTAATCCAACATGTGCTTGTTCAGCATGGATGCACAACCGGGACACCTTGGTGAATGGCAGCACAGCTTGCTGCCCTCTGCACCGGTCATTAACTCTTAATGACCTGTAAGTAGGGAAGTCATGCAGAATTTACCACCGATCCACTTCTCTCTTGATAAGTGAGTCTGTGTGAGGTGTTCCAACACCCTCTGTCACTGTCGTGACATTTGCATGATTGCTCAATCATAGCTTATGAGTTTCTGCTATCCACAAGTGCTCTCTACCTGGGGTTCAAGTGCTGTAAGCATACAAGAGGAACGCGTTTACAACAAACTTGTACACATCAGTCAGAGGTTCATTTAAATAAAAACAGGGGTTGTGTGTACAAAGGAGAGAATATGAATGCCATAATGTGTCAAATAAAAGCCAGTATTCAAATAGTCTCCTAGGATAACCAGCATGAACGCATTAAGGGCAGTAAAAAGGTGTAGTTGGGTTGGATCGAGCTGTTCTATCATAGTTTCCATGGTAAATTCTGCTTTATTTCCACAGCAATAATTCCATCAGTACCACAAAAGATATGTGGCATATTCACCAATTTGCTTTTTCTAGTTTCTCTTTCAAAAGAAATAGTATTTTTATTTATCAAATGATTCCTACTGGGTCTGCTGTTTTTGCAAGGATGATTTAGGAACTATCAGTTAAACTTCAAACCATACTTCTTGGAGATGTTCCCGCCAGGAGCTGAATGGATTATTCCATTAAAGTCACGAGAAAGAATTTAATGTTTCACATCAAGCAGAAATTAATAGTAGTTTCAGCACTTTAAAAACAGTGAAATGGGAATAAAAAAGAGAATAAAAGCAGTATTTCTGTTACAGAAGACAAACTCTGAGCAATAAGTGTGATAGGGATCATTGGTGTGAGAATGTACATCATCTTCACCTGTTATAAAGACAGGTAAAATGGATAACTTGTCTTTTCAGTCTCAAAGATTCAGCTCTGTACTGAACACTACATACTGTGAGGTATTAAAACACAGTGCAACAGTAGTACAAGTAGACACAAATCTCAGCGTCAGCAGATTAAGCATTAGTAATAGCAGTATTATTCAATGCAAGTTTTCATTAACCTCTGTAAGCAACTGGCCACACAAGAGCAAGACATGCATTCCCAAATCGGCCATTTTTCTATGACGCCATGCTCAGGGTGTTAGGCTCAAATATTATAATGTTGTACTGTTATATTTCAGGCAGTTAGTGGGGCTGCTTGATTTTGGCAAAAGTTATGATCATAATTCATCATTTTTCATCTCAGCCTGTAATGCTAACCACTATGTGCATAGACTCTAGCACTGCACAGCATCAACTTTGTTTGATTGGACCTGAAGCACTTACTGATGTTGTTTCCTCCTGTCTAGATCTTTGCTTGTGTTGCACCTACTCTCAGAGGTATGTCACTTTGGACAAAAGCATCTGCTAAATAACATAACATTGTTTCCCAGTGCAGAGGGCTTTGTGACAAGCTGTCAACCAATGGCAGGCCGTTCCGTCATCATTTCATGTTGTGTCAAACTGCACGTCTAACTGAGCAGATCATGCAGAAGCAGGCCTGAGAGAGAGAGAGAGAGAGAGAGACTTATTGACTCTCTCACTCTAAGGCCTGTGATGTGGCACTGTGGCACTGCAGACAGGAACTGCTTTGAATAATGACTCAAATAGAGCCAATACAAAGTACTGCAAGGATTTTTTTGTAAATATGTCAATATTTTGAAGAGTATTTGTGCCCAAATTATTTTTTTTCACTTTTAGGTCCCTGAGAAATGGGAGAACAGGTCCTCTTTTGTCTTTATAATCCCAGAACTTATTTAAAATTCAGGTAAAATTGCTACAGCATACTGTACATATTCTTAAAGTCCAGATAGTCCTGAAAAAAAGATGTTTAGATGTTGACTTTGCACAACAGGGCTGATGTTTCACAAGCTTACAAGACACAATAGATAAAAAAAATAGAATTGGCTTGAAGGATTAAAATGCCCAACTGGTACTGGGTAAGGAGCACTTTGGAGGATAAAAATAGCTCCTTCTTCTGAGCTGAGCCAAATGATTCAGGTTGATTAAAACAGATGGATTTCCATTGCAACGAGAACCCGCTGAGAAGACATCGGAGAACACAAGTGAGATCCGAGTTTACTGTGGCAAACTTTGACTGTGCCAAACTGTACTTGACAAACCGGACCACTTGGTGGAGTCCATATGAGAGAGTCGTCTGACTCCTTCAGACTTCAGAAGGTTTTAAATCCATGTTTTCAGCTGTTTCTCCATGAGCATTTACAGTTGTGTTCAAAATAATTGCAGTATGTTTAAAAAAGTAAGTAAAGCTCAAAATCCTTATATCTTTTATTTCCATACACTGCACACTCAATCCAAAACAAAGCATGAAGAAAAGTTTTACATTTGTTAATAATTAACAGAAAGGAAGAAAAATTTATTTTACGTTTCTCTAAAAATAGCAGTGTCTGCATGTTTCTTTATTAACTCAAACATTTACTGTATAAACTGACAGATGCTTGAAGATTTAATTTTCCTGTAAATCACTGAACTAATATATAGTTGTGTAACCACTGTTTCAGAGAACTTCTTCACATCTGTAGTGCACGGAGTTGACCGACTTCTGGCACCTGTAAACAGGTATTCCAGCCCAGGACACTTGGACTACATTCCACAAAAACTTTGCATTTCTTGGTTTCATCTCAGACACCGCATTTTTGATGTTATCCCACAAGTTTTCCATTAGATTGAGGTCCAGGGATTGGGTTGGACACTCCAAAACGTAAATCATGTTGGTCTGGAACCAAGATGCTGCTGATTTAGTGGTGTGTTTGGGGTTGTTGTCTTGTATAAACAACAACTTCAAGGGCATTTCCTTTTCATCATAAGGCAACATGACCTCTTCAAGTATTTTGATGTATTCAAACTGACCCATGATCCCTGGAATGCGATGAATAGGCCCAACACCCCATATCATGATGCTTGTGCCACCATGCTTCACCGTCTTCTCAGTGAACTGCGGCTTGAATTCCCTGTTTGGGGTTGTCTGGCAAACTGTCTGTGGCCCCCAGACCCAAAAAGAACAATCTTGCTTTCATCAGTCAACAAAATGTTGCACCATTTCACTTTAGGCCAATCAATGTGGTCTTAAAAAATTGTAACCTCTCCAGCACATGTTGTTTTTTTCAAAAGTGAGACTTTGCAGGGGCTTCTTTTTGATAGCTTGGCTTTGCATAGGCATCTTCTAATTGTTACAGTACTCACAGGTAACTCTGGACCTTCTTTGATCATCCTGGACCTGATCATTGGCTGGGTCTTTGCCATTTTGGCTATTCTTCAATCCATTCGAATGGTAGTTTTCCCGTTTTCTTCCACGTCTTTCTGGTTTAAGTTGCCATTTTAAAGCATTTGAGATCATTGTAGCTTTGCAGCATTTCATTTTCTGCACTTCTCTTTATGTTTTCCCCTCTCCAATCAACTTTTTAATCAAAGTACGCTGTTCTTCTGAACAATGTCTGGAAAGACCCATTTTACTCTGATTTTCAGAGAGAAATGCTCTATAACCAGCATGTACAATCATTTGCTGCCTTTGTCCTTAAATAAGAGCCATCTGTTGAATGACCTCACTAATGGAACTCCACACTGCGATTATTTTGATCACGCCTCTTTTAATTAATGATTCCGTTACACAGAATCAGCAGCATGCATGTCATGACCGTTGAGTCTGTTGGCTTACTTTTACTCTACTACACCTACTGGTAAATTATTAACCATACATACATACATACATACATACATACATACATACATACATATTTATATATATATATATATCTATATATATATATATAATCTATATATATATATATAGATATATATATATATATAGCTAGATAGATAGATAGATAGATAGATAGATAGATAGATAGATAGATAGATAGATAGATTCTGACCAAAACAATGATTGATCTGGTTAGTGATGTTTGCCTGCTATCATTTTGGACACAACTGTATAAAATTTTTTCTGAATGTGTCACTAATATGGAGAATCTAAAGTAGCTCAAGATCCCACACCTTCTTCCACAATGTGAGCAGTTGGCACAGTTGTAAGTACAAACTTTGGTGTTTGATGAGCACCCCCTTTATGCAGAAATCACTTCCTGCCCCCATCTAGAGTTATTCGCTGTGATTTGATGCCCTTTGCAAACATCCTGTACCATGATAACACTGATAACTGGTACATGTTAGGAAATTTTCATATCACTACAAAAACGAGATCAATGAAAAAGAGATCGATATCTGACACTAAGACATTTTACAGTATCTTTTATTGTTTGTTTTTACGTCAGTTTTGCAGTGTCTGTCCAGCAGGTAAAGGGATTGTTCCTTACAATAACAATGATAGGAAGGAATTAAAATGAATAGAATTTATATATAGAGCCGTCTGTTTTTATCACTGTAAGATACCGACAGCCAGGTTTTTGCGGCTGGTTGTCATGCTTGTCAAAGAAAAGCAGACATTTTGTATCACACGAGTACAAAGTAGGCACATCTTGTCTGAAAAACACAAATCTGAACTCATCTTTGAGCAGAGAAAGGTGTGCAGCGATAGAAAGCCCTCTGAGCTCGTCTTCTTTCCACACTCATAACCGCTGTCCCTGGTGAGAACAACAGCGTAAAGGCCACTGCTTTTTTAGTCTGTGCCAGAGCAAAAACACTTTTCCCTGATTTGATAGCAAGAGACATGAAACACTGCTGGGAAGCTTCATTCAATTCTAGCCTATTGAAGTCTCACCAACTCTTAGATGCATCAAATGCAGAGGTGAGGACTCAAAGAGAGGACGCTCTAAAGAGTGTCAAATAGTGTTAGAGATGGACTGGAGGTGTTTGATTCTCTCCTCTTTGTCGGCCACAGCTCAAGCTTAGAAGTTGAGGAACAGCTTGAGTGGAAAATATGAACAAAGAAAACGCAAAAGGCTCTTGAGAAATACCCCCAGACTAGTAAAAATATCCCAGCCAAGCAAATCCTTTTTTTGATCTTTCCTTAAAGGTTATCTGTCATCATCTAGCTTGCTGTGTCCCCTGGTTAAACTCTGACAGCCAGAGGAGATCTCATAGATAAATGGTTGGCTGAGCGTGCCAGAAATAAGGCAGCTATGAGCAGCATTGGTTCTTAGAAGCTTTTTAAGACATTTGACCTTTATCAGCTGAGTTTCATTATATAGGCAACCAAAGATAATTTTATATCTGCTATGGATATGCTCTTACTGGACTCCTGAGAACTGTGCAGCTCTGCAAACAGGAAGAGATGTGAATTATTTTTAGTGGATGGCTGTTAAAACTGCTGACAATAAACAGAAATGTGTAACAATAGATTCTTGCTGGCTCAGCCTCAAGAATGATTCATCACAACAGCAAAAAAAATGACCTACTTTGACGTACATTTCTGGCAATTGCTATTTGTTTGAAAGAAAAAAAAAAGGATGACTGCTGTGTGTTTACTGGTGCATATCGTACTAATATCACCACACAGAGATAAATATTGTCTTTGAAAATACAACAGTCCAGTCTCAGCCGTTTGGTTGTTTTATGTATCCGGACTGGTTCAATATACTGCTGAGGGCTGATGCAATTAGATGGAGTGCAGTGTAACCCCAAGGCAAGCCCTCTGGTCAGATGGTGTTGTAACATTTATATAGTTTGCCTGTTAGAAAGAAATTCAGCTCCAAAGGACCTACTGCAATAAAGCCTCATGTCTCTGCTCGCAGTATGAAAGCCCTGTTCAAGCCACTTTATATAAAGCACCACTCAGGTCTTATTGAGCAAATAATCAAGTTTTTAAATGTTCACACTTATGTTAGTCAAGTTCTCCCAAATGATATTTAATTGAACACTTTTGTAATAGGGTTTTTGGTACTGTTTAATTATTATATCCATTATGCAACTACTTGACTGTAACTGTAAGCCACCTTTTTGAAAATATTTCATTTTTAGAGAATCAAATCAAACTTTAGTTCCACCTTTGGGGCCCAGGTGGATAAGCATTTAGGTCATACCCCATTTACTGACATTATAGTCCACAAATCAGGTAGCTTGGGTTTGAGTCCAACCTGTGGCTTCTTTCCCACATTTAATTTCCATGTTTTTCTTCCTGATTTCAAACTCTATCCACTCTCTCATTCAGATAGAAGCTAAAAGCCCAAGGACTAAGCTCATACGAAAAAAAAAATAGCACCCAGAAAAGCTGTTGTGTTTATGTTATATTAGAAAAGCTACATTCAAAGTCTGGGGCTCTGTCTCAACTCTAGGTTTTACCCCTATCCCACTCTCCCACAAGAGTCTTCTTGCCATTTACAATAGTTACAAGGGTTAGTGGCAGTGTTCATTTTGTCAACTAAAACTATGACAAAAAATGTTTGTCAACCGCTTTTTTTCCATGAGAAAGACTGGACTAAGACTAGCCAAAAATAGATCTTTGATGACTAAAACTGACAAACATTAACTATAGTTTTCATCAAGATGACTAAAACTACACTAAAAAGTAATTTTGCTTTTGTCAGACATTCAAAACCCATTATATTTCTCCACTTTGGGTAACTCTGACAAAATACAATGCATCTGTATCTCTTCTGCCCCTCAGCTGTAGAAAGCAGGGACCCCAAGTTTGGCAGCCTGCACAGAAACCACTACCATGACTTGGTACCAGATTTAGGCAAGAGAATAAATGCCTGACTAAAAAGTTAAGAGTAAAATGTGCAGACTTTTTAAAGACTAACGCTAGATTAAAATGTTTTTTGGGGTTTTCTTCGACTAAAACTAGACTTAAACTAACCTCACAAAGCAGATTCTGTGCAAGTTTCCAAGTTGCTCACTGGCAAATCCATCTTGCAAAGCTCCCATCTAAACCATTTGGGCCCGGTTAGAAAGTCACAGGACCAATCAGTGTTGAGGGGTAGTACTTTTGGGGGCAGCAGAGTCGTGAAGTTAGCAAGCAGCATCAAGAGACCAATGCAATTATGGTGGAAGACATTAGCGTTGATGCTGCTAAAGCACCAGTTTTATCAGAACTTGATGACATGTCTTCATTAAAAGAAGAACAAAGAATAACATTGAGTTGTTTTCTTTTCAAAAACAACATAAGTCATTTACTGACACTTCTACAGTCGCCATGGTTCACATGGTTATGCAGTTCTCTGTGGAGTTTATTCCTCAGTCGGGGCGCAGCTCAGTAGCAGCCATGTAACGTGTCTTGTTGCTCTGATTGGCCCGTAAAGATGTGACAGACAGAAGGTTCACCCAATCACCCTACAAACTTTTTTCCAAAGGCTCTGCCCTTTCCTAAACGCTGTCTATAAGAGGTTTACCAGATGGATGTGTGAAACAAATCCAACTGGCATGTCAGGTTAGACTCAAACTATAAGGGGTAGAAATTACTAAAATGTTACAAAAACTACATGTTATTAAATCTAAAGACTGATACTGAGACTAAAATTAAATAAACACTAGTAGTGGTAGTGGTGAAATCTTCTCTCAAGAAAGGGGATGACCCTTCAAATTTCTGATACAACATCAGTAACCACAGAAGTGTCAGAAACACCAGATATTTCTACTACGACAGATTACAAAAAATATTGATTGAAATCAAAAGGATCATAATGCAGTGAACAATATTATATTATGATATTAGATTACTGTCGTAATTTTTAATTCCGACCAATGATAAGCAAGGTGCTGGGAGACACCTAACCCTGCCTCTTTAGTCTGACAAGAAACAATGCACATGGACTTGTATATACTAGAAACAATACCTACAAGAGCTTAAAAATATTTAAATCTTATTTTTTTTAATACTTCTTCAGTTTTTTTAATCTAATATTTAATTTCTTTACATTGAGAGCAAGGCTAACAGAGGCAAAAATCCTTGTTGTATAAGCACTTGGCAAATAACGCTGATTCTGATTCTGAACACTTTTCTTCTAAATGTGAATGTGCAAAATGCAGGGGTAAGTGTTAGGGCAAGGGGTTAATTCCAAGTTCAAAAGTTTCTCTTTTCAACAAACAATATATCTGGAATAATTAGTGGTGTGCTGTCCTGATTTTTGTGATGAAATGTGATGAAATTATAAAATTACTTATTTCAAATATGAATACTTCAATATGAAATATGCACCATGCTAAATTTTCCTCATAACGTGAATCAACATGCTACTGTTTAATGACTCATGAAGGTCAAAATGATGAGGGGAATTAGGGTACTATTAAGTGTAAGGTTGACACTGGGATAAAAAAGAGGATGCCCATGATATAGCAAAGTTGTTGGATTGGCCAGATTCCATGTCTCTCAACAGACAGATCCATCTTGCAGTGTTCCAGTCTGAAAGGATTGTGGTCTGATAGCAAACCAGACAAATCAGCATCATTTCAGGAGAATGAGGTGGTAGCTATGGGTGGGGTTTAGCTGTAATGCAAGCTGGTAAACAATGGCGACCAGTGTAGCAATTAGTGTGGATGTAGCTATAGTTTAGCAGGAGTTTTTATCTTAACTGGACCACATTTCTTTATTATGAGAAGTATGAGAAAACAATAAACATTTGTCTGGTCAAATCAGAAACTTTTTCTGCCCTTTTCAAACATGCAATGGATATGTGAAAAAGTCCATCTAGCCTGTCTGGTTATGATGGTGGTATAATGCCTAACTACAGTGAAAGAGCTGAAAGGATTAAGTGTGAGAAGAGGAGACATTGACACAAAATTACTGAGTATATATATTTATATCAGTTGTCCTGAAAGGTACCATTTACATAATCATTTTCATGTGCCACATATTGAGAACAGATCGTGAGTTACCCATGATTCATGATAAAGTTAAAGTGCAACACAACCCTAAAATTCGAATGTCATGGATAGGGCTGGAAGGGTCCATGTTGCTGGTCGGGATCTGATTATTAGCCCTAACTTCATAACCATCCATAGTAGATCTACAAGGAGCTACCTGAGAATGTAACAATGGTACATGCTCCTGCAGAGAACAAAAGTTTTTCAAATAGGTTTTATTTGTGATCTTGAAAAAAGTGCTTTTTATAATGTATGGGTAAAGTTTAAGTCTTCATTTTTTTTAAGAAAACATAAAAAATTAGAAACAGAAATGGTTGAATCATGTCGCACTGAATCTTAATTTCTGTGAAACGTGGTATTTGATTTCACTGGATAATTAACTTATTTGCTAATTTGTAAAGTGTTCATAATTGTCATGTGGTTGATATCACCTTTTCTGTGTGAAGACACTTTTATGAAGACGCTTTTATGGGTTGAACTTTTCTTATCTTTCACACTTAGAACCACAAAAAAGCCACATCATGCCTCCCACTCTAATATTGATAAATTCAGGTTAGTTAATACTGATTATATGTTTTGTGCAGCTTCCAAGACATGCTTACTGAAAAAAAGATCTCAAGAACTTCAATACTGTTCCCATTTAAAATTCCTACTGCCATGTTTTGAGGTCGGCTCAGACTTATAATGAGAGATGTTGAAACTTACAATTAATCCTAATGCTCTGGTCTGCAACGTTCTGAAACCAGACAGTTTACACCAGTGAGAGATGAAGACTGTGCCTGCTATGTGTCTGTGTTTGGATTTAGCCCAGAGCATAGAGCTGCAGGTCATGGTGTCAGTTTGACAGAGAGCAGGGCTGAGCTAGACATACATATATCCAGCTGAGAGGCCAGAGGGGCATGATGATAATGTGCACTCACACAAATTCAGGTACCAAAGCTCAAAATTTAATATTTGTAAGGAGACTTATGGGCAACTGGAAATTGCCACTGATTGTACTATTATCAGTCGTGCCAAACAGAAATGGCTGTTCCTGAAACAAATCAATGATGTAATCCTCTCTTTATCATCCAAAACTCTATTTTATTCTGACTTGACCAGCTGATCAGGCAACAAACCAACTGGCTGTTGAAACCTTGAAATCTTCAACACTTACTGGTTTATGTACTTTAAAGTTAAGTGGCAGGCGCTGCCATCAGCAAGAGTGAGTGAAGCTGAGACTTACCAGTATACCAATATCTATATGTATTGTCTATGTATTCATAACTAAAAAAAAAAAAAAAAAAAAAAGTAAGAAAAGATGATGAAGAAAGTAAAAAAAAAAACTTCAGCAAACATAGGTCTGTTGGTCTTGCCTAAAAATCCTGAAACATACAGTATTTGTTCATATGGCTGATGTTTACAGTTGATATATCAGTTTTAAATATGGACAGGAATGTGATATCTGCCAAGACTGTTAATAAGCTTTTTACGCTAATATCTGCCATTACTCATATCATGCATCCCTAGAAGAAAGATGATTTAATAGACTTTGAACATGCTACTGTTGTTGGTGCCAGGCAGGCTGGTCAGAGTATTTGACAAACTGCTGATCTGCAGGGATTTTCACACACAACCCTCTCTAGGGTTTACAGAGAATAGCCTGAAAAAGAGGAAATTATTCAGTGGACTGCAGTGCTCTGGGCCAAAATGTCTTGTTGATGACAGAGGTGAAGACAGTCACCAGACTGGTTTATAGAAAGGCAACAATAACTCAAATAACCGCTTGTTACAACCAAGGTATGCAGAACAGAGTCTCTGAATGCACATGTCAAACCTCAAAGTAAACAGGCCACAGCAGTAGAAGGCCATACCATTTCAACACTGAAAAACCTAAGATTGGAATGCAATGCCTGTTCTGATGAGTCTCAATTTCTACTGTGACATTTGGATAGTAGGGTCAGAATTTGGCATTAACAGCATGAAATCGTGCCAGATCACCAATAACCATTGCACAATCTCAGTCACTTAGATAACCTTTTATTCTCCATTCTGATACTCGCTTTAAATTTGGGCAGATTGACTTATCCATGTCTACATGCCTAAATGCATTAGTTACAGATTGGCTGACTAACCCCGAATTTCCATATACAGCGTGTGCGCCGCGGCGCGCTTGGCTCCCTCTCTAGTCTGTCAGAATATTTCCATAGCCAGCGCTCCGGTCTGGCAGCGGCGCGTGCCTGGAGCGCAACTCCGCTCCGCTTCATTTCAGATACGCTGCAGTTCTATTTCAGCGCCAAACCTTGTAAATTCACTGTCGTTCAGAAAGCACCAACCATGGAAGTCACAAGCGTACAACATCCGGTTCTTTCAAAATAAAACACAATGCACGGACTCCCGATAGTAAATCATCACTTTATCAACATTACGTCTCATTTCTCTCTCATCCTGCAGCAAAAGCAAAGGGTCACCGAGAGGTCAGTGGGTCACAGAGCTACAGTGGCGCTATTGACGAGGAAAAGTTAACTTTTTGGGATATTTAACCAAAGAATTTTGCATAAAACCACAGATCCTTTAAGCAAACATTAACCTTTTAACTTCCTAATGTACTCACTCAATGGAGGAAGCAATAATTTTATGGACTCATACTAGAAAGGATGATAAATTAACCCCAAAAGGTAAAATAGTCCGCTGTTGACATGCTATTCCAGCGTGAACTCGCAGTTCTCCCATGATCTCTTCCTGATGATCAGGGCTGCGCACCGCGGCACAGCGCTGTAGACTCGCTTCCAGTGGGCGAGGTCTCTCGCCCGTCGGTCGGAGCAAACCCAGCGCTTCGGTGCGCAGCGCGCGTGCTGTATATGGAAATTCAGGGTAAGTATTTATATAAATGAACAGTTGAGCAGGTGTATCTAATAAAGTGGTCAGTGGATGTAAATCTATTAAGCACAGACATGTCCTTTTATATGTTGTTGTAAGTTAATATTCACATCATTATCCTCATAATTAGTATTAACTGGAATTTTGTAAAACTAACTCTATCTAAATTTGTTGTCCTGATCGTCTTTCCATTCCATTTATCAGTTTTTTCATTTAACACTTAAAAACCTCCATCAAGTATTTTTATGTCTCTAAGTACCAATTACTGACACATTTTAAGGGGAATTCCAGACACTGGTCTGCAATAATGCACAACCACCATTCCAAAAAATGTTGGGCCATTGTATAAATTGTAAAGATAAATAAATACATAAATAAATAGATAAATAAATTATTTGCAAAAAAGAAAAATATTTGCTCACCTTGAATTTGATGGCCACAACTAAAACTAGAAAAGCACTCAGAGAGCGCAGACCTCCACCATCAGCCCTATCTCCCAATAATGAAAAATGCTTTAAAAACATTCCTGGATCCAGATGGTGATCCAGAACAGTCCCAAAATCTAATTCACCAATTACTTCCTCCCAGGTGGGGTGGAGACACGGTGAGGCAAAGCATTGGCTTCGCCAGGTATGGACTGTCATGGCGGAAGTACCCAAGGTCTCACAGGATGACTGGAAGTCATGGCAGAGGGTAAATATTCCTCTATTCCTCCCAGCATTGTTACACTCTGACTTGTCTCCTCGACCGGGCGTGCGTCCTTCAAACTCTATCAACTCCAAAACTTTGAATAGAAACACATCAAAAACATGCTGCTGGGATTGAATTTACTCAAGTCCACCCTTTCTCCTGGTGTAAAGTGGTAACAGCGCACACCTTCTCCATTAGCCCTATCTCCCAATAGTAAAGAATCCTTTAAAAAATTCCTGGATCCAGATGGTGATCCGGATCAGTCCCAAAATCTAATCAGTTCTTCCTTATGCCATTTCTAACATTTCCTGAATATTTCATGAAAATCCATCCATGACTTTTTGAGTTATGTTGCTAACAAACGAATGAACAACCAAACAAACAAACCCACCTGATCACATAACCTCCTTGGCGGAGGTAAAGAATAGGGAAAGGACCAATTTTACCATTCTGTAGCATCACCTCTTCCCTTTAACAACAGTCTGTAAATGCTGGAATTTGGGAGAGAAATGTTGCCCCATTCTTGTCCGATGAAATATTCTAGCTACTCAACAGTCCTGGGTATTCTTTGTCAGAGTTTTCATTTAATGTTGCACCAAATGTTTTCTATTGGTGAAAGGTCTGGACTGCAGGCAGGCCAGTTCAACACCCGGACTCTCCTACTGCAATGCCATGATGTTGTTGCCATGATGTTGATGTGGTATTTAAATTTAGCATCATCATGCTAAAATATACAAGGCCTTCTCGGAAAGAGAAGATGTCTGGATGGGAGCATATGTGACTCTAAAACTTCTATCTACTTTTAAGCTTTGACAGTGTCTTTCCAGCTGTGTAAGCTACCCACGCTTTAGGCACTAATGCAACCCCATACCATCAGAGATGCAGGCTTTCAAACTGTGGGCTGATAACAAGCTTGATGGTCCCTCTTCTCTTCAGTCCACAGGATGCAGCATCCATGATTTCCAAAAAAGAATTTCAAAGTTTGATTCATCTGACCACAGAACAGTTTTCCAATTTACCTAAGTCCATTTTAAATGAGAGAAGACAGCAACGTTTCTGGATCATGTTCACACATGGTTTATTCTTTGCATGACACAGCTTTGACTTGGATTTGTAGAGGGCATAGTGAACTAAACTGTGTTGACAGACAATGATTTCTAGAAGTATTCCTGAGCCCATGCAGTGATATCAGCGCAGAATGCCTGTTTTAATGCAGTGCCACCCGAGGGCCCAAAGATATTGAGCATCCAATGTTGACCTTCAGCCTTTTCCCTTGCACACAGAGATTTCTCCAGATTCTCTGAATATTTTGATGATATTATATACTATAGTTGGTGGGTTATTCAGTCTTCACAAGTGTACACTGAGGAACATTTTTCTGAAATTGTTCCATAAATTTTAGATCCTTTTTTGCAGATAGGTGAACTTCTGCGAGACTCTGCTTGTCTAAAATGCTCATTTTATACCAAGTCATGTTATTGACCTGTTGCCAGTTAACTAAATCAGCTGCAAAATGCTCCTCCAGCTGTTTTTCATCAGTACCACTTACTTTTCGAACCTTTTGCCATCCTTTGCCTACTTTTGCTGCCATCAAATTCAAAATGAGCTAATATTTTTCATGACATGAAAAAAAATGTCAGTTTCAACATCTGATATGTTGTTTGTGTTCTATTGTGAATACATGTGGTTTTATGAGATTTGCAAATTATTACATTCAATTTCATTTACACTTTACACACCGCCCCTAATTTTTTGGGATTAGGTTGTACACACAAAAGTGAAATGTGAATAACTCTTGAAGAAGAGTCCAGGCCTTATGACTTCATATTCACAACAGGGAACAGTTATGTCTGTGGTAATGACGCACAAAAGCATTTATTAGTGGCATCATCTCTATCATAATAAAATGTTCTGTTCTTTAGTGACCTCGAAGCTAAATTCTCCATTCCATTTATTGAAGGAAAATATTTTATTTTACTTCTCTGATATGAATTAAACATTGAATTGACATTCCTCCACTGCAACAAGTAGATATTAGAATGACAAATTAGCTTGAAGAGCAGGAGTTCAAATGAATAATTTATCTCTACAAACACTGCATACTCAAGTCTCTGCAAAAGAATTTTAATTGTCTTAAATTGCTCTGCTTCAAAAAGGCATTGTCTACATAATGGAACTGTGGATCACTGCTCCTCGTGTGAAAATAGTTAATAATTAATATGCCGGTCATGAATGTGAACTTGACTGATAGCTGATGCAAGGCTACTTGGAGGAAATGTTAAATGGGTCATGCAACAGAAGGAAGTAACCACAGTGCTGCTTGTGACCAAGGAGATGTTAATTACATTCACATGATAGGAAAATAACATAGTGGTTGTGTAAGGAAGGCTTTCTTATGCCCTCAAGGTAATGTAATTTACATGTTACATATGAGGGTAACCAACGCTGAAGCTTTAAAGTGCAGTCAGCTGTGCAATAACAGTTGTATTTGATTAATAACTGTGATCAACTGACTGACTGATGGACTGCCATGAAGTGTTTTAAACAGTCATACTTGCCAGAGGAAAATCCTTGCTCACTGACAGTACTACAGGTTTATAGGTATTGATTGTTGTGAAATAATTCAACAATTGATGGGTCAAATGCCAATGAGTTTAATACACATCTCCATGGTGGTCAGACAAAGAAACCTTCTCATGCTTGACTGACTTTTCATTAACTTCCATCACTGGATCAAGATTTAAATTTCTCCAGTACCTTTGTTTATGGCAAAATGTGAGCTGTACTTTTTCTATAGAGCTAACGTTTTCATTGCACTCAACAATAATCACAGGACTTTGTGCATGGATAACATACTGCAGCAGCTACTTTAGTTTCTAGAGCTAGATCAGCTGGAGTGACAGCACTAGCGTGGGCCATTATAGTTCCAGTAGCCCTGGGTCAGAAAACAGTCCTAAAGCTTGCATTTAAACTGACAAAGCATGTTTGTTTCAAAATTAACCAAAATAACATCAGCATTCTGGCATGCCAATCTCATGATTTACCATCCCTGGAAGTGCAGTCTCTCTGGGAAACTAGTGTGGGAGCAAACCCTTTCTTTTTCCATGAAATTGAAATGTTAGATTAATGTTTCTTAAACCAGCCTCTTTATAGAATGTACAAGCATCATGTTGATTTTACACAAATGGTATGACAGAACTCTTGTGAAAGCTGCTCTTGTTGCCAACAACCTTTTATCTACTTATCTATTCACTTATTTATTTAAATTTCTTTTATTTATTATAGGAGACAGTGAACATTAATGAACATGGGCATGTAAATATGCCAGATTGTAGCCATAGGCTAATGTCCATCTGTAGTCCCTGGTAGGTTGATGCTATAGATATAAAAGTGTACATCAAGCATGTATATAATAGCAAATAAAAATATCCATTAAGTTAGGCAACACACAGAGACCAAACAATATAAACAGTACAATATCATACAAAGAGCCACATGTAACAATACAGGAAGTGGCTATAAGACCTCAAAGAGCTCAGATACATGCTTCTTTTCAAAAATCATATATTATATAGACTTATAGACTTTTTGATTGATCCTTTTTGTCTGATTTAAAGTTGTACATGCTAAAGTCTTCTGTGTTCTTTGCCCCAGAGTTCAGTTTATCTCTGCTGTCTTCAGGGACTCAAACCATTATGTTGGTAGGATAAAAGGAAAGAAAATAGTGACATACATATTCATACTGTGAGTGTTTCATTTCTAGTGAACATTGAAGTGACAGTAGGGGTCATGTCAACTTTGCTAACCTTGTTCACAGTCGCCTTGTCATTGTAAGTCAACATTTAACAGTAATGTCAACAGCTCCAGTTGAACCTTGTTGAGACCCTACTGAAATACTCCATGCTCAGAATATAAATTCATTAACCTTTTTTACAGCCCCTGGAAATAAATTAAAAAAACAAAAAACAAACCTGTATTTGGATTTTTTGTATGACAGAGGCTCTGTCGTTAACTACCAAGCAAAACCGCAGCAATGACAGATGTCTGTAAGTGGATAAAATTAAGTTTCAAATCATGAAAAATGAGGCAGTGGTATCTGCTCTTGGGAGTATCTGTTGAATAAGCTGAAACCATGCCCACTCAAAGACTCAAAGGAAAGACTACCCTTTCTCATTGTTTAAAAAATGCTACAACTAGAGGCATCGGTCTGCACACCCCACCCCCCGAACACAACAAAGATATAAAGTCACTGAGCATTTCATCTCAGCACAGTCTGTTGTTAGCTGATGTCACTGCCTTCATTGAAAATCAACAGTCACATGCTGTGTTTAGTTCATTGCCAGGTAAATGGTGGCCAATGAATCATTAAAAGTATAATCACAGAGAGCTTTGTGACAAAAAAACAGACTTCTGTCTCTGCTCTGGTACAGAGACAGGCAGCCATGCTCTGGCCATAGTTGACAGTAAGGCCAGGGGACAGGCTTATGGCTGGATTGCTTGTCTATTTTTCCCTTAAACAAGGCACAGCAGGAACAAACATCTTCCCTGCCATTGATGTATTTCAATCCTAATTTTACTTGTCTTTTGTTTTGGATGATCAAAAGATGCAGGCTGTGGCTTTGTCTCTCTCAAAGCAGTAACAGTTCAATCCATCCTGACCGTTAGCAATACAATGCTGAAGTTTAGTAAACTACCTGGCACATTCTGTTCCTGCCAAGTTTGTCACAACAAAAGTCTCCAATGCTAATCCTCATTGAAGACTTTTATTTTGGAGAGCTACATCAGGAAATGGAGTGTTTTCGGCAGCAAAAGCAACATTTTTTTTTTGCATTTGAGAGCACCATCTTTCTCCTGACTTGATGTGGCCTGCAGAATTTAGCACCCTAGTGCAGATTTTACTGCCTTATTTTGCAGGATGTTGAAGCTTAATTTTAAATACTTAAAGATGTTTTTCATTACTGAAATATGGCCTGGTGGTTCATATCAGAGTGGCCTGTCATACAGCAAACCTGAAATAAAGGGGTTTTTTTAATCACTCTACAGGGATTTTAAGAAAAGCTAGATAAGGGTTAAAGCCCACTTTTCACCTGGTACAGATGACAGGTCCTGCGGTGCTTGGTTCAAGTGACACTGAGACAACCACTCCAGTAAATAGCCTACACCCAGATATGATAGTGTGCTGTGGTCTGAGCATGGCTTCTTGCCTCTGTATCAGTGCAGGAGAGGCAGAAGTCTGAGATTAAATTATCTTTTTTCTTTAAAGTCACTTTAAATAACCAGCCCACAAACATGGCTAGTAGCTTGGGCAAATTCACTTCACACTGAATAAAAACACAGCACTTGGCCGGTGGCAAATTTCCAACCTTGGCATGAGAATATAGTTAGCAAGCTACACAACAGACCATGTGATTGTAAAGCGCCAAGTACTTTTGAATAATTGTAGCATTAGGAGGGTGGGATAATGCAAGTGGGGCTCACAGGCATAACTGAGCTCCACATTTACCCCTGCCCAGGAAAAAAAAAAAAAAAAATCAAAGCCTCCAAAGTGGTGGTCTAAATCCAAAATTCAGTCACACAAAGCTCCTAGTCTTTTCACATGTTTACACAAACTTTTTTCCAACATGTTTCATGTGTTTAGAGATTTTCTGATTTTGCATTACTCTGCTGTGATGGTAACTTTCAGCTTGTGCGTGTTTTTTTTTTCTTTTTCTTTATCTTTTTTTTTTTTTTTTTTTTTTTTTTTCAAATAACACCTTTGTTTGTCATTGGGAATATATCAGTGCAGTTCTGATCCCAATTTTTGCCTGAATATTGGGTGACATTTTAGGATTGCTGTATTTCATCCTCTGCAAACCGGTGTCTATCAAAACTATTTCAGAATCAAATTCAGAGTTTTAAGCTCACATTACATGATCCTTTAGCTGACACACAAAACCCAGGTTTGATTACAGGTTGACTTACCAGCAAAGTTTAGACGTCGGATGTGTTTAAGCAGATGAGTGCCATTTATTGGATCCATTTTTGCACATAGGCCCACCTTCCCTGGACAGAGCTCCTGGTGCATGTTGTGCAGTGCATGAGCCATTGCATAGACTGCATCGATGACAAACTGCACCTTTCCTTCCTGCTCGTAGTTTGAGTCCTTTCCAATCCGCTCTTGATCTGTATGAATCAAACAGATAATATTATGAATTACACACGAAACTTTGTATGTACAACTTAAACACCCATTGGTGTGTTTTTTGTGGGTGGTTCTTTGCACTGAAATCAATGGAAATGTTTCCACCGAGGTGATGGCATAGGCCGTGTCGATTAAAAGGCTGAGTCACACAATGATGCAAGTCACACCAGTAAAGCAACTGTGAGAATGAACCGACAGGATTACACAAGTGAATCTCAATTACTTACTGGAAAGAAGTTGTGTATGCCACTCCACACAATCAAGAAAAAATTATTCACTTGCAGTTCAAGTGGTTTGTATGAATTTGTTATCTACTTGTGTGCATGCTCCTAACCCTTGTATGGAGTAGGCTGATGAAAAGCAGAATACTTGGTGCTTGTTTCGGAAAACTAATATGCATAATACTACCGAGGTATGATTTGGAAAAGATCCATCTTCAAACTCAATCATAGAATAACTTCAAGATACTACTTGTGTTTGCCAACTGCCACTAGAACTCATCTCCTCCACACTTCTACACTTGAGTCACCCAATCTCTGGAGAGCAGCTCAGGTTCGATGGAACGATTTCTTGCAAACTGCTTGGGCTGAATGAGCTGAGCCCTGTAAATGGATGGAGTGGCATCAGTCCAAAAGGCAAAGAGGAAAATGCACTGCTCCTCAGTGAGTCTTATTCTCTCCTCACTGAATGGGCCTTGCCTCTTGCAATTAGCTGGAAGGTAAATATCTGGATCGCTGCGGAGGAGCAAATCAATTCCAATATCTGGAGTGGAAGGTTTTCTCCTCTGGGAAATCTCATCAGTTAAAAACAAAAACTCCTTCTTGTCTCTCTAACAGGAATACATGGATTTCACACAGAGGGATTTTACACACATTAGCTTTGGGGTCCTGCATGTCCATGTCAGTCACTATTACCTTTATGCCTCATGTTATTTTCCATCAGCAACCGTAAAAAAACAGATAGACTTTACGATGTGGTTGAATGCGGGGATCCTGACCTACTTGACAGAGTGTCCAACTGTGAATTAAGTCTTTACTGCCTGGATGTATTAAGAGTCCAATAGAATGAGGAACCAGAGAAGCAGGAAATGGAGACATCCATTCACAGAACTGGAATAATCCTCTCATAGGCTAAATGTAATAACTGGTGATAGGAGTTTATTAATCCTGGCCCAGGTTGTTCTAAGCTTTTTGTGATTGTTAATTGTTGTGAGGAGGTGGAGTCTGAGATACTATATGCCAATCCTGACTTCCCCTTTCTCCTGCTGTATGTGGAGAAGAGATTATAAAAAGAAGGTGTGTTTATTTTGGATTAACAATAGACTAATTACGTGGGATGAAGTAATGATAGAGCAGCATGTATTTATATACCAGCCTGAAAGAATGAAGTTATTGGAGGAAAGTTAATAAGCTCACAGTGGGGGGTTGAATTTCCAAAATAATTACTATATAGAAATGGTCCTGCTGGTTGCGTCTTTTGCTGGTTATGCTCTTTGTGAGTTTCAGGTGCCAGCAGGTTCAGCTGGGTCATCCATAGGAGTCCTAATTCCTCATTGTTTGGAGACAGCAGAAGGGCGTCTTTTGTTTTCATTTCATTTCTTACCCACCACACCTTCACTCCTGCATTAATGCTTTCTCAACTGATTAACTGAGTTTCTCTAATAACTGCTTTAACATAAATAAATTCATTATATTTTTGCAGTAACACTGGGTTTTATCTTGTCCTATATCTCTGTTTTTTATCCAATGTCATTGTACTGTTGGGTTCAGAACTGAATGATAATTTACACCACTGGCATCATCAGAAACTACTGTAAAGTCTGAACAAAAATCAGGATAAAATGGAGTGTTTTGGGGGGTTCTCCCAGAGGAACTTTAGGAATACATCCTTGTGATGCAATGCTATGGCACATTATCAGTGATGTTAGCTAAGGTCATTGGGTGTTCTGGGTTTTTCAAACAGCATACACCATCTTCTAGGGCTGACCTGACCAGGGCTGACCAGACCCCAGTGTGTGCCTCAATAGCCACCCACTGATCAACTCTCTTTGACCAGAGCCATCTATACTGGCCACCTTATTAGGTACACCTGTTCAATTGCTTGTTAACACAAAAAGCCAGTCACCTGGCAGCAACTCAATGCATCTAGGCATGTAAATGTGGTCAAGACGACTTGCTGAAGTTCATTCGGAGCATCAGAATGGGAAAGAAAAGGGATTTAAGTGACTTTGAACGTGGCATGGTTGCTAGTTCCAACCAGGCTGGTCTGAGTATTTCAGAAACTGCTGATCTACTGGAATTTTCATGCACAGCTACCTCTAGGGTTTACAGAGAATGGTCTGAAAAAGGGAAAATATACAGAGGCAGCAGGTGTGTGGACGAAAAATGCCTTGTTGATGTCAGAGGTCAGAGGAGAATTGGCAGAATGATGATTCGAGATGATAGAAAGGACCAAATGACCACTTATTACAACCAAGGTTTACAGAATATCATCTCTGAATGCACAGCACATCAAACCTTGAAGCAGATGGGCTACAGCAGCAGAGGACCACAGCGGGTACAGGAACAGGAAACCAAATTGGAAACAGAAGACTGGAAAAACGTTGCGTAGTCTGATAAGTCTCAATTTCAGCTGTGACATTCACATGGTAGAGTCAGAGTTTGGAGCAAACAACAAAAAAGCATGGATCCATCCTGCCATGTATCAGCAATTCAGGCTGCTGGTGGTGTAAGGTGTGGGGAATATTCTGAGCATCTTCCAAACACCACAGCCTAACTGAGTATTGTTGCTGACTATGTCCAACCCTTTATGCACACGATGTACCAATCTTCTGATGGCTACTTCCAGCAGGATAATGCACCATGTCACAAGGCTCAAATCACCTCAGATTGGTTTCTTGAACATGACAATGACTTCACTGTACTCAATGGCCTCTACAGTCATCAGATCTCAATCCAATACAGCACCTTTGGGAGGTTGTGGAACATGAGATTCACATAATGGATGTGTAGCTGACAACTCTGCAGCATCTGTGTGGTGCTATCATGTCAATATGGACCAAAATCTCAGGAATTTTTCCAATACCTTATTAAACTATGCCACAAAGAATTAAAGCAGTTCTAAAAGCAAAAGGGGGTCCAAACCGGGACTAGCTAGGTGTCCCAATAAAGTGGCTGTTGAGTGTAGATGTTTTTTCAGCAAAATAAAAGGACAAAACTGTCCTCCTGCTTGACAATCTCCACTGTGTTCTTCAAAGTTCACAACGTGCATTTTCATTTTATTGTCTCTTTTAGTGCCATGTTTTTTCACCATGTGGAGTTTGTACTCATGCTAGCTACCACTCTAGTTGTGCTCCTTCTGTAAAGTGGGGACCCACTGCTTGTTACCAATTTGTTTAGTGTCATGCTGCCCAGCTCTTCTGGTCATTTGCTTTCTTTCTCTGAGGAGTCGTTTCAATCAAACCAGAATTCTAGAAAGTTTATCTACTCAACAGTGTATCACTGCTGTCTTTAAATGCAGAATTAAGAGCTAATGACTAAGAGAAACTTTTAAGAAGTGGCAGAAGGGTGCTCTGAGTCGCTCTGTATCCCAGTACATTTTGAGAAATGCCCCTTACAATAGAGACATATTTTTTCTCATAATGACAACATGTCTTAGCATTTAATACTGGTATATTGGTCACATGAGCATTCATAGCTTTTTGTCACATTACCACAGGGAGCGCTTGAGGCCAAAAAAAGGCTTTGGACAGCAGCAGTTACCATAAAACACTATGTGCTGCTGCAACACCTGGCAATTTATTTTCCATTTACATCACCTGACAACCACAGAAACACTGAAAAATTATTTTAAACTGGAACTTTTTGTCATGTTAACCCTTTATCCAGCACAAGGACACTATTCAAGTCGCAAAAATCCCAGCCAGAGGTCAGCTCCTGTGGTATTTATGTACAGTAGAGTAAAATCCTTCACCTTACATAGTCTACTAAAGTACTGAAGGTCCCATATGTTCAATTTTTATTAAATATCATTGGATTATTAATCACAGAATATAAAGGCACACTTTTGTGGCCCCAACATACAGCCTTGAGTTTTTTAACCTGAACCAGATGGTGACCAACTATAGAAAAGGCCTCTTTGCAGGTCTAACTGAACTGTTATGTGGTGTTTATCAAGAAGCACAGACCTAATGGAAGAAATAAGAGGAAATAAGGGTTTTTGTGAGGTTTAACTTATCAACTTAGAATGTGTCTGTTTAAATTTTTCTACTTCAATGCTAATGGATTCAAAAACCTCACTTTAGGTTGGAGAATTAAAATCATAAAAGCCCAAGCAAACACTATCAGCAGTTTACCTTTGATGCTGGGAACAATGCTTATATAGCACACATCAATTAGAGGACATGCTTCATTCATTTTTTATCTCATTGCTGCAGTTTTAACTGCATCAATAGCACACATATTTTCTCAAAGTAGTATATTATAGACAGGCGGAAGAATACTATAAAATGGAATAAAATGGTATTTTTGTCCCTATTTGCATCAGTGAAGCTGTTATTTTGAAGAACATTTTCCTCCTCAATTTTTCTCTCCTTGAGCTTGAAGTGGATTTTAACTTAATTCTCCACACAAGGAGTTTTTTTTCTTCAACTACAAACTTTAGAAAATCTTTAGATCTATCTTTCATGCCTTGCTTAAATTCTCTTCCATAGAAAACAGAAAAACCTGTGCTGTATTTAAATGTTGATTCTAAGAAAGTCTTGTGCTTTCTCGTCTTGTTGAGAAACACTGATTAAGAGCCCAAACATGAGTATGGCTCTAGGTAACCACAGGAAATCTCTGTGAAATACATATTAAACCCTGATGGGATATATGACATAGGCTCAGCTGCAGTCTGATATAAATGATTTCATCACTAGTCCTGAAAAATTCAAATTTCTGGCTCAGACCTTGGAAAATCAATTTGCTTAAATGTAAAGTAGCTGTGGGTGACTTACAGATTAATTAATTCATGTTTCTGGTGCTGGAGGAACAAAAACACAAATGTTGCCTGACTGTGCACAACATAACATTAATCAATATAAAGCTCTTGCTCCTTTCAAAATGTATTTTTTTGCTAAACTTATCCCACTCTTACCGCCTATCGGCTGTTGTTAATGTGGATACTGGTGATACATAACCAAACATTTCATGACAGAGCAGACATTTATCATGCAACATCTGTCCTCTTCAGGTTCAGGCAATTTTCAACAGCCACTTCAATCTTAAAGAGAGCCAGCCTGGAATCAGCAAAGGTCTCCCTCTGTTAGCCATCTTTCATTTTCTACATCTCCAGCTCCTCGCTGCAGACCACAGGCATTTTAATGTCCCTGATTATCTCGTGAGCTTTTGAAACGCATGAATTATTGTTGGAGGTTACGGCTCAGTAATTAAGGGCCACAGGGCCTTGATTGGACAGAGATTGTCACAGTTTGGACGACACGCTTATGCTACGGGGAATCCTGCAAGCCAGAATGGGTGTGAGGCTGATATTTCTGTTCTAGGCTTGGCAGGCCACCCACACTAACTTTGTATTGTCTCTTCTCTGTAAGACCATTTCCCTCTCTCCCCCCACTCTCTCTCTCACTGCCTCCTCATTGGCATTTTGGCGCTCTCACACATATTTCCAGGCTGGCGTTTTGCTTTCAGAGAAATCCATTCAGATTAAACAAAGCAGAAGCAAAGAGTGGGTGTCTTCCACTCTGAAGCGTCACACAAGACATTTTGTGACAGTGTGTGTGGGCTCAGACCTTTGACCGTTTTTTCAGCTTGTGACTGGCCACAGGCCATTCAGTCTTTTCTTGCCAAGGCAGTTCTGCAGCTTCCTAAATTAATCTGACACGGGCGCTATATGCGCTAGTCTTCCACGGTATGATTTAGGTCATCCTAAAATTTGACATTTAAATACTGAAATGTCTGCGTTTGCAGCTGAGACTTTATTTGTGCCCCTACAGGGCTGGAACTAACAGATCTCTGCATGATTGGTTATTCTCTGTGGTATGTTTTTGATATAACAGGTATTATTTAACCGTCTGAGCCCTCCGCTATTTTTTTTAACTATTGTGTCTCGCCTGGATTTATTGTCTTAAAAAGGTTATAAAACATCAACCCTGAGGTGCACAGTCAATCTCTAAGCTTCCTTTTTTCAGGGCAACATGAGCTTTAAGAATATATGTGCTGCAGTAATGTCACTTTAATTTAGGGACAAAAAAAATATCTACATGGAAATCAAAACTCAGAGTTTTTATGTACTACACACCGTTAACAATAATGATTGAGGGTTTTTGCACAAACTTGTTCTCCCATCTCCTTGGGACCAAAAAAGTGAAAAAAAATTATTATTCTGTGAAAAGAAGTATTTCAAATATTCACATATTTCAGTCATTATTCAAAGCAGTTCCTGTCACAGAGAGACACATCACAGCCTCTCTGTGTCTCTTTCTCTCCATTATGAGTCATTCAGGCTCTCTTCTCCAGTCTCAAAGTGTTTGCACATGAGCTGTTTGGATGGGAAGACGTTCAAAATTGGAGTTACTGGCATGGATTTAATCTTAAAAGACCCCAGAAAGTCACCCAAATTTCAGGCGTGCTAGAAAACATTCTGTAAAATCTACAGAAGCATGGATAGTATCATTAGAAGAGCACAACGGAGGGCTTTCAGAGAAAAAAAAAGTAGGCGGCCACAATTTATGGGTCAAAAGTTATTTAACTTTGAATAATGTGTCTCTTCTTGTTGTACACAACATTGCCCATATCATGGGGTAAACACCTCTGATATTATGACATTGCGACAATGTCCTAAAACCCAAGATATCTTGAAATCTATAAACTGTTTCCTTTTTATTCCAAATTTATACACACTTACAATCCCCAAAACTTGCACTACATGTAGAATTACAGCCAAATTGCTGAAGAATACCTAAGAGAAAACTTGAACGCTTCTGGGATCACTAAGCCTTGGGATACAATTCCTGCTGCCTAGGATCTTAGTGATGTGTCTTGATGCAGTTAAAGGTAGGGATGGGTACAAGGATTTGCGTTCTTAAGTAATAAATGTGGCTTTCATTACTCTAGAAATGTTTCATTACTCATGGAGAGCTCACACTCTGTTTTAGGCTTCAGTATTTCAACTGCTTTGCATTACATGTATAATTGCACATTCCAGGTTTTTCTAACTGAACATACTTTGTCAGAAATGATAAGAATTAAGAAAATAACAAACATTATGCACAAGTTTAAATTATCCAGCGTGGTTCTGCCTTTCATAACAAAGTATGCTGACTGCAGGAACAACTAGAAGAGCACTTGGAGAGTGCAGACCTCTGCCATTAGCCCTATCTCCAAATAGTAAAGAATCCTTTAGAAAAATCCTGGATCCAGATGGTGATCTGTATCACTCCCAAAATCTAACCAGTTCTTCCTTATGCCATTTGTGACATTTCCTGAAAATTTCATGAAAATCCGCCTGTAACTTTTTGAGTTATGTTGCTAACAAACAAACAAACTAGCAAATCCTGCCGATCACATAACCTCTTTTGCGGAGGTAATAACTGCTTTTTGACATCTACTGACTCAAGGACAATTGAACAGCTATCCCTGTTAGCACATTATTGAAGTGGCTATATAGTGCCATGGACAGGTATGGGTTCTGCACCTAATTATTGAGTTTTGGGTAAAAATGGGCCATAAAACAATGCTGGTTTAACTGCATGCTATGTTGAACAATTTTTGATGCATTTCATTTTTCACCCAGAAGGCCTCATTGGAAATGCGGGCTTTGGCCTTGTGCTCTTCCTCCTCGGTGTATCTGATCAGCTGTTTGAGTCTGCAGAGGAAACATGAAGACTACGCTTAAACAATGCTAAAATTAGTGGTTTTGACTCGAGTGACGATTATGCTGTCTAATGTGAATATGAGGGGACACTTTTATGAACTGGACTTGACAGAGGAACTTCTACAGATCAACGGAAAGAAGAAAAGGCAGAGAAACTTTGGTGGTTACTGGCTAGTTTACCTGGTGGTGTAGGTGTGGAAACTGTAAGCCCATACCCATGAGAGCTACTGTACTGTGGTCATGAGAGGGACTTAGTTACAAAACTTCTTCTGAACATTTCTGACCAAGGATAGCAGCTTACAGGTGCCAGCAGCCTGCATCACTCCCCGTTCAGAGTTCCCTGCCTTACAAAATGACACTGTTTTATGGCCCTTCTTCAATTTTCTGGAGATAAATTGGAGAAACTGACTCTCACCAGAAGAGCTGAATGGAAATTTGTCACAGAGGTAATTTTATGGCTGTCGATTTATTCCTCCAATGGCTGATAATTAGACAAGCCACAGACATCATGTTTACCTTCTGAAAAACATTGTGCCAGCCGTTGAAGTGGAAAACTGAGCTGAAATAACTAGTTTTTGCTTAATTTGGTGGTTATTTCTCTGAGAGCAGTCAGCAGATGCAAACAGTGGTTCAGATACAATGAGGTGAAACAAAACATGCAGCTTGTAGCCAAAGCTCGCATTGCAAAATGGTGCCAAACCCAGACGCTTTCTGAGGGAAAATAAAATAATTCCAAAAAATTAAATATAGCATGCAACTGAGCATTGATTATTGGCCCATATTTACCTGAAACTCACTAAATTAGGTGGAACACCTATACCCATCTGTGGTACTGTACAGACTAGCCTCCCCAAAGTCATCCTGTTTGTAGGAGCAACATTCACTGAAATCTCTGGAGGCTAATGCCACTATTATCGCAGAGTAACTCATACAAACCAATGAAAAAAAAAACACACACACACAAAAAAAAAAAACCCTGAAATATCCATAACATTTAGATTTATTTCTGATTGTTATCCTCAGTTGCACTCCTGGGGTCTATAAGAAAAGACAGATAGTCATAAAAAATATGTTAGCCTTGATACATAAAGTTTCCATTTAAGTAGTAATTCATAGATGGAACGGTTTAGCACAGGTATTAGCCAAAATCAGCTCTGTTGACAGACATCAGCCAGACATCAGCCATAGGCAAATTATGTGGGCATGAACTATGTCAGCAACAGATGTTTATCTGTTGTGTCATTTTAATGCTGGCATTTAGCACATCCAGCAGCAAATTCAGATAACAGACGTAATATGTGGCAGAAGATATGACCTGTTGGACAAACTCTGATGTGTTTTCATGCTTAGATATGAGAGAAAATGATGACAATGTGGGAGCGATGAAAACAAGTCTGTAACAGTACCGGTCATCAGCTTAATTGATTCTTTAGACATCAGTATTGGCATTGGCCCTGATTTTTACAATCAGAGCATTTCAAGTTATGAGGGCAGATTAAAAAGTAAGTGATTTTGAAGTCATTTAAATTTTGTTTTCCTGGCGTTTCCATGTCTAATAATATCTGTATTCTGTAGAAAACTGTTTGGTGTAACAAAAAGCACAGGCTCTCCATTTGATTCCCAGGAAAACTCCCCGACAAATCAGAACCACAATGGTCAGGGAAACCAGGTCAGAAATGTTCTTCTATTTTTCTCACTCAGTTATTCCATGTGGTTTTTATTTTATCATTCAAAAGAAAGTCCCCCTGTTACAAACTGGCAACCAACCTCAAACACAATGCATGCTGGGAAATGCTCCAGCCCCCCCGCTACCCTGAACAGGATAAGCGGTTTAAAAAATTGATGCTTGGATGAAAAAGCAAAGCACATGCTTGCTTTATCTGCATTGCTGTGTTTCCTGCTGCTCCCCCACATCATTAATACGCAGGAGAAATAAAGAGCCAATCAGGAGGCTCCCTGCTCTGCTTTGCTTTCCCTTTCCACGTTAATCAATATCAGTTCTACTTCTCCTTCATTCACAGATAAAAGACAAGTCCTGCTCTTTTTTGCTCCCAGTCACTCACAGCCTCCTTTATCCTTTGATCACTCTGAGGAGTCTCTCCCTCTCAGGACGCTGATAATTCTGCAGAATGCCCCGTGTGTCGCTCTCACAGCTGCACAGAGACCCCGCAGCTTTCTACCAGAGGGGACGCACCACCAGAGTCACATTTAACCTCAAACAGACACTGCAAGACTCTTTCTACCTGTGAAGAAGAGCTGATAGAGAAGTTCAACACTAAAATATCTCCAATGAAAAAAGGAAAGCTATCATACAGGCAATGACTGCATTTATGCCCACTTGAGTAAGAGTCTCTACCATGTGATGTGGGTTTTCTGCATTCAATTGATTTTAAAAGGGCACATTTTTAAAGTACATGAGTTTCATTTGCTTTTGTATTAAACTCTACAGGGTGCCGTACAGTATACTTACCACTTTAGTCAATTATATGGTTGACTGCTCAAGATTTTTAACAGCTGTGGTTCTCAAACTCAGTTTGATTTTACCAGAAAAGTTATTCCCCTTTCACTATTTGTTTCACTGTCATTTTAAGGGGTCCATTTCTTTTTTCAATTAAATCTGCAAAATGTGATGAAATGACTAACAGTCTTAATGATTACCATGGTAAAATTCCCCAACGGTTAGCAGTAGAGTTCAAATTTTAACCGTTTGCATAACTGTGCTTTAATATCATAGCAGATAATAGGAGGTCTGTTTACCAAGGTATATTGAAGAAAGCTCCACAGGTCAACTAGGGATTTAAAACATTTAGGGACGAGGAAACACTGCCGTCTCTCTCCTATGTGCTCACGTCTGCACCACAGCACTGTCAAAATACAGAGCCCACACTAGCAACAAGGGAAGTTTGGTAAGGCTAATCAGTCATAAGATCAATTGTCAGGCTGGATCCTCCCTTCAGACCAAAGTCAGTAAAGGCCTGGTTATCTGATGGTTCTTAAGATTATCTTGTCAGATTGTTCTGTCATGTGTAGTCTGTTGAGTTATTTTTACCTCTCCGACCTGACTGGAGACGCTCCAACCCGAAATTAAGCATTAAGCAACTTCTACAATCAAAAATCCTGTAGTGTGTGGTAAGCACCGAGGACAGCCAAGGAGACATGACGTGATATGGAGGAGTAGCCAATTGGGAAGCAGACTGACTGAAGGAGAAAATAAAATAACACAGCCATGGCTACAATCATTAACGACAGCGCTGGTAGACAGGAAACATGAAGTTTGATAGACATCAGAAATTGAGGAGCAACTTCTTGATTTGTAGCTACAAAATGGATGTCTAACAACGTATGCTGTAAAATACACCACAGACAAACTGACAAGGGAGGAAGCAAGATGGCAACTGTAAATGACTTAGCATGAAGCTAACACTCAAAAGTCACATTTGACTGCCCGAGATTTGGCGTTTTGAGAGACGAGACCAGGCCGAGACTCTGATAGTCGGTGATCAGAATCTGTTAGTATGAAGTGTGCTGAGTTGATCCTCTTGTTTAATATCCCACACCAAATGAACAAAACTGTAAAATCTATGATTTTATGAGGACTCTCACATAGAACAAATCTGTTACGGTTCAAAATTGTTATATGTGTGGCAGGCTGTATATGAAGCTGACTGGCCCATTCATTCTCTGACTGGTCCCAAGATGAATACGCCTCTGGACAATCCATCAGTTTAACTAGGCTATTATTTAAAGCATTTGATATCATAGTATTAAAATCATGACAACCTAATTACCACATTTTTTACAAGGATTTAATGTCTACTTTAAAAATGTTCATATTTTACTGTGTATAAAAATAGAAGTGTATAGTGCTCTGGGCTTTTCATTTTATTAGGTTTTATTTAAAACTTGGTGAAAGGATTTCAAATGATGTATCAGTGATTTTTGAAAATTTTTAGCAAATTATAATGGCTCTGTGAAAATACTGATAACTGTGATATTTCGAGTCATTATAACTGTGGTTTCAAATTCTAATGTTAAATTTCTATTACAAAAAACACATTTAACTCTAGCAAACAGCTGCACATGTTCGAGCAGCCATCGACACGTGTCAATAACCTTCAGGTGTATTCTGGATTGTGTGTTTATTATATTTATTGAGCTAAACTTGAGGTTTTTCCACTACTTTTTTTTCTTATGAACTTGTATAAAAATGTGTAAGCATTCCGGTAACCTTCAGTATGATGACTCTGGGGACAGCAGCATAAAACATCTTCAGATTAAATACCCCAAGCATGTGTGTGCAGCAGCACAAAAACACACACCCACACAGACACACACAGACTTTGTGCCAAATTTAAACCCCGTGCATACACTCTGTTCCAAATTTTACACTTCACTTATTCTGAAATCGTAAACATGTTATCCAGGGTGCTGATCAGACGGCAAACTCCGGAACCCTTGGTGCAGCCCCCAAAGGAGCTCAACCGTTTTCATGCTGGCAGGTTACAAGGGGTCATTTCTACCAATCCTCAAACTAACTCTTCTTTCACTGCTTTTCTTTATCCACCTGATCGTTACACTACACATAACCCTCTGAGCTCTCTCCTGTGTTGAAGTTTGGGGACTTACTGCCTGTGAAGTCGATGCCAGCTGTTGGTTTTACTTCCCACCTCTTGAGTAAAAGTAGCAGCTTCTCTCAAGTGCATTTAGTGAGTCTGTACTCCTTAAGCCACACTATGTCAGATGCTTATTGTGCTGCCAAGACTTGACTTTTTAAAATCCTGATTCTATTAATAAATACGCACCACATTCCTCTGAGTCTGTACTCTGGGATCCCTGTCATCTATCTTTGGACATCATTACAGAAGTCGTTACATTAAATAAATGGGGCTCTGCACTCTAAACCCTTTAAAATCAAGGTTTCATATGCCACATATGATAGAAATGGTCTGTTAATCTAACATTGCTATAAAGTAGTCCTGCCCACTTAGTTACACCTGCTCTCTTAAAGCCAGAGATAATAATTATACTACTCCTTGACAGTTTATAGACTCAGTCCAAGCTTATGATGTCTTTATCGACTGCTTGTACTGGAGAACTCACAATTGTTAAGAACAATATAAACTTGTCTTAAAAGGGTAAAATATGTCCCCTTTAATAAAGCATCCTTCACAGCTAACATTATCTTCTTCATCCTAGAAACATGCAGAAATGGTCTGGTATGTATTAATTTAAATGTATATAACATGGATAGGGAATGTACAGTATTTAAAGTAAAAGTTTACCATTGGAACTATTCAGCTAAAAAAAGAGCAGAGTTCTGGATTAAGATATATCTTCAAAAATAAAGAAAATGTTACTATCTAATACAATGTTAAAAATATTTTTAATCTAGCTCTTGGAAGATTTAAAAAAAAAGGTTTTTTTTTCCAAGTTTGCCTTCAAGAATTAAATTTCCATGTTCATTTGTATACTATCAATGATGTATTTTTGCACTTATTGATCATCGCTCTAGGAATAAAAACACATTCACCAGCCTGTAAGATTTAGGGCTTTTGTGAAAACATTCGGGGCTTAAGCCCTGTAAGCCACCTCCTTGCTCTGCCTATGATGAAAGGGTGTCATTTCTTTATCTGTAACATCCTGGAGCAGCATCTGCTCTCCTGTTGAGTCTCAGCTCAGTGATAGACTAAAGATTACAGGGCATCTTCTCTTTGACCAGCTTCAGCGAAATGAGCCAGAAAAAGAATCAAATTCTATCGTAATTTACTTGCAATCTGCTGGAATTAAACCAAGCGGCAACCTCCAGTCCTGAAAAGTGAAGCCAGTGTGCGAGTGTAAAAAAACTGTTGTATGGCGAGTGTCCACTTGAGGCTGACTGCAGGAACACTGGAAGTCCCGAACACAACACGTGTTAAAAAAACGTTTTTTACACTAGAAATAAACTGGTTTACAGCCTGGTTCAAAAAAACAAATGTGTCTCTTTAGCTAATGTCATCATGAGAACACACTGTACAGGGGTGATTTTTTTTTTGTACTACAATTGTTTCGATTATATTGAGGAAAAACCTCACTGCACACTGACTGGCGCATTTCATTTGATTGACAGATAACTCGACAGGTAGACGTTATCTCTAGAAGGCCGGCGGGTGGGCTCTTGTCTCCCGTTAGATTGATTGGGAGACAAGTGATTTCAATATCGAGGCCCCCACGGATTGGATAAATCAAATGGCTGACGTCACACAGGCTTGTCCAATTCTTTCTACAGTTTATGAATAAAACACACAGTATGTAAAATTCTGCCACCAGGGGGGCTTTCAACAAAAACAGTAACACTGTATGATGAGTACAGACTAGCGCTGCCCAGATTTGCTGTTTACTTGTTTTGAATTGAAGACTCTTTTCATTAGAAACGGTACCTTATAAGAGAGCTGTGAAACATATCGTGTCAATGTGTTACGATTAAAGCACAGGATTAATTAGTTCACTTTTGAAGATAGAATACAATCTGCACTTGTCACCGCTGTAGTGCAGTCAGAGGTTAGCAGCTATCCAAACAAACAGAGACGATGGATAATTCTGATGAACATGATGCAGGGCAATTCCTTGGCATAGGTAATGAAGGCAATGACAAACATTTGAACAAAACACCAACATAACAGATCGTCAACTCCTGCACTCCTCTAATCTCTGTGCCCCTCGTTTGTCAAAGAGTTCAACGTCACTCCACTGTCCTCTGCCCCAGTCCCAGAATATGCATGTGCTCTAGGTTTGCTTCCAGTGCACATATGCATTCTGGGACCACTTTCAGCATGACAAAATGTAGCACTTATTGCATCTTTGAAGGCTGGCTCAGACCACAGGATTTTTTGGTTGTTCATGAAAGCACCATGTCAGACCATGTGACGAAACTCTTGTCCTGTCTTGGCCAACAGCCTGGCCACAACAAAAGTGCGATCCTGACGCTCAGCGTATACTGACAACACCACTGTCTCCAAGACTGTGTACGAGTCAGGGCATGTGAGCGGAGCGGAGCGGGAGCGAGCAGGGAGCGTGAGCAGAAGGATTTTGGCCAGAGCGCGGAGCGGTTTTTTCAAAAAGGCTGGACCGGCACCTTATCTTGTGCTATCCTGCTCCAATTTCGCTCCGGTACCGCTCACACCATGTGTCTGAAGCATGTCTCACCCAGAATGCATCTGCAAGAATTTGTAGCATCCTGTGTTGGTTTCACTGCTCCTGCAGAGAGACAGCGACATCCAGCACGTCAGACTGGGCTTTCCGCTGGAATAATCCGAGAGACTTGAGATGCCTGCACAGTGTTGATATACTAATATTAACACCATCGTCATTTTTTAAAAACATCATAATTCCCAGTGTCTGAAACCGAGAAGATGGTAATGCGCTTCCGTGTTTTTGTTGAGTGAGCGGTGAGTGATTTGAATGGAGCGGGTAGAAATTTGTGTGGAAGGTGGAGCGATAATGAGCGGAGCGGCGTGAATCCCCTCTGAGGGGACGAGCGGGCGCAAGGAACAGCTCTGTGAGCGAGGAGTGAGAAATGTCATCGCTCCACTCCGCTCACATGTTCTGGTGCGAGTTCACAGGTCATTGGGGTTCGGGTCAAAGAGAGTAAGAAGTGACCTATGGGATGCCAGCAATCTTCTGCTGCTCTGACAAGAAGAAAAAAACAAACAAGAAACAGTTGTGGACTCTTCCTAATCCATCAAGAAGATGACAATACAGATTGGCTTTCCTTCAAATAGAAATTAAGTAATGAATGTGATAAAATGTCAAGAAAATAGATGTACGTACACATAAATCCCCAGAGGGAGAAAAAGTTGGGACTTATCACTACCTTTTTGCAGCAAGTACAGATGCAGTTATTGGTGGAACTCAAATGTTCCAAACAAAAATCTGTCATAAAGTCTTTTGTTTTAGGGCCACAGATGACCTAGCAGTTAGGTTGTACCACAAGTACGTGGGTGGACTGGGTTCATGTTCGGCCTGTGGCTTCTCTTCTGCATGTCAGTATGTACCCTCTAACTACTATTTCTGACTCTATCAACTTGATAACTCAAGTTATAGGAGGCCTGAAAATTAAATAAAAAATGTGTTAGCTGTCCTTCCTCTTTGGATGCCTCCTGTGATAGAATGATGCCGTTTGCATACTGCGTGTTTAAAACATGTTGTTGGCATACTGTCACAACCTGTTCGGTCTCCATGTGTAAAGTAGGGTGTGCTGATAGTGAATATAAACATCTTGCTCCAGGGCAGTGTGGTGGCTGAGAGGTTTGCACTGTTCCTGCAAAGCAGGGAAGTTTTTCCTTTGATATACCAGGCTTTGTGTGGTTTCTGCCTAAGGAGACTTATTTCAGGAGACTTGAACTGGCCTTTAGCATTATAATACGACTCTGTGCTGCTTAATGATGTGCTGATCTATGTAGGACAATATAATCCTGTTTTCATTTTCATCTTTTGTTTCATGTTACACTGTTTTCCCTGTGTCAGTAAATTATCTTCAAATTTCAGATCAAGTTTGCCTTTTACTTGATATTTGCGTGTGCATAATGTAGGCTCCTAGTCTTCTAATTTGCAGAGTACCCCAAGGCAGGATCCTGGTATATTTGAAAAACAAACAGAATCTGAAATGGAGTTCTTGTTTGTAAATGTAAATTTCGACTTGATAATATCAGTTTTTGCATCAGAATATATTAGATCAGACCAGGCTGATGTAGCAGTTCAGTCCTCGGGTAACCTCATCATTTTAAGAGCAAACAGAGGCAACTGTGGACAAAATGTCTGCTTCTCTTTAAGAGGGCAAAGGTACTAAACCAGGATCCGCAATTCCAACAGACACTGATGAATTAGTCTGGTTACCAAGCTGAAACTGTGGTTCAAGCCATCTGTGGCTCGGTGATGCTAAAAGGTTCTGGACCCAAATAGAGCACACTGGATAAAACTGATTTGTGCCTCTGGCTAAAATCCTTTCTGTTCTATAGTTCCTCTATCATAGAGACCTCTGTTAACAAACAAAGATAATACTCTTAAATAAATTTTCAAATCTTCTAAATACTTTGTTAACCAGAAATAATACCCATTGTATTTCCTACTATTATGTGGAATTGAAGCCAAGAGAGTGGATAATTTCATCCTCCTCATTTTGACTTTCTGGGTGTACTCACACTGGACCCAGTTACCGGTTCTATGTTGGACCATCCTTGTTAACCCTCCCCAGTCCCTAACTGGCCTGCACTCACATTGCTCCTAGCCCACCATATCAAAAAAGCAGTTCAAAGATGTACCGTTTGAGAGAGCCCGTAAATACAGACAACACGGCAACAGCTTACTTTGGGGCTTATTTTGAGTTGTTTTGGTCAGATTTCCCTCTAAAAACCACCATAGTTTAAAATAAATGTTGAACAGTTGTACTGATTTTACGTCACCCGTACCTTGTGCATCATACTTGTGTGCATACATTAGCAATTGTACTGTGCTAAAGCACACCTCTTCCATCAGTGCCAGGGCCAAAGAAGAGTACCATTCTTCAGCCAGAATGGAAACTAATACTGGTCAAACAAACTGGGCTTTGGGTTCTGAGTGTGCCAAGATATGGCGCAGATTGCCCAATGAGAGTGTGCCTTTATTTCAGATTTTTTTTTTTAACTAGTAACAGATGCTTTTAAAATGTAGTAAAGTACAATAGAGGGTATGCACTTTCATGATTGCTCAGCCAAGCTGAGTGGTAAAATGGTCTGAAACACGGCTGACTGCTCAACAGGAAATGGATCACAACGGGAAAAACAGACTTATGTCTGCTTAAATCAGGGATATGTGGACTAGACGGAGGTCCATACTGTTTAATAAAGACAGTGGACTGCTGACATGGATATGTGGTCATAAGTCAAGTTTCCAGACAGTGATATGGACCTGATTTTTAAGTAGCCTACACCAGGGGTTCTTGACCTTTTTGACCTCGGGGCCCAACCTTTCCAGTACAGAGGGATCCGGGGCCCATTCAAATTTTAACACTGAATTGGTAATCATACTCTTGATTTGTATTTAATAACTACATCTAATGTACCTACAGGTGATCAGATGGAAGAGGAAGAGGAAAAGAGACACGAGCGCTGCTGTGCTCCTGTTAATGTATGAGTATTTAAGACAATAACAGAGAACCGTGCCTGTCTCTACAGCCTTATGCCTCATATCAGTGAATATGTGAAATTATACCTCAGTATAAACAACTCATTCATTATTAACAAACTTATTCATAACTTCTGCTCCAGAATCGCGGCTGTCTTCTTCTGCTTGTTTGAGCTTGTTAGTCAACTGACTGACGCATTACTGCCACCAAGTGGCGGGGAGGTGTAAAACTGAGAGTCTCGCAGCCAATACTTACACCTCGTGGCCCTCATGGCTCACAGGTGGAAAAAAAAGGATTTTTTTTTGGTGGCCCACAAGCAGGCGTTGGGCTGCAGCCCCATGGTTAAGAATCACTGGCCTACACAAAGCAGAGCCTGAAGGCCCACATCAGTCTGGTTTGTCAGTGATAGATATGAAACTGAAAAACATCGAAAAAGTTTATTCATACCAAGCTTAATATCAGCTATTTCTCTGTATTTCAGTGGTTCGTTTACTTTTTCTTACTTTAGCTGATATGTATAAGGATTGCTCTGATCACAATGTAACCTATTTTGTTTTGTTAAATCACTGTGCTCCAGCTGTTTTACAAAATCAAGTTCTAAATTAATCCCAGTTAAACCTTTACTTTATTTTCAATGTGACAAATTCATACGCTACAGCTCTCAACTTTCATATGATATGACTGTTTAAACGTCAGATACTTTCACTTCATAAAGCTTTGATGGAAATAACAACAGTATATAACCAAACAGAAATCACGTTAATTTACAATATTTAATCTGTGATTAAAATGAATGGACTTGAAGATTTTTGTTTTGTCTTTTCCTACAAAACCAGCCAATGTTTATCAGACACTGCAGGGTTGTACAGCTATTGCCTCAAGCATAATCTGTTGTCATTAGGTGCCTGTTGCCTTAGATATCATTTTACCTTATGATTGTTCTGCTGAAGTTTGAGGTCCTCACTTTCCTTTAAGGTAAGAGGGAGAAGTGCAGAGTGGAGTTTAGATTATATTCATCACTAACTGAATGCTTTACTGGAATAGCCAAACTTCGTCTGGTGTCTTTATTAACATACAGGTACAGCTCCAAACGTTTCTTTAACATATTCTATGTGGACTGACCACAGTAAACATCATCACCATGTAGTTATTAAAATGGTGGAAAATTTCAGTTAAAATAACACAGTTTGCTGTTTACTGTTTACTCCATACTGATTTCTGTCATCAGCTCATTCTTTCTGCCACTCAGTGGCTGGAACAGCAGAGACTCAGGCTGCTATACGTCACATGCCTACCCTCTATACCTCCCCGAAATATACTGAAGTAAAAGTTAAACAAAAAACAACTTAAAAGGGAACAAATACACAAAAGGCTGCTAAATCACAGTAACATGAATAAATATAGTAGTTACTTTCTAACCCTCAAAGACAGTGAATGTTTACAAAAATTGATCTCAAGATCAGCTGCTAAAAGTTGCTGTAAAAGTTGTTCATGTTATGAACAGTCTTCAAGCCCAGCAGACTCTGTTCTCCCGCTGGAGCCTGAAGCATACAGAAAGATTGTGTCTGACCCCTCCCTCCCAGGACACAAACTGTTTCAGACATCCTACTCCTGCAGAAAGGCGAGGTGTACGTCAGGATCTAAACCTCTCACCGCTAGAACAGTATCTCACTGTCTGTTGCTGCTTTCATCAGCGAGGAACAAAGCTGACTCTGACAGCACTCCCTCCCAAACTACGTCTTTCATCAGTATGAAGTCTACGCATCTGACTCAGCATTTTAAATTACAGTACATCTTTCTATTATAGTTTGCAGTTTTTAATATGATTTTATGTGGAAACTAGACCTGAAATCAAAATCCTTATCCACTTGTGATGTCCTTTCTAAATGATGTTATTTTAATTGCATATATTTCTCTATGTAATCAGAACAAGTTGGATTCATATTTGAACTTATTTCACAACAATCTGAGTTACAGTATCAGTCCCATTAGCCCCAGTGATTCCCAAAGTGGGATTATGTGTGAGGGGTTTTTCTATATATACAGTCAGGCCCAGAAATATTTGGACAGTGACACAAGCTTTATGATTTGGGCTCTGCATGCCACCACATTGGATTTGAAATGAAACAACTGAGATGGAATTGAAGTGCAGACTTTTAGGTTTAATTCAAGGGGTTGAACAAACATATCCTATGAAACATTTAGGAATTGCACTAATTTTTATACAAAGTCTCCCTATTTCAGGGGCTCAAAAATAATTGGACAAATTAACATTACCTTAAATAAAATGTCCATTTTTTAATATTTTGTTGAGAATCCTTTGCAGGCAATGACTGCCTTAAGTCTGGAACCCATGGATATCACCAAACGCTGGGTTTCTTCCTTTGTGATGCTTTGCCAGGCCTTTACTGCAGCTGTCTTCAGTTCTTCCTTGCTTGTGGGTCTTTCTGCCTTAAGTTTTGTCTTAAGCAAGTGAAATGCATGCTCAATCACGTTGAGATCTGGTGATTGACTCGGCCATTGCAGAATAGTCCACTTCTTTGCCTCAAGAAACTCTTGGGTTGCTTTTGCAGTATGTTTTGGGTCATTGTCCATCTGTACTGTGAAGTTTCGCCCAATCAACTTTGCTGCATTTGGCTGAATTTGAGCAGAAAGTATATCTCTAAACACTTCAGAATTCATCCGGCTGCTTTTGTCTTCTGTCACATCATCAATAAATACTATTGACCCAGTGCCAGTGGAAGCCATGCATGCCCATGCCATCACACTGCCTCCACCATGCTTTACAGAAGATGTGGTGTGCTTTGGATCATGAGCTCTTCCAAGCCTTCTCCATACTTTCTTCTTCCCATCATTCTGGTACAGGTTGATCTTAGTTTCATCTGTCCAAAGAATGCTGTTCCAGAACTTTGCTGGCTTCTTCAGATGTTTTTTGGCAAAGTCTAATCTGGCCTTTCTATTTTTGAGGCTGATTAATGGCTTGCACCTTGTGGTGAACCCTCTGTATTTGCTCTCATGAAGTCTTCTCTTTATGGTAGACTTAGATACTGATACACCTACTCCCTGGAAAGTGTTCTTCACTTGGGTGGCTGTTGTGAAGGGGTTTTTCTTCACCGTGGAAAGGATCCTGCGATCGTCTACCACTGTTGTCTTCCGTGGACGCCCAGGCCTTTTTGAGTTCATCAGCTCAGCAGTGCGCTCTTTTTCTCTCAGAATGTACCAAACTGTTGATCTGGCCATTCCTAGTATTTCCGCTATCTCTCGGATGGATTTCTTCTTTTTTTCAGCCTAAGGATAGTCTGTTTCACTTCCATTGAGAGCTCCTTTGACCGCATGTTGTGGGTTCACAGCAACAGCTTCCAAATGCAAATGCCACACCTGGAATCAACTCCACACCTGTACCTGCTCAGTTGATGATGTCTTAATGAGGGAATAGCCCATGCAGCCCATGAGACAGCTTTTGAGTCAACTGTCCAATTACTTTTGGCCCCTTTAAAAAAAGAGGCTGCTACATATTAAAGAGCTGTAATTCCTAAACCCTTACTCCAGTTTTGATGTGCATACCCTCAAATTACAGCTGGTAGTCTGCACTTTAAGCCCATTTTAATTATATAACTATGTCTTGAATATGTTTTGGTAAACAGCTAAAGTAACAAAGCTTGTGTCTGTGTCCAAATATATATGTACCTAACTGTATATTGATACTGTATGCTTATGTTTAAACAGGTATGGTGGAGGATGGAGGGCTTGAAAGTATTTCAAAGGGGACAAAAGACTTAGATTGAAGTTAGCACTTTATCATAGGTAAGGTCTATTGGAAGCCTTAGACAGTCTATGTTTTTATCACAGAGACCTCTGTTAACAAACAAAGATAATACTCTTAAATAAGTTTGCAAATCTTCTAAATACTTTGTTAACCAGAAATAATACCCGTTATATTCCCTACTATTATGTGGAATTGAAGCCAAGAGAGTGGATAATTTCATCCTCCTCATTTTGACTTTCTGGGTGTACTCACACTGGACCCAGTTACCGGTTCTATGTTGGACCATCCTTGTTAACCCTCCCCAGTCCCTAATTGGCCTGCACTCACATTGCTCCTAGCCCAGCCAAGCCCGGCTATTTCAATCAATCAACTTTAGAGTCACCTCACAAACAGGGCAGGTCTGGACCGTACTCTACGTATGATGTATTGTTATAGACCCAGCACTAATCACCATGAACTCAACACTAGCTACATTTAGCCTTTAGGAAAACCTTCCCTTTTACAGGCAGGAACCTCATGCAGAACCAGACTCATGTTGACAGCCATCTGCTGAAGTCGTACTGGGGTTGGAAAGGAGTAGAGGGGCTGGATGTGGGGAATAAACAGGAAGAAATAATAGGGTGATGCAGAAAGGAGAAGAGAAACAACAAAACAACAAATGGAAGACAAATTTATGGCTGTCACAGTGGGGTTTGCCGGTGTTTCCAATGGCTGATGCCGCGGTAGCTATTAGCTTGGATGTAGCTGGAGGAAAGCGGCAGGTTAGTCAGAACTGGACCATATTTCTTTTTAACACAAGAGCAAAGAGCCACACCAATAACTTGTCTTGGCAGAGCGAATGTTTTTGAACATCTCCCAACCAGTCTTGGCTTCATTTTTTCACTGACAAGCTCTGCCATTAACAATCTATGGCAGCGGTAACCTGTCAGCTTAAGAGAAGCACATACATGCAACATCATCTTGTCTTGCCGCTCTAATTGGCCTGTCATGAATGTTACAGACATAACATTTCTCCCATCACCTTCTGAGAATTTTTGAAAGAGTCCTGCCCTTCCCAAGTGCTCTATGAATGTGAAATCCATGCAGTAAATATATGAAACCGTCTATCTGGCCCATTAGGTTAAGTGTAGGTATCATACATCATATTAATAACATCATGTATAACATCACCTTGCAGCAAACTTTGTTACTTAATGTCATCGTAAGTTCGGTAAACATCACACATGTAGCAAATATCAGTTTTGTGGCGTTTTCTCATCGTACCATCTTAGTATTTTTGTTCTTTGTCAGTCAGACATCAGTTTAAACTGTGGCAAAAGGTCACAGCTGAACCCCACCCAACTGAAAACCATTTTAACCTGGGCAGCGAGACGACTATTTCTCCAAGTTAGCTCAGCAACAGGTCAATTATTCATCTTTTATATAATTTCTGCCATCTTTTTTCTTCTATGATTTCTGACTACCAGGGCATCCTTTCATGTGCTTTGTAATCATGTGATGTTTATTGTTCAATGTCTGTATACCAAGGTCAGTTCCTGAGTTATATTCTTAAATTGCTTTGATTTTTTCAAGTAAAATGTATATTTCATTTCTTGATTGGTGAGATCAACTTGTTGTTTAAATCTGCTATGATTATAATTATATATGTTGCCAGGCACTGATAGGAGAAAAAAAAGAGATTGCCCTCAAGGCTGCAGAGAACTGTCAAACAGATCTTGAATGACCCCATCTGTAACCTGAGTATAACTATACACCATGTATATAATTATGCCACTGGTATAATAAGCATGTGTCTCACATCATGACACTTAAATTATAGTTATTGTCATCCTTGTTGCTAAGTTTGTAGTTTCTAGGATGAAGCATCTGTTACACTGAGTTTGTGCAGCAAACATTAACTGATTTGTGCACTCTTGTGAAGTATCTTAACAGAAAATGAATTATTATAAGAAAGAAAGCCCTAAGATAACACTCGTCTTTTAAATACATGTTGTTCTTCTTAATTGGTGTGTAAATCTTAATAAAATGAGCAATGTGTTTCTGCCTGAAGACAGATTGTGCTCTCCACAGCTGTTAGCGTATGGCACTGAGCCTGAAGCTTTAACCATGCAGCCCTGCTAAGCCGTTCACTTGTAATAGCCATGTGAGTAAACACACACGACTCAGCAGAAACATGGTGCAGCTCTAAAACGAGATAAACTGAGAGTTTGAATTCTGAATGTGCAAGGTGTTCCACTTTTCATAGGTGGGCAATGCTGTCAAAAAAGCACTTTTTCTCTGAGCCAAATGTGTCACCATCAGAAGAACTTTTTCAGGTTCATTTTAAGTTTGAACACAAAAAAGCATTACATAAGTTTCTTTTCCTCTCCCAACAGGAGGATCTCTTACTTGTGCACTTTTTGAGCCCGGACCCTTTCTTCACGGCATGACGGCTGAGTTTGCAGTTGAAGTTGTTCTCCCAGAACTCAGCAAACCAGATATTCCTTCTGTTGTTCTCCAGAGTTCGGCTGATGAAGTAGCGATCAAACCCTAGAGAGATCAGTGGGGTTCTCTGTCATTGACACAGCTGCTATCAGTGTGAACAGTGATGGATCTAGGAGTTTTCTCTTTAGTGCTGTGCAGTATGATTCATTCAACATGCCAAAATATCTTTACTGCTTTGGTTCATTTAACCCTAAGTTTTAAAGTTCTGATGATCAAAAAGTCAGTAATTAAGAATAATAAAACAACTAGATCCAGCCCTGCTTCACATGAGAAATAAACACAGTAGGTATACCTTTTTAGCTGCGTATTAACAAAGCTTTCAAATCAGACAGTCACATGGCAGCAACCAGATCATTTAGACATGCAGTCATGGTCAAGATGATCTGCTGAAGTTCAAACTGAGCATCAGAATGGGGAAGAAAAGATGTTTTTAGCATGCCATGGTAGTTAATCTTCTGGCAGGCTTTCAAATTGTTGACGCCACATTCTGACTCTATCATCTGAATGTCACAGCCAAAATCGAGACTCATCAGACCAGGCAACAATCTATTGACTAATTTGGTGAGCACATTTGAATTGTAGCCTAGTTTTTCTGTTCTTAGCTGACAGAAGTGGCAACCAGTTCAGGCCTCAGCTGCCTATCTACTTTTAGGAATGCACTGTTACTGGAGTTATTAGCTGTTTTAACATGAACACGAATAATCATGACAAAAGCCAGATGAGAACGAAAATGCATCTGTAAAAACACCAATGAAATATCACCCTATGCGCCACGTGAGGCCTGGATGTTGACTGATGGCCAGAGGGGCTGACTCCTTTGTGACGACTTCTCTTCAGCCCAGTGTAGAGGGACAGGGTCAGCTGCCTGGTGTGAGAACAGCAGCTTCACCTTTAGGGGCACCTGGCTGGGAGAATACCTGAAGAGGTGAGGCAGTGGCCTGGTGAACCAGCTTATGCTCCCATACCTGGCCTGACCTGTCCATGCACACACTAGTTCTGAACATATCTTCCTTGTCCTCTTTTAATGACTCGTACTGTGCATGTCTGCCTCTCTCTTCAAGTTTACATATCTGATGGACCTCTTGCAGCCCTGCACGGTGCCTGTTTTCATCGACTGCAGGAAAAGTTTTTACTTCTGAGTTTATAGATTTTTTTAGAGAGAACAGCAGAAAAAGGATCACTTCCAGTACATTATGTGGATTCTTTAGCAATGAAGAGATGAAATTTAGACATCAAATGTCACAGACAGAAGGAAGGAACAGAATTTAATCCCTGACACAGTGAGAAAATGAACAGCAAAGACGTGAAGGGAAAACTGTCTTTGTTTACAATGTAAGCAGTCAGTAGGTACGGTTACATGATCAATTTTTTCACAATCTGATCAAAGAAATTCTGATTGGAGATTTAAACTTTTTGCTCTCTGGGCCAAAAGTCCATCTTTAAATGGGTAAAAGGAGGTTGCTTCTGCAACCTGGAATCTTCTTCAGGAGACCTTATTTCTTGAGGAGATGGTCTCGTTAAACCTTTTTAAAGGTAGATTGAAGGCATTAAAGGATGATGTATCAGGTTGTAGATGATTTGGCTCATGACTTTCTTCTCTGTGCTGGGATTGTTTTTTTTTTTACTGTGATTGTAGTTGCTTGTTTTTTTTATGTCTATGTCTTTGACTGTGCTGCTGCCTGTCTTAGACAGGACATTCTTGTACATGAGATTCCTAATCTCAATGAGGCCTTTTCCTGGTTAAATAAATTCAAATAAATAAATAAATAAAACTTCTCTGTTCACATGAACAAAAAAAGATGCGATCTGATTCAGATGTGCATGCTTATGCATCCCTGAGTGGAATAAAACTGCTCTGACATGCCCGTTATCGTTCCACCAGTCAAATTTACCAAGAATTTGCAGTAGAAGAAGAAATTCCTCTTCTACACCTTTGTTGTAAACAAACCACTGTCACTGTGTCTGTACCTTATACTATCTTTATTTTTACTTTATTACATTTAAAAATGGACCTTTTTTGTATGCTGCAAACGGTTCCGCTGTTTCTGGCACTCTCTCTGTTTGAGCAGAAAGCTCAGCAGTACATACTGCTGCAGTCAGTTCAGAGGGAGGAGGGTGCTGGAGGATCCTTATATCACATTAACAAGAATTAATTTAGTCCTCCGCTGAATGACACTTATCATGATTGAAAATTTACCCTGTTCTTTATATATTGCAAATGGCTGCTTCACTGCTAAGAACATACTGAAATACAACCACAGACAAGAATGATGGGGTTTGGCACCACTTTTTAACCGCTTTTCTTCCTCCTAAGGTCATTATTGTGCATTCGAAGAAAACAGAAGTGTACAGTTGTGTTACGATAACTGTTGAGTGCTGGTCTGACTGGAAACAGTCTTCAGTAAGGACAAGCAACGAGCAGAGGAGGGCAGAGTGACTCGAGGGCTGTGAGGCTCTGGTGAAAACAGATTGTACTGAAAGAGCGACACAGCTGCACAGAGACTGCACTTTGTGGACTTTGCTTCAAGAAATCAAAGTCGTTACGCAGGGGGTGTTTCACCTTGAGAAATTACAAAATCAGACTGTGGCCTAAATACTGGGGCGACCTCTATTCCAAATGTTATGGTAATAGTAAACAAAGATCAGTTTTTAATACAACTAAGCATAACTTTCATTTATTTACTTAAAAGAGACAGCTTCTTCTTCTGCTGGTTCTAACCAGATATACTGGCAGGACAGCTTTACACATGTCTGAATGCTTTCATTTTGATTGAATGCTCGATGCATGTACACTCATTTTGTTTAGTTTCCATGTAAACAGTGCACGTGAAATCCCAGATCAGAATGATTTTAATCTGATTAAATAATTTTAGCACATTTAACGTAATTAGTGTTGCCTTTCTATCAGCTTGAACTAGCCTGGTCATTGTTCTCCGACCTCTTCCATCAACAAGACATTTTGTCTCAGAAAACTGCTTCACTGGATATTTTGCTCTTTTTCAGACTGTTCTCTGTAGACCTTAGTGATTGTTGTGTGTGATAATCCCAGTAGATCAGCAGTTTGTGGAAAAACTCAGACCAGCCAGTCTGGTATCAACAACCACAGCATTTTCAAAGTCACTTAAATCCTCTTTTTCCTCATTATGATGCTTGGTTTGAACTTCAGCACATCGTCTCGGCCATGTCTACATGCCTAAAACTATCAGTTATTTTTATGTGATAAGAAATTTGTGTTATTGAGTGGTTAAACAGGCAGAACTAATGAAGTGGTTAATGAGTGTGTATTAGAGTGAAATAAACACACGGATTTGTAAAAGAGGGTCGACTTGTGTGTGCTCAGAGCTGTTCACCTTTGATGGACTGTCGTTTGGGTAGGATGGTTACGGCTCCCTCTGCCACCTCCTCCTGGTGTACAACTGGAGAGATTTTTGAGCCCCAGCTGTCTGAGCCCACCCAGATGAAATGACCTGTCTGGTTGGCCTTTTTAGCTGCATGCAGCAGCCTCCTGCAAAGGTGAAGAAGCAGATGTTGCCATGGATAAGGTCAAGATTTCTAGCAGCTCCTTTGTGATTGTGTGTTTTTTTTGGTCTTCATCACAAAGTGGTGTGGCAGAGCAGGAATAAAATCCCCATGTTTCTTTACTGTTTACTGCAGTCTGTGTTTCTAATCTTTAAGGACTGTTATATAACTACCACTGCGGCATACCTGATGTCGTCTTCATTGGCAAAAAGGATGACGACTCGTGCATTGGGGTTTTCTCTGAGTCTCCTGATGATCTTGTCAAACTCTCCCGACTTTGGCTCCCTGGGAATCTTCACAGACTGGGAGATACACACACCTCCTAAACACACAGAGTTTAAAGGTGTTAGTATGATAAATGAGAGAAACTAAAGAGCTTACAGTTAATTAAGACATCAAAATAAGCCTTTACATGAAAGTTGTGTAAACTAAATCTAAATATAATGAGGCACAAGCAAACAATCATGGCTGAGGTAATTACTGCTTAATCAGGTTAACAGGAAATCCAAACAAAGTGACTCTAAGACAATGAATTGTAGAATTTAAAAGCAACTAAGAAGTCAAATATTTTCTGCTGTTTGATAAAAGAAACAGCCTTGATGTCTATATGTTATGTATGGTAAGACTCTTTGTATACAGTATGTGAGTTATCAAGTTGTTTTGAGTCTATCAAAGATTTATGGACAAAGAGTTTTGTTGTGTGAATGTTAAAAGGAGAGACTTTCATTTTAAAAGATACTGGTGAATTCCTATTCCCATTGCGATATGATTTAATGCAACGCAACACGGTACAATGCGATATGATACACAATAAAATATGCTATGAAATGACATGATACAATATAATTTGACATGATACAATAAAATAAGATATAGTATATTATGATACAAAATTTGTCCTGGACTTGAGTGGTGCAGAAATTTAACTAACTCTAACATAAAATCAATCAGTCAAAAAATAGAGAATCATGTCCCAAACAATGTAGTATATTCAATCAATCAATCAATCTGTATTTATGTAGCATAATTTCATAACAAATGCTGCTTTGCTGCAGACCGTTCGTCTCTGACGGCCATTCTCATAGACCATTAATTTTAAAACACAATATATATCTCAGATTGGAAGCACTGCAACATCCAGCTATGACATATTTCCCCTTTTAGATTAGAGAATTTTTAAAAATCAACATATTCATAGACAACCTTTGGCAGTTAGATTCATGAAATTACAACATTGCAAACATTATAGACAAATCAGCATTACATAAATAAAACCGAGACAAGGTCTAATCCAGGATAAAATCATGTACAGACTGGTTTTAGAAATAGTTACACAAACAGTAGCTTAAACTATTATAGCTGCAATGGCTACATAATTAACTTTACTACATATGCCAGTGTAGCTAAGTTAGCTTTAGCAACATGAGCTTTGGTAAACATTGTTATAACTAGCTTAGCTACATAGATATTGTAGCTATTTAGCCTATATAGCTGTTTTGTGAGCCTAGCTGTGGCTTAATTTGTTACGTAGCTACCTTAGTTATGTTAGCTACATAGTTATGTTAGCTCTGTTGGCTACATAGCTACATTAGCTACATAGCTTTGTTGTTTAATGTTAGTTACGCAGCTATCGGAGCTGCATAAGCTATACTATGCATGGAGGATGACCCTGTTTATCAGGCTTTATCATACATTTTGTAATCAGGTCAGGTTTTTAACTTTTAACTTTCATGATCCTACCAGCTTCCTTAACTCTGACTCATACCCTAAACAGAAGTTTGGTTCATTTTTACTTCAAAAGTTTCAGCATGTATTTCTGTTTTGAGATAAATGGCATCTAAGATGAACAGTTTGTGAGAGTGGCTATCAGAGATGTACAGTCTGCAGCCAGACCTCTCTCTCAAGACACTTCACAAGTGTTGTGCAGGTCTAGACTGTACTCTTTATTGTATATATATATATATATATATATATATATATATATATATATATATATATATATATTTTTTTTTTTTTTTTTCTATGCACCAACATAAAACAAAGCTAAAGACCTACTTGTTTACTGTTACGTATGAGTATTAAATTGTGTGTTTTATTGATGTCCTTTTTATTGTTTCAGCATGTTTGTAGTTGTTTGTGGATTTTTTGTTTTTATTGTCAAGTATGTTTTTATCTCTATGTACAGCACTTTGAAAGCGCTTTATAAATAAACTTATTATTATTATTATTATTATTATTATTAAAGACCCAGCACTGATGACTTCAACACCAAAGCAAAATTTGGCCAAGTTACAGTGACAAATGAAAAATTGTGGGCAGAAAACTATACACAGTCCTACAGACTGTACTTTTTTAACAATCTTGTACGTTTTTGGCATGCTACAAGGGTGGCATCCCTATTTAATGTATGGTATTTATACGTCTCCTGAATTTTCAAATTTTACTAGAGTGCATTTTACTGCTTTTCATCTGCATGATGTCTTTCTGTAACAGGTCTATCAGACCTGCAGCTATATGACACAGACTGTTCAGAGATATAGGTCAGAAAATGCCAGTGTTTAACTGTTATTTTGGCATGTCAGTAATACACACAAGTTCATATCTGCTACATTTGCAATCATTAGAGTGTTGGATATTTTTATTATTGTGGTCTATATGTTGTGATTTGTATTAAACCATGAGATCCTGAGTAGTTATTTAGCTCACTTAGCTTTCTTTTAAAACATTTTTCACTCTGATGTTCTTCAGTTATGTATCTTTTACTATCATTTTGTCAGTGGTTGAAATTCTCTCCACATCCATAAAACAATCAATAAATCAAACACTGTGGACATAGAAAAAATCCAGTATTTCCTGCTGTCACATGGCAGTCCAATCACTTTATTCTGACAGAGTGTTTCAACCATGAAGTATTTAGTCTGGTACCAGCAGGGGTTGTCCAGTGACAAATATTGAATGTGGTTCAAATTTTGCTGCTGGCCAATCATACAAACATTCCTGTTAGATCATGGTACATTAAATTACACACCCTAACCACAGCATCCTCCTGTGCTGTATGATTGAATGCCAGCTTACATCAACAAAACACCCACATAATGACCAATAGTTTGAGTGACTGAAAAAAAAAAACAATGGTTTGTTATGTACTTTCTCCAGTTAAAGTTTTGTTTCCAGTGCTTTCCCCAACAGGATTTGGTAGTCGAGTGTCTCAGTTTGGCATGTTTGTCTGAAAGATTGTTTCTGAGCATCCTGCAGCTCTCAGGACAGCGTAGAAACAGCACAGAAATGATCTATTTACAATCTCTACAATGTAGCTCCTGAATACAAACATACTAGTTTTATCATTGTTTCAGATGGAGACCAGCTTAGAGATGCAGCAGATTAACTTTGAATAAAGCTCTCAAAATTGTTTATTCACAGTATCACATGCAAGGTTAACTGTATTCCCAGCTTTTCTAAAAAAAAAAAAAAAAAAAAAAAAAAAAAAAAGAAACAAGGTTGTCACATGTCTTTTTAACACTACATGCTGGGAAACATTACTACCTACATTATCTTACGGATCGTTAATATTTATAAATACAAAGTCTTTAAAAACTAAATCTGTTTTACAAGACAGGATGGTGAGAGAGAAATTAATATATCAGCGACTGCAGACAAAAACTTTTACAGTGTCTAAAAAAAACATTTTGGCATGGCCTCCATACAGAAACATAGCCAAGGTTTTTTGTGCTTCTAGACAGAGTGCATTGGTATATCTTCAGTTTCTGGTAATTGAAAAAGAACAGACCCAATAATGGCTGCCTATAGGACTTACATTGTATTTGCAGTGGTATCAGAACAGACATTGATATTTTCATATGGCAATTTTCAAACCAGACATACCCATCCCTTCCCGTCTTCCCTGCTGATCTACTTTCTCATTAGTGACATAATTTAGTACATGAGCACACTTCAACATTTACACAATCTGGTACAGTAAATGGTGGTACTGTACATAGTTGATTTGCCAATCTGCCAAGAAGAAAATGGATTAAGCAACCATGGTAACCACTCGTGTCATTGGCCTGGCAATATTTGTTTAAGTTATGTACAGACAATGGAGTCCATCCTGCTGCTATGGATGTTTCAATTGTAATCCTACCTCCACATCTACTGTGCAGTTCAGAAGTATAAATGGGCCTGCTAAGTGCAGATATGATTGCTGATGGGTACCTTGAACTTTAGCATGGTTGTATTAATATCTTTTGTGGGTACACATGAACAAGCTTTTCCATAAATGCCAGCTGGCTAATTTGAGCCTTTCTGACTTTCTAAAACAGGTTGACGAGCTCAAAGTCACTCTTCCTGTGAATTTAAGGATTCATTGCAGTACTGTATTAATGTAAAGTAAAATAATTTATGCTGAAAATCTTTTTTTTGCAGAATACGTAAATATGGATGCACAATGTTATTCTTACAGTATTGGTATCTGCAGGTACTAGCTTATAAATTGAATCCTTGGTACTGGCAGATATGAAAATTTCCACTGATATCTACAACCAATAATTTGGTTATAGCAACCTGCTAATATCAGGTGTAAATACGACCATACGAATGAACAAGTTAGTGGACATTGAGGCTAGACAGACCTCAGATGAAATATTTTTCTTTTACACTGAAACACTCCTATCCAAAATGGCCATGTGAAAAAAGGCAAATCATGCAGCAATGAGGAGGTGCTAATGGCCTAGTGGTTAGGTTGCACCCCATGTACGTGGACAGGCCGGGTCCAAGTCCGGTCAGGGACTCCTTTCCTGCATGTCCCTCACCAACTCTCATCCCTGACTCTGACTCTGACTCTATCCACTGTCCTCCTCTGTCAATAGTAGGGGTGTAACGGTATGGAAAAATTTTGGTTAGGTACGTACTTCGGTTTAGAAGTCACAGTTCGGTACGTTTTCGGTACAGTAATTAAAGCGAATAAATAACATTTTTTTCTTTTTTTAAGTGTATTAAATTGTATTGAAATAAATAGGCTAAATAAATTACATTTGAATTATCAATAATGCTGCAACCTCCTTCCAAAAGGTCTTCACTTAATAAAAATATTAATAAATAAATACATTTTTGAATTACTAGGTTATTTTCATTGATATACAGACATATTTTACCATTTTTTAAACACTAAAATTTCCCAGTAACTTGAATGCATCATCACATAACTGTAAGTTAGATTGTTAAGTATGCTAATTAGCATCTATCCTGCCGATTGCAACATGGACTTCAGCACTGGATTACTTTTATAACCAATGGGACCTACAACAGTTTGGGAGAACTTTTCACAGCCCATCTAGGCAGATAAAGAGGTTAGAGCCGTGTGACATCTGAGGGTAACTTTACCTATGACACAGCTACAGATGTGATGGAGTCCCCTCTCCCCCTCCTCTGAGGCTGACAGTTGAAGGTACGCATTTAGAATTAATTTAATTCATAAAATCAGAGCACCATTGTTATAATAAAAACATCTAAAATTATGGGAAATTCATAACTGGCTGGTGAGACTTTTTGTTGTTCCTCCTCGTTACAGTGACGTTCTTGTTTAAGTGGAGCCTTTTCAAATGCTTTGACTGGTTCACTGGATGGCGTGCTGTCAGTGACAGAGGCTGCTGAATGATGTCAGCACTACTGTCATTGTCTTTGTCCACTGTTGTATTTTACCTGGCAACAAAGAGTTCCTAAACAGGACACTGTTATCTGGGAATATTCAGGCTGACTACTCCATATATCTGTGTAAAGTCCAGCTTGAATCTTTCTCAGAATCACCTTTTCAAGCTGATCCTTCCATTGTTTCTGAGCCTGTTTGCTCATGTTGACACTTATCAAATGAACCAGACTTTGGGGTCAAGTGTTCTCAGATTCAGGCCCATGTCCCAAATGTGAAACCACTCTATGATTCTAAAATCCTATCTAAGTTTAAAACTCTGATACCATGACAGCCCTGAAAAGCAATCACATGGAGATAAGCCTGAGTGAACTATTGGGAGTTTTTGAAAAATTAACTGCAAATTAATAGATGCATGAGGCTCACACAGATAGTGAATACATAAGGGAAAATAAAAGCTTCTACCAAGGTTTTTTAAGGGCTTGTACATTATTATCCTGTCTATGTGTCAAACACTGGTTGTCCAGACTCCTGTCACTCTGTGGTCTTCCACCCTGCTGCCCAGCTCAATGAGGGGGCATCTAAATCCCGATTAAGCTGTCTATAAAAAGTTTTGAGGTCTGAGACAGAGTCCCCGTGTTGGATGAAACTGTCTCAACAGCTGTCAGCGAACCTCGTTAACTTTGAGAAGGTCAGACAGATTTTTCGACCTCGTCTTCAGACATGCAAAGACTTTAAATTTTGTCAGCAGAATATATCCAGAGCTTCGATTGGATGAGTTTTGGAAAAGCAGGTCTATGATTGCCACCAAGAGTTTATGGCAAAAGAAATCAATGCATACTGCTTGTGCCAAACTCATCTTTCTCCAAATTTAGTTTCAGGGCCTTTGGAGATTTTCTTGCCTTTACAGCATAAATTAATCAGCATGTAACAGATTTTGTAAGCTAACTCTGGACAGCAGGATGGCAAGTTTCCCTAACCACAAATCTATTTCCATAATCTTTCCTGTGCCCTGTTTTTGAAGTATGTTAATCAATCTTCATTTTCAAAAAAAAAAAAAAAAAGGGAAGAAGATTAAAAGGCCCTTGACTTCAGCAGCAGAGTTTGTAGCCTGTTTCTGATCTTCAGTTGCTCTGCAGTTCAAGTAAAGAACTGTTTTCATCCCACATTTTGAAAAACTAAGGAAGGAATTAAGGAAATCTAACTCACTCTGATATCATTTCTAACAAATGGACTAGGATGTCCCACTCTTTATGTCTTAATCTGAGACTTAAACAGACAAAGGCCTTGCTCAAACAAAAATGATGATGAGGACACACTCCTCAAAGAATCCCAACTACGTGAAATCCCTGTTATGACAGCGATATTTACTGTTTGTAAAACCAGTTCAAATAGAAATATAGATTTCTTAATGCCCCCCAAAAGTGCACATTATTTAGAGAAAAAAAATATTTTCACAAGGAATTAATTGTCCTTTCAAGCATGTATTTATTTGGTATTTCTTCAATTTGAAACAAACAGCCAACAACATGTTAAAGTTACACAACTTAGATAAGGTAGAACTTTATTGTTAAAGAATTTAATTGGCATTATTCCTTTAAAAACGATGCAAAAAGTGTTTTAGAGTTATTAGTTATTTATTTATTTAGTTATTTCTAAACCTGTAATCATTACTCATATCTATGACATGGTTTTTATACTGCAGCGTTTTTAAATAGCTTAATACAGAGAAATAATCTGGTTTGATATTGTTGGCAAATTACACAACAAAAACAAAACCACCATGTTGAGTGATGACCAGGTTTTATATAATCTAGACTATTTGTTTTTTCTCAACACTTGTCAAAAAAGTCAGCAGCTCCACACTGCAGCAATCTGTTCTCATAAATGGGCTTTCTGTCACTGTTACCATAATCTGTCCAGTGTTTCATTCATGGTTTTATAGCTACTGCATCACCATTGAGCAGTATGGAATGAGATGGTTCAGAAATCCCACCTTGAATCAAACACTAAATAACACTTAAAGTACTCTGTCAAAGGCTCTGGATGTAGCCGTTATTAACTGCATGGCAAAGTGGCAGTGTGCAGTAGAGTTCATCTGCTGCTGCATTCACTGACACTTGGACAACACAGCTGCACACTGACAGGTTGATGTGTTATGAAAGACTAGATGTGTTCTTAATTTGATGATTTTCTTCACAGAAACCTGGTCAGAACTCACCCTGATTGTTAGAAAACCGGGTGCACCTGCAACTGCTACTCCCAGCTGAGGGCTGTTACTAAACAGCGGGGCTGGGAGGTAATTTAAGGAGCAGGATGCAGCTCAGCTCAGTTGGGTTGTGTGTGTCAGGGAGTCAACACCATCAGCTGGCTCTCTTTGAGTTTAAAAGTATATTTGTTTGAGTTCCTTCTGTGTGGGGGGGATCAAAAATCCTTCTTGTGTTATTTCACCTACTTTTTAATCTAGTGACTACCACCTATCCTTTTTTTTGGTAGGAATTTGAACTTTATCCTTTTGATAGAATTAGTGGGTGGCAGTGGGAAAATATAATCTCCTTTCACCTTTTAGAACTCAAAGACCAATTTTATTTCAACTCAATTTGATTATTGTGCAGTTTTTTGTTAGTTTCCCTCATGAGCGACCTTTGTTGTACATTTGTTTACTGGGGGGTGTAACACGAAGCTTCAATGAACCATCAACTATGAGATCTGTGTATGTATGCGGTGAAGGCACTGGGGTGGCCAATGATATTTAAGGGGTGTCTGGCCTCCCTTTGATGAAGCAATTGGTTGCTATGGTAATACCTTTTAGGGATAAGAATATTGTAATATGTAAGGGTATTGCAAAGCAAGGTACATGGGCAAAGAAGAAGTTAATAGTTGGATGTAAGATACGATACAAAACAATATGATACAATATGATATAGTACGATATGTTATAGCACATTATGATATAGTACGATATGATATGCTTTAAAAATATAAGGTGGGATAGGATACCTCACCAAAACATATGATAGGATAGGACATGACACAAAAGAATAGGATAGGAATAGGAAAGATTAGGATGCCACACCATAAGATAGGATACAATACAACATGATTTACCATAAAATATGATACAAGGACAGGATAGGATGGGATACCATACCATACAATACCATACCATATCATAGAAACCCTATAATAGTATGAGGTATGATCAGACAAAATAGGATACAACAAAATATGATATATGATACAACATGATTTGATATGATATCATACATTATGATACAATGATAGGATAGGGTACCATACCATACCATACCATACTGTACCATACCACACAAAAACTTACCACAGAATAGGATCCTTAAAGATACGATATGATAGGGTAGAATGCGATACAAAAGAATGGCATACCATATTGTTTCATACCCTAGCATATTATACTAGGGATGTGCGCAGTTAAGTGGTTTACTTCGTTGATAAAATTAGCCAGTACAAGATTACTAGTCAGTTAAACTTATCACCTATAATTTTTTATAAACACAGGCTTGAAACCCTGATTCATAATGCTCTTTAAATCTATGATGAACCTCCTACATCTAGAAGCTGCTAGCCTTCCTGTCTGAACTTTTCAGTGGCACTTCATCAGATGGAAACATGGGAAGCTTGGCAGTTAGCATGTAGTAGGAACAGTATGACATTTTTTTTTTTTTTTTTAAAGATTTATTTTTGGGCATTTTTGTGCCTTTATTAGATAAAGGAGGACAGTGGACAGAGTCAGAAACAAGGTCAAGAGTGGGGATGAGACATGCGGTGAAGGGCCTCAGGGTGGATTCGAACCACCTGCTCCCAAGTATGACAACTTTTTAAGTAATAAATAGAAATAAAATAGTAGTTACAATGTAGAGAGATGAAGTCACGAATAACTACTCAACTGAAGTGAAAAGAGGCTACATATTAGATTTTACTCTGCAAAGAGGAAAGATGGCTAGAGGAGCTAACTGCTAATGTTAACATGTGTGATGTGAGCCTGATACACTCTGTACAGCATGGCTAACACAGTGAACCTGTGATAAATTTGACTGTTTTTTAAGTATTTTCTTCAGCTAGTCAGTTTAATGCAATTTAAATGAACCAAATGGGGAACTACGCATATGAACATACCCATACCATACCATAGCATACCATACCATACCATGTAATAGGAAACCAAATATTTTAAAACTTGATAGGACACACTAGGATACAAAACAATATGATAAATTATTATACAACATGATTTAATATAGAATGTAATATGATGTTATCTATAGGTTAAAATACAACCCGATACTATAGGATAGGACATTTACCATATACCATACTGTTCCTTATGAATCCATATGATTCATGATTCAGCACCATTGAAAAACAACAAGCTAGGTACAATATGATGTATTACACTTCACTGACCCCTTGGGAAAACACATCTTGAACTTCAAGTAATGCACAAATTTAGCTGCCTCCTTATGTACTATAAAAAAAAAAACACAATTAAAGTCCACATGTAAACAATGTCTTTCTATAATTTTCAGAGGGTGGTGAAAATAAAGTAAAAGATAAAACATCATAAGATGCATGAGTGTCACAAACTTGCAGTAAATAAAGCATAAACCCAGCTCTATACCTATTAGCAGCATTTTTTTATTCTTCTGTTGATCAGGTATCGATTTATTGCAATGCAATCAAGTGTAATTGTGTTACAATAAATCAACTGCTGCAGAATCACTGTATCATGATTGACAATCTGGGGCCATGAATTATAATGCATACTATCATGAGTTTCCCTGCAGTGCTTTATAACCTTACCTTGTTGCTTTTACAGAGCAATACAAGCATGTTGTTTTTGCAGAACCAGGAGCTGATACAGTTTTAGCATGGCTGACCACGACTGTTGGGATAATATTCTCTCCACAGTTACTGCCCTGAAGTGAATAGCAAACTTCCATTTAAAAAATTTATAGCTGTTTATAAGACTGAAGTGCCCCTTCGTTTTACATCATTAATTTAGTCTGGCGAGTTTATTGTCACCAGTCGCTGTTTGGAAGTGTGGGGTGTTATACTTTGTTTGCTACTTGCCAGCAGCAAGAAATGAGTCTGGTGTGCCAACGTAATTATTGGTAGAAACAGAAACTATGGTAGCAAAAGCTGAAACACCTAATCTTGGCACTATTGCAAATCCCAAAAAAAAGGGGTTTAACCTGAACTGTTTTGTCGATTTCACTCACATCACAGCATTTTTATTGGCCTCTACTTTGCCAATTTTGTGGAAGTAGTTAGCTAGCTATTAAGAAAGACAGCATGCTTTCTCTTCTGCCTGCAAAGCTCTAAATGGTCAATTGTTCTCTGAGTGGAGAGTGAAAGGGAACAGCCGTCAATAATCACAGTATTTGGATGTTGGTACAGAGGTGAAACCAGGTAAGAGGATTTGCAGATTGTTCACAAACATCAAAGCTTGGTTATGGATCAATGGTTTCCGATGCAGCACTATCTGGCTTCATGTTTTTACCAGGCTGTCAGGAACAAACATTTCATGCTGTGTTTTTTAAGTTTCCAGCTTCCTTTTGGACATTTATCACAGCTTTTTGAGCAGGAAGTGCAGTTTGTGTGTTTGATCCCTGTACTGATGTGTGGTAGCCCTGAAAATCACACTTAAACTGTCAGGATGCTTCAAATCATCTTTTAGTTGATGGTAGATCACTGCAGGGAGTGTGCATCTTGACTGCAGTCGTGCGAGAATTTCATCACTTCAGCCGTTTGTGTGATGACCCAGTTGTCCAGCTGACTCAAACAGGCTCTATTATTGGTCATTTGCTGTGTTTACTAAAATTGATGGGTTGAGAAGCATGCCATTACTCTGCCATTTGTCACGTGCCAGCGCAGAGGACTGTCCTGGTGCTATTCAAACAATGTTTTCACTAGAATATAGAGGAAACTACGACAGTGACATGTAGACACTGCAGTGGCAGAAAATCCACAGATGCGTAATCTGTCATGCCACTGCAGCTGACCGGCTTTATATCTCTACTTTTATTCATATTTAGATGCCTTCAAGATAAATAAAAACACACTGTGGGCGAGAAAAAGATGATCCCACCTTGTGTTCAAGTCAAGGCTTCAACAATGATTCATATTTTTTACATCTAAATTATGTCAACATGAGATTTCCACGTAGTGCAACAATGCCGAGCTCCATCCTGTAGTGAATTGCCTTTATAGGAAGCTTAGAAAAAGTTAGACTACTTCAGTGCCTTAAATAACCAAAAAGCACTGATTCAATTCATCTTTTTAACATACAAAGGGATAAAAATAAGTTTAAATGTTTTAAAAACAATGGTTTTTATTGTGCCTGGTGTTGCTGCTGCTGCAGGAAGCAGTAAATAAACTTAAGAATTTTATCACTAATCTGCACCCATGGAGAAGAATTAAAGTGTTTTTTTGTTGTTGTTGTTGTTTTTTTTTTTTTTGGATCAAATCACAGCCAGCAGTTCACATTTAACAGTTTGACTATATAGAAGACCTTACCACGGTGCCATGCAGCACTGTGCTAGTACTTGCGCCAGAACTGAGCCAGGCCATGGCGCACAAGTTTCTATACACGGTTATTTATTTGTGTATTCATTTTTTGCCAAATTGTCCCAAAATCATTATCAGGAGTTCTGTCATCCCTTTTAAAGAATCTTCTCACACACACAGTGGTGCTGTTGTTGGGAATGGATATCTACTCTTAAGGCATTTATTATAAATGTGTGCTCATTACGCAGTACTGTCTTTATGATGGCAATTAAAGCAATACCGTGGATATTTTTAATACCCTGGGATATGGTATTACTGTATTACTGCCTAATACTATTCTAAACAACACAAGAAGGATCAAACTGTGAGCTACCCTTCTGCCAGCTTAAAAGTAATAAATGAGGGAAACCTACAATTAGGCTTATAAATTCAGGAGTTTGTGTTCTTTTTTTGCCAAACTGTGACCCCAAACCGAGGTACGAACCAAACCTTGACCTCTGTGAACCACTACACCCCTAAATAATATTCATATCCATGTCTGAAATGCTCTCGTTGCTCTGACTTGTGCCAAACAAATAAAAAACTATTCAGCTCAGATCTCTCAGACTTGGCAAATACAAAGCACCACACTTCCATTTGTTTAAAAAGGAGTAGATGTCATACAAGGGAGCCTGAAATTCACAGGAGAGAATGACATTTCTTACAGGTACAGTATGGACAGTGATACTGTTAGGACACTGTTGTACACACTGAAATTAAAACTTTTATAACAATGAAAGTGTTTTTAAATAAATATTTAAGTTTGGGTATCAAGAGCATCATATAGTGAAGGGTGTTTTTGGTAAATACTGGCTCCAATTTACTTTTTGTGATGGCTAATAGGAAAAAGAAACAGTATTGGTCCTGTGGATTGTTCATGGCTGAGGCTGTGATTCAGGCAGTAGTGGCTGCAATGTAATCCTCAGGGGAAACTTCTCTTGATCCAATTCTGAACACTAACAATGCTTGCTTTAGGCAATGAGAACTAATAAACAAAGCTATGCTTTATTCACTTCAATACAACAGATAAATCACATCTCTGCCGCCTGTTTCCTGTAACACCTTATTTTTGATCTGAGAGGAATTAGAAGTGAAACCTCTTCTGGGCAGGACATCTGTTTCTGGTAAAACAAGAGGAGCTCACTCCATAACTAAAAGGGCTCTAAATATGTGAAGATTTGTTCTGTCATGTTGTTTGACACTGACGAAAACAAGTTATTTAAGCAGACCCACTTACAGACATCAAACCTTGTTTTAATCCTGACACAGCAACCAGAAATTTATGTCTGCAGGGATCTGTGTGTGTGTGTGTGTGTGTATGTGTGTGTATTTTTGTTTTTACCTAATGACATCAAAACTAATTTCTGAATATCTGTTTAAATACTTTATTTAGTGCCCTTCCTGTAACACTTTAAAAAGTAAGAACACTACTGGAGAATGACTGATTGAATCCTTCAGGCTGGGTAGTGCAACATGCTAATACATGATCCAATTAATATTCTGGTAATAATCTTATCTTAAATGAAAAAAACTCAGCATAGGAATGTGTGATCACAAAGACTGGGCTGCAGACAAATGTGTGACTTTGCAGGGAATATTATAGATCAATATCCGTGGGTAAGCACTCTGATAAACACTCTGTGCACCTAAATACTGTTCACCAAGGCAGAGAAGGAAAGAGGCACTCAGGTCATAAGTAGTTATTTGTTGGATGACTCATAATTCCTTCAGGATCCAGAGAAAAATTAGCTGCAGTTAACTTTTCTGTTTCTGATTTGGTTTATTCATGAGTTACATTAAACAACAGGGAATAAACACTGTTAATAATGACTGCTTGAGTCATTCCAGAATGTGAACTTCACACAGAAGTCAAATTCACGATTCAATTGATTTTTTTAAATAAAAAGTTTTCAATATTTTTTAAAAAACTGACTAAAATTGGTATTGGCAGGTCAGACCAGAAGAAAACAGGAATTCATCGTCAAAAAAATCAAATTGGAATCGGTACATCTCCAGTTTAATAGGTAGTGTGCAGTCATGATGTGATGAGATGAGATGATCGATAGCACAAATAATTCAGTTCTCCAACTACAAGACTATCCAGATGAGTTAAGATGAAAAAAGTTGTGAGGATTTTTGTACCAAGAGGCCTGGTGTGTCCCTTATACAGCTTTTCTCTCTCTTTTTTTCCATAAACGTGCTTTTGATGGAAACTCTGATGTTCTGTAAACCAAATAAACCTTGGATAAAGAAACTGGGTATTAATAAGTCGTTCAGGAACGAGCCTGTTCCTCAAAATGTCTCTTTTATGTGAACCAAAGGAGCCGACCTTCATTGTGTCATGGTTATATTCTAATAATGTTCCTAGTTGTATCATTTCCCATCTAATTAAAGAAAAGTATAATAATTGTGTTTCGTTAACCAGTCTAAAGTCAAATAAAGACATTCTATAAAACAATTTCACAAATGTCAGACCCTAACTGTGCGAAGGGCCGTGACATAAGCAGTGCTAACAGCCTTCAATCCTTTTTGTTCATGTCAATATCTCTGAGCTAAATATCATCATGCAGTGCTTCAGTTATGTGTGAGGCTAAATTGGCAAAGCCTAGGGAAAACGTTACCCCCATTATCTAGATCAAAATAGGCCTAAACTCTGCTGTTTCTATGAGAGGCTATGTGTGCTCAAGCAGTTAGCTGATGTTTCTATTTGATTAAAGCAATTGTGACAGCAAAGCAGAAGTCATTATGAGCAGCCACCCTGATTACTAAGGGCAGGTAGATGGACAACAATTTAGATGGAGCGTTTGACCAGGATTGTGGGCCTGAACTGGTAAGACTGAAAAATAAATAAATAAATAAGTTTAACATACTGAAAATTCTGGTGTTGACCAAAAAGGAATCTGAATTCAACCATTTAGCCAGCTTATAAAGAACATCCCTATAGGTTCTTTGTAGATGATGTCACACAGGCAGCTGAGAACACCCTGCTGGGGGCAAGAAGAGATTTTTGCATAGAGAAACGCTACCTAAAAGGCCATGTTTTGAGCTGTTTTTCAATTATACCAAGACTTCAAAATGTGAGAATTTAAACTCACTAAATTCTAAAGCTTCTTTTGTGTCCCAAAAGTATTGAAATATTCAGGCAAACAATTAAAAAAAAATTAAAAACTCACAAAGAAACGGCAGCAGGCAGGAATAGAAAAACCTCAATTTAAAGCCTTGTAGTGGTGTAACAAAACACTTGTGTATGGTATGTTTCCGAAAAAGCAGTCTGGTTTAATTCAGTACGGTTTTGTCATGGTTTAGCACATTAAACTCTAATCTTACCTTTGTTTCCTCAGCTGATGTCTGTCTTACCAACCTCTAGTCTCCCCCATTGTGATGGTAAATGTGTCTTTTTTAAGAGATCCAGTTTATTTGGCTCTACTCAGTAGAGCTGAAGGCTCTTCATTTGGTACCAGTTTGGCTTTTCTAATGTGGATTAAATAATGAGAAAGGATGGAGGAAAGGAAACTGGCACTCAAACGGGAGCTAGCTACCGCAGCTACATAAAAGAGCTGTTTTTAACTACAGCATTGTTCGTGAACGGCCCATCATTATTCTGTCACTTGCTTCACAAGGTTTGTCTCAGTACACTTTCAATTAAAAGCATGTTTGTAAAAAATAAGTATTTTTTCATGTGTTAAAAGGGCTCAGCTAGCCTCTTAGCTTAGTACAAGACTCCTCAAGACTCTCGTCTCCCTTTATCTGACAAGATGACACCATACTAGAAGGTCTGCAGGACTGAGTATTTGTAGTGAATCTGGTCAACTTTTTAAAGTGTAGGGATCGTATTCAGTGCATGTAGACATTGTTTGATGATAATTGCAGCATGGAGGTCCATTTAGAACTGTAAAGTATTAACTTTCCTCCATTCCATTTCAGCCCTAATGGCAGTCCCCCACTTCCTGATCCCTTACTGATATTCGGAATTACATCATTGCAATCAAACTTTTTGATACACAGTTTAAGAGCCGAACTGGTACCAAATGAAGATCTGAGCCTAATGATCCAGATCCTAACGTGAGATGGCTTTTCCATCGCAACAAGTGAGGCAGGACAGACATCACCTGTGGAAACACAGCAAATTGGACAGCATAGTGGAAATGGAGCATACACGAGCAGTCTCTCTGTTTACAGGTATAAACTGCAAAAAACATTGCCATTTTCACTGTTTCACTATGCAGAAATCACTTCCTGCCCTCCGTCTGGAGTTCTTCACTGTTGCATAAAGTCATCTGCAAACTATTTCTACGAGTGCAAAATTGTTTAAAGAGAACACAGCTTATTTAGCACTAGTTTGGCAGTATGCTGTGCTGAGCAAGCTTAGCTGCTTTTACTGGCATTGGATTGCATTCACTGACACTTTGGCGTCTGAGTTTTAAATATTGGACAATCACATCATTGGGGGACACTGAGATGGTCAGTGATGGAACCAGTGAGCTAAGGTGACAAAAGCCATCCACCTAAACGAATTCATGCCACCTCCTCCATTCTGCCTTTGCTCTACATTAGCAACAGAGTGTTTACTTCCCATTGCTTTCATGAAATAATTCAGTGTAAACCATAGCAAATTTCCTGGACCTGTAAACAGCAGGGAGCTGATTAATGGTTAGTTAGTGAGCTGCTTAGCTTGCAGCCGTCTTATATGAAATGACAGCTCTTTTTATCCACTAAAACTACACAGTTCCTGCTCTGTGCTCTAATTTGAATAAATTATGTACGGACCTCTTAATCAGTGAGTAAAAAACCCCTAGAAGACACAGATGTCAGTGGTGGTGAATACTAATAGCTCTAAATCTTAAATAATGACCAGATTCAGCTGGATTAATGAGGACATCTTATAGAAAGTAGTTTGACAGAGGTCATGGATGGGATCATATGTAGATCTATGTGAACAGAGGCAATATAAAAGGACATATGTGGACCATTAAGCCTCATAACACTCAGCAGCTGTACTGTGGTTTTATAAATTAAATGTGAACTATAGAGAGCACTGTGGTGGCTGAAAGGTCACAGCAGATGTCATCTCACAGCTTTGTTTCTAGTTTGAGTCCAGCCAGTAACCTTTGTGGTCTGTCACGCCCCCTCACCTCTCTCTTCTTGTAATAACCTGTCTGCCTCTTTACCTTCAGTCCTCCAATAAGAACGGAGTTTCCAAGTTCATAAAAGTCACAAAAGTTTACTGAAGAGTTTAAGTCCCAAACTGACACGCTACTCGAAGCACAAAGAAGAAACGGGGATTGCGAGAAACAATGTTTGATGCTGAAGAGTTTAACTTTGTCTGTGATGGTTTACCTTCCTGCTGCATTTACAATACAAAGAGGAATCTTCTAGGTTTGCTGCTGGCTTGCTTTGCATCAGGAAGTTGTTTTTGTGGATATGTGAGGAGATTTGAAATCATCTCTTCTTCCGATCGAGTTTCTTCACCGCCAAGTGCAGACTATGTTAACTTTACAAGAGTGAAGCACCAGCAATGCCATTTGTTTTTCAACACAAATTTCCAAGTCATAATTTCCACTGCAAGTTCTACCAGCGTGTCTTGTTGTATACTTAATCTGTTCTGCTGCGTCAATGCTCAGTTCATGTTCAATTAAACCAAAGAAATACAATACTATTAGGACTTAAAAACACAATTTGCAGTTTCTCTGCTCTGCTGAGTTTCCTAATTGTACGTCTTTTCCCTGTTATTTGTTCACCACACATGTCTCTTTGTGTGTTTAGACTGTAGAGCCACTCAAGTAAATAATTAACATGTGGATGGCATCATCTTGACTTGGTCTTTTAATAGCTTCAGATGCCTTTGACTTTAAAAGCTGTTTCATTTTTTGCTTCGTGACCATATAAAGCTGGTTGATCTTGGAGTTCAAGCTTGAAAAATCATGTTTAATAGAGTGAGAGCACATGTACCAGTCCAATCAAGCCATGCAGAAATTTAATTAATCATTTTCATTTAGTTAACAACTGGCATGGACTGTAAAATAATAATCGCACTACTAATAACTGGAACTGTACAACAGAAAAGAAGTGCATTAAAGATTTTTAGAATCAGGACAAACCTACTATTCACAATGTTGGTGATCTGGTTAAATTGATGATATGAATGCTCATAAACTGTGTTGAATTTATGACATTATAACAGAGTCAGAGAGCAACAGCTGCTTTAAAAACACCACCCAGGAAAAAAACTAACTGATAACTGAAAGTCAATAAGGTTCAATGTTTTTTTTTTTTTGCCTGGAAGGCTCTTTTTCAGTTCTGTTTGCTAAGTTGGCAGGAATTCTCTAAAATTTACAGATTTCAATAAAACTTTGTGGAAAGTTCAGCCAAAGGCCAAGGAATAAGTAATGAGCTTTTAGCGCACAACCAGAGCCAGGCACAGAACTGGAAATTTTCAAATTCTTTAGTTTTGGCAGGACTGGCTTTTAAAAGAGCAACCAACTAAAACCCCAGAGATTCAGCTGAGGTGTATTCCCCCTGGAAATGAAAATTCCAGGGTGGATGGGATCTACCTTGGGATTGTGGTGAGGAGCTCTAGAGGGTTCTTTTTCTGTTTACCCTGCAAGACTTGATGGTCGTAATTCCAAAACCAGTTTGAAGTGTGGACTAGCCCACAGCAAACATTTCCACTTTAGGTCAGTTAATCTCAGATGAGCTCAGGCCCAGACAGGTCACTAGAACTCATGCTGATACATGGCTTTTGCTTTGCATGGCATAGTCTTAACTTGCATTTGCAGATGCAGCAACACATTTTGACAACTGAGAACAGTTTTTGGAGGTGTTTCTGAGTCCACGTTGTAATATCCAACACAGAATTCCACCAGTTTTTTAATGCAGTGCCACCAGAGAAGTCAAAGGTCATGGGCATTTAACATTGGTTTTGGCTTTGCTCCTTATGTTAAGAGATGTCTCCAGATTCTTTACATCTTTTGGTGATATTATGGACTGTGGATGGTGAAATCACTAAATTCCTTGCAGTTGCAATGTTAAGGAACATTGGTCATAAAACATCGGACTATTTGCCCATGAAGTCTTTCACAAAGTGGAGAACCTTATGCCATCTGTTGATGTGAAAAACTGAATTTTCAGGAGTGCTTCTTGGATCATGGTACTATCACCTGTTGCTGGAACCGAGCTCCCAAGTGAAATGTTCGAGGTGATTTTAACCATTCCACAACTTACCAAGTCACATGTTGCCAGCATCAAATTCAAAATTGGTGTACATTTAAAAAAAAAAAAAATTACATTTTATGAGTTTGAACATTAAATAACTAATCTTTGTACTATGTTCAATGTTATATTGCTTGAAAAGGATCTGCAAATCACTGTTTTTTTTTTTTTGTTTTTTTTTACATTTTACAAAGCGTTCTATGGGCTGAGATATGTGCCACTAGAAACTGAATTTGAATAATGATATTGAATTTGAATAGCATGATTTGAATTTGAATAGCATGTTTTGAAACTGAATTTAATGATTTGAAACTGAATTTTTTGCTTTGAAACTGAATTTATTTGCTTTGAAATTGAAATATTTTTGCTTTGAAATTGTATTTTATTCACTTTAGCATTCAACTCTATATATTCCTTAAATTTAAAAATTAAGAAAAAAAAAAAAACAGTTCATTCAATTTAAATTCAGTTATACAATTCAATTTCACTTCAGGGTGGCACACCGTTTATGTCATCCACTTCTGTGGGGAAGAGTAATTGAGCACAGATAGTTGTCAACTGAGCAGGACTGCTGAAAATACAAGTAGTAGAAGAAGAACTGACGTCTTTTCCATGATGTCTCAAGACGAGGGACGCAATAATCAGGTTTGTATTAAACTTAAAATTATTCATATTTATCATCGTTTACAGGAAGAAAAATTCAATGTAAGTCCTAAAATTACTGTAGCTATTGGAGCTAGCTACTAATATGGTTCAGCATAGCTTCAGTCAATATGACAGGGATAGCTGGCTTAAAGTATTTTTCTCCAGTGCATGTAATGCCCTGCTAGATTGAAGTAGAAGCCGGCTGGGGGAGGGTGGTGGAAGTGGTTCCTCTCAAACAGCCAAGTTACCTTAACGCCATTAAAAATAGTTATTGTTTTGCTATACTGTGCTCTGTGTATGGATGAGGCTGAATTAAGTTGTGTAATGTGGTCCGTGTCAAAGTAATGATGGTACAGATTAAAAGCATGAAATAACATAAATTTGCTTTCTTTTTAGCTGGCCAATATCAGATTCTATTGAATTTCTTGGGTTGTAAACACACATCCAGAATGGTTAATTTTCTGAAGAACAAAGTAGGAAGGCCGACTGGCTCTGAGTCTTTTGACATGTCAGTGTGAAATCTGCTGAAGGCTGACAGCAACATAAGATCTTTTCAGCTCCCTTGTTTTGTCCTCCACTTAAAGGCTTCTTGTGATTCTGCTTTTGTAAGAAAAAAATAAACACATTAATTTGTTGTTAAAGCCAGCTTTCACAGAGGTCCTGAAACTAATCCCTGTCAGTGAAAGTTTAGCTGTATGGATGAATAAAGTTTTATAAAGATGAGTCACTGGGACCTACAGCTTTACATGGATGACGCTGATGACTAAAGAAAAACAATCATGGAAAGGACTTTAGGAAGAACTTATGGACTTCTCATCTGTTCAAACGCCATGACAGACTTTAACACAGGAAAAAAAGAAAACCTAAAATCATAATACAAAAGCTTTAATTTCATGATTCTCCCTCCGGTGTGAGAGCTGACACTGACGGCATGGAGGACTGATATATTCTTCAGACAAAGATCAAGAATAGTAAAATTATTTTTGCCTCTCAAACTGATTTGTAGAAAACATCTTATCTTCATCTCCTGAAAATTCATAAAATAGCAGCTAGGGCTGCAACAACTAATCGATAAAATCGATAATTAAAAGTGTTGGCAACGAATTACTGTATTGATTCGTTGTGCCGCACAATGATGGTGTCACAATGATGGTGGCGTGGTGTGGCATAGAGCTGTTTACATCACACAGAGACGGCTGATAAACTTTACTTTCACTTAGTTTAGTGCCTCACTAATTATAATCTGCTGATTAGTGGAAAAATTGAGTAGATATATTCATCATCAACTGTTTCTCATGATGAAGATGAGACGCTAGTGATCTGAAAATAACTCATCATAAAATCTTCGGTGGAACTTTAGTTTTGTTTCTGTTACAATACGAGATTCAATAGTTACAATAGCAATGGACTGTCAGGTAATAAAAGCAGTATCCTGCTATAAGAGTATTTCATTCAAATCATACCCCCAGGCTGCTCTCATTAGCATGATCTTAATGTGTTTAGATATGTTTGTAAGGAGGGAGGCAAGGTAAATACATGAAAAATATCATTTTAATTTTTTAAAAATTATTATTATTTTTTTTTGTGTTCATTCTGTGGCATGTTGAATGTATATTGTATATACGTACTGTCCCATATTTAATTATTTATTTAACTTTATTTAGCTTGTATTGTTCAATTCTATTCTGTTGTATTTTTACTACCTGTTGTGTTGCTGCAATGCCAGAATTCCCCTCTGGGGATCAATAAAGTCTTATCTTGTCTTTTCTTGTCTTGTCTTGTCTTATGTGAAGTTATTTAACAAAACTCAAAAAATGTAGTTTTCTTTTAATTTAAAGAATATAGACATTTATACTCTAATATTACTTTGACAGCTTTGGAATAGCCATGTTCAATTTTTAATTAAGGGATCTGTGTGGGATGTGGGCAGGATTTCACACATGTTGGAGGTGCAGGTGGGAGTGGGTGACACGTGCTGCTGAAGTGGGTGGTTATGGTCAGAAATCCAGCAGGGGTGGGTGGAAGGCAGGGCTCTAGTCTAATATGTGAAAATAAGTAGAGAAAAGATCATCTGATTAGTTTAATCAGCAGCTGTTTGATTTTTCCAATCCAATGATCCAAACTGCTGTCACAGTCAGCAGACAACAGTAGACACTGCAGTTATTATATTGCACCCCCTGATGATGGCAGCATCTATGACTCAGCTGTAGGATTCGTCTACAGGTACCTCTTTTGGAAACCAGAGGGTCACCACTTTAAGTCCAGCTAAATACCAGAAGTTGGGACAGGCTGCCAGAGAGGTGCAAGTTCACTTCCTAGGCACAGGGTTTTATGAAAATGCAGACCATATTTAAAAATAAAAATAGGATGAAAAATAAGTAAAATCGCCTCTTTTTCTCTCTCTTTGTTCAGTGGTACTTTGGCAGACAATAAAGTGGAGCATTGCTTCCATTGATGGTATTTGGATGAAAAGAACATTTTGACAACTATGGCCAGTTACAGGCCTTTTTGATTAAAACTTCCTCCTGTCGTCTCCGCCTTTTAAATAACAACCAGACAAACACTTAAAAAAAACATTCCTATTGTGCTGTCAGCTGAATAACCACTGAAAATAGGCCATCACAGAAATGTCTTCCCAGCATTTTTTCACACAAAAAATGACCTAATTCATTTTACTCTTTGAATAGGAGACACTGTGAGGGGCTCAAAACTTGTCAACATTTTTAATGTGACCTTTAATTATTCCTCCTCCATCAAGATAATGATGGTAATATTTTAAACATGGTGAACACGCACCCGAATGAACCACCCCTCAAACTTAGAGCAGTGCTGAATGAAGGGTGTGTCTGTCATGTCACATTTAAGCAAAAGAAAAAGTGACTTTAATCACTGAGCCCCTCCTTCCAACCATTCAGCCTGCTCTCCTGAGATATCACAAAAGATATCCTGTTTAAAGATGGATCCACACCAGCCTTTCAAAGCTATCCTTCTTCAAAGTGAAAGACTTAAAAAAAAATACATGGCTGCATAATGTTCCATTTCACTTTTCAACCCTCCTCTAAAGCAAGGGCAGCGGTTTCAATCAAACCAATTGACTTCTGGCTGACCTCCTTCCTATGACTACAGTTGAAAATGCCTTAGGCAGAGCTGACTCCACACACTGAACCCAAAGAACAGGAGTGCTTTACACTGAAGGCTACCTAATTGACTCTGTAATAGTGTCATAGTTCAGTGCCACTAAATTGACTGAATTTTCAAGCATGCTTTGGCAACACTGACACCCTTAAAAAGTGACAGTAAGCCCCCATAGTGCCACTCCAAGTTTATTAAGATTAATATCAAGGAGCAACAAAACAGTGCTGATGTAGACCTCAATAAAACCGCTTTTGCATCAGAATTGATCACTCTAAACCACTGACATTTTCAAATGATTTATGCCTGTCCTTTAGGCCATAATCTAAAGGCTTCATTTAACAGATAGTTATATGATTATTAGATAATTTGTAGACACAACTCTACGGGTTGCTCATATTTGCAAACTCAAAGAAATACTACTACTCTGCAGTTTCCCACAGTGTCAGATTATAAGGTTCAGTTATGGATCAAACAGAGATCCATAACACAGAGTGTCCACTCTATGCTGAATCAAAAAGCCAAGGAATCACCATTAAAACCCATATTAAAATTCTCTTTTTACAGCTGAGCTAACTGGTCTGTTAGAGGCTTAAAAAAGTGTTATGCATAGTAAGGAATTATGCTGATTTGGCTGTCTATTGGACACACTGCAATGAGCAACTAACGCTATCATTCTGTCAGTTGCTTTAGTTGAATATTGGAGTCACCATTTGCAATATGTGATTGCCATCTTTTGGCTCCAGAACTCAGCTTTAGAAACTAACAGATGATGATGCTGAGGCTTCGTCCGTGTTTAATACAGTGGATGGTAGTAAAATTGGTTCAACAGGACACTTGCAATGAGACTTTTGATCTCAGTGAGGTTTTTCTGGTTGAATAAATTTAGACAAAACCAAGTGTATTTATCAGCTGACTAGGGATTTTTCAAGCTGACCATTTTCCAAGTTGGTAGAAAGGACATTCAAATTCACACTAAAGAACTAATCTAATGATAAAAAAAATAAAATAAAAAGAAACTATTAAAAATTGAACACAAATCATTCTAAAGTGCCTGCTTTTTAAACTATGTAGTCGGGTTTGTTGAGTGTCTAATGTTAGCTTTGACAAAACCTTTCACATTTAGTCCTCCTTGAGGGTAATCTTCCACATGCCTGTGCTGAATATACACATTTGGATATGCCAGTTAATCTAGACCCTTTCATTTACCCCACTTTGCTGGATCAAAACACGGTAAATGTGTTGCTTTCCTGCAGATGCTATCAATCACTGAGTTGTTCAACCCTCAAAATCCACATACTCCAACTGTGTAGTGTTCAAGGTACGCAGCAATTGTTCCAACCAATGGCAAGCGACCTCGCAAACAGGAAGTGCTGCACAGTGACATACAGCCCTGAGCTGCTGGAGATCACAAAGTCATGGTAGAACTACAAGTTCACACGGGAACAGTGTGTAAACAACAGATTATTTTGCCTTTCTGGGGTTAATTTGCCATTCATTTTAACAAAATTCCATGATGTTATTGCTTCCATAATGAGTACATTAGGATGTTAAATTGCTTCATATTATGTGTGGTTCCATGCAAACATTTTTTATCAGTAGTGCTGTTATAGTTCTATGACCCTCTGACTTGTAATTTGTGTCACAGGATCAGGTGTAATGGTAATGATTTACTATCACAAGTTCGTGCTTTGTGTTTTATGTTGAAGTTGACCAGATTTTCTGCATGTTTTTCCAGCTGTTTGGATTGATCTACTCTAGGTGAAATGGACACAATTTGGCAGTGGTCAGCACTGAAATAGACCTGCCCCTTATCTTAAGTATTGTGGCGTTGGTGGTACGTGGCAGAGACGGACTGGTGCACATGCAGTGGAACTGCAAAGACTGACTAGAAAGAGAGCAAGATGCTTGGCAGTGCGCTCCCCAAGCAGATCACAGTGCAGAGGGAGTATGTGGAAATTGGAGGTAAATCTGGGCTGTAGAGCCAGAGGTGAAGGGATACAGCCAGTCTTTGTCTGTAACCCCTGCTAATGTTTTGGTCTTCACATGGCCATTGTTTCCTTCCAGGCCAAAAAGGTAATTATAGAAATGAGATAGCAAGGGTGCCAGTTTAGCTCTGTCAGTAAAGCGGGTGCCAAAATACAGAGACAACAGTTCTTGTTGCACTAGTTGCAGGTTTGAATTTGCACTGTTTGGTGCATGATATCCCCCGCTTTTTCTTGTATCTCCTATCCCTTACTTAAGCTGGCCTTTTGAATTACAGCAAAAGCCCCCCAAAAAGTGTCCTTTTCAAGGACTCAAGCTAATTTTTCTAGATAGCTTATTCATTGTATATGAATTAGCTATCAGACCATGCCTGAGTAAATCCAACATTTGGATGTTCTGCCTATCGTAGACTTCTACTCAACTCAGCCAAAGTGAAAAAACAAAGTAGACTTGATTGAAATATAGTCTTACAATCATTCAATCATTCTGATTTTCAGTGTTTTTGTTTCTCATATTATGCCTGATGTTTTTTCTCTTTTATATTGAGAGCTTCACTTGTTCAGACGACTGGGACATTCTTTTCAGTATAGTCTGGACAGGCTGGGCCTTTTCAAGCGCCTGTTTTTCACACCTCTGACCTGTTGTGAGTGAAAAGGGACTGCTGCTTTCATTCAAAGGCTGATAATTAAAAAGAGGAAAGCATTCAGGTGCCATATGGAGGACAGTACCTAACAGCAGGCTCCTGCTGTTTTGGAATTTTACTTTGCTGCTTGTCTCTGTGTTTCTGTGGAGATGGGGTCATCTGGAGCGACAGGCTGACAATGATTAGGTAATAGTCCTTCACAGGCCACCGGTGTTTTATGAATGTGCTTTTGGATCTCACAGGGATCACTCACAAGTTTTGACTATAGTGGCTTTCTTCTTGTAAAATTATGACAGTAAATTTCTCTTCTGGGTTCACTAAAAAGCAGTTTTTCTTTTAATAAACTGCAGAAAAATATGTGTCCTGTTTGTTGAGTATTGTTGCTATTGTTGGGGATATTCTGAGTGGGAGGAAACCTGCAACAGCAGAGAAAGAGTCTTCCAAGAGAAAATGCTAAGCCTCGAGAAATGATACGCAGCTGTTCTTGAGTATTTTTGCACCATAATTGACGTGCCACAAGCATAATTTCCCATCATTAGAGGGACCTGTTGCCTGGGAGCACAAGAGCTTCCAAAGAGGAAAATCCAAGCCCTTAAGCTGCCAGGCCTGAGAGATAACAGAGCTGTGGAGATATGGGCAAAATATGCGGACAACAAACAAGTCCATTTTACCCATTCATTATGCTGGGATGTAGAAATGGTATTAAGCTGGACAAAATGAATGCAGACTTGGAGGAAAAATTTCATTAAGTCTGCACAGAGCTGCAGAAGAAGTGCAGCCGCAGGACTGCAGTGAGGAGCAAAGTTTTGTCAGAAAACAAAATAAAACTCCCTGTCCTTTCACTTTTAAAGCCTCCTCAATCCCTCTATCTCTTCACCTTTATGCCCTCCACAGAAACCCAGCGTTTTTACCCGCCTTGAAGAAAAAAGCCTCAGCTGCAGGAGATAAACGACCCCTGTCCATTCGTCATCATCACCTCCTCACCAATTAAACGCCGACAGAGCCCTGCGGAGGAAGCAGCTGCTTTCATCTTCTAATTGACTGATTGATTTGCCTGTTTCCCCATCACCCTATAAGATGTTTTTATGATGCCACCCGACAGTGTTTTGTTTGATTTATAGAAGGCAGCACTGGCGGGTGCACTGATGTGGGAAGGTGATATAAACACCATTTGTGAATTCATATGGTACAAAAAAAAAAAAACCTCTGCAGAGGAAACAGAAAAAAGTCAAGTGTTGTTTTGCTAATTTGTTCCCACTGTGGAGTCCCTGAAGAATAGACTGAAATATGGACGTAAATTATGCACATTTATGTATTTTCATTTTGTTTATAAATATCTAAAATGTGACACTAGAAAAGACTGACTTCACAGTGTGGGAGATGTTGAAAAGATTTTGTTTCTGTTATGTTGTCTGCTTCATGACTTGAGTTTTGTGAGGCCCTAAGGATGTTTACCTAATGTTTAGGTGTTTTCTATTCATCTGGGATCTATATCCACCCTACCCTCCAGGATACTGCTGAAACATTTGAAGTTTATTTTTCATTAGAGAGCTGTTTGTCGTTCTTGGATTTAGTTGAAGACACCTCTTGGTTCTGACTGAAATGTTATACCATCTAAAGCTTAAAACAGCTTTATTTTCCCTCTGAGGGGAAAAAGTATTTTTTTCTCAACAACATTTCCTTTGGATAAGAGTTTGGGACTGTAAATATTTAAAACTGTTATTTTTAGATATGAGGGCCCTGTATTTAAAATGTAACCTCATGTCCTTACCAGGGCTGGGCAATTAATCACAAAGCAGATACAATCACAATATAACCTGCTGCAATTTTCAAATTGTAGACAATGCAGTATTTATTTATTTATTTATTTAATGCAGTTTTGTTTTGCAGCAGCAGGGATTTTATACTCTATACATTATGCAAACATTCAAGTGCCCCTTTGAAAAGTCCTACTTTTCAAAATGAGAATAACATAAAAATCCCCTTCAATATGGCAACTGATATCAAATTTGAAACTCGAGCAAAAATCGCAATAAGTAACTCTAATAAGATGAACCTAAAAACAACTTCATATTAAATTTTAATCACAGTATTTTGGAAAAAAAAAATTGCAATTAGATTATTATTATTATTAGCCCTTGTCCTACTGAGTCCTAAATACTGTAGGTATGTGAAAAGAAATGATGTGGCATAGTATCAGATTTTATAGAATCAATGGCTGCAATGGCTGCTCAATAGGGGGTGCTAGGGCACCGCTCCCATCACTCTTACCAGAAAGAAGAAAAAGTTACTGAGTAAAATTTAAAATTTTCATATGAAATACAAATAAACAAATTCTTCACAAAAAGATTTTTTTTTTTTACTATAAAACCATAACATATCTAAGGATTAAAATGTGTAATGTGCAATTAAAAAATAAATTCAAAACATTCTCTCTTGTTTCATTTTACTTCCTGTTTCCTGCTGCACATATCTGCGACCACTAGCCTGTAGTTAGCAGCAGAGAAATTTGATCCATCAACTGAGGCGTACGGAGTAAGTCATGCAGCGTTGCTGTGAAAACAAATTTCTGTAAGAAATCACATCATAAGTTGCTAAGGTAACTGAGATTAATGGTAGGATGCAGTATTAATTTCTATGAAATGACTAAAATTGTTCGTTGACAGCCTTTTTTCCATGACAAAAACTAGACTAAGACTAACAAAAATAGATCTGTGATGACTAAAACTACCAAAAAGTTAGTTTAGTTTTCATCAAGATGACTAAAACTAAACTGAAATGTAATTTAGTTATCGTCGGACAGTCAAAATCCTGGATATTTCTCCACTGTGGGTACATCTGTCAATAAAAACAAAGCATCTGTATCTCTTTTGCCTCTCAGCTGTAGAAAGCAGGAACCCAGGTTTGGCAGGGTGCATAGAACATACCATGGTTTTGTGCCAGATTTAGGCAAGAAAATAAATGCTTGGACTAAAAGTAAAGACTAAAATGTGAGGACTTTTTATGGACTAAAACTAGACTAAAACTAGAAAGGGTAGAAATGACCAAAATGTTATATAATACTAAAGTACATTTCATTTAAAGACTGCAAGAAAATGAACACTGCTATGATAGAGAGCAAACTGCAGAAAGAAAACTCAGTCAAATATTTAAGAACAAGACCTTTGGAGAGGAAAAGCTCACAGCTCAGACCTAATCAGCCAGCCTTCAACATGAAACACCAGACCTGTGACAGGGGAAAAATTACAGTAGCTCCTTGCTGGTTCATCAATGAGGTAAATACTTCACGTTTCCCTGTCTCCTTTCTTTAAACATCTGGATTGGACCCAGCCTGGATTCAGACAGGTTTGACTGATTTAATGTACTTTCTGGAGGAAGTTCAGAAGCACGTTATAACTAGGCTCTCCACTCACTGTGTAGATCATCTCTGGGAAGACTCACTTTGAGGAGGAGTTTTTCTCCTACGTGTCACACTGGTGTTAAGGTGATAAATAAGTGTTAAATCGATACATTTTTTGAGGATCAGGGCCATCTGTGATCAACCAATATGTAAGCACCATATGTCTGCTTCGAAAATCAGACCGCAGGTGAATAAAATGACTTTTAACCACTGATATTTAAAGGCGCTTTGATGATAGCTGCTGAAAATGAAGGACATCTAGTCAGGGTGTCTGTTGAAAATAACTTGCATCCCCTAATAGTCCCTATAGAACTCAGTTTTTGTGATAGACCCTCCTGAAGAAAAATGCACCAGCCGCCTCTGGTGTCTTCTATGGTGCAGTTAAAAAATAAAAAGCAAAAACACAATAGGTGGCAACAGACCCTAAACTACATGATTCAGTGAATGCCTCAGATCAAAACAAACCAGCATGCAGAGAAAGTCAGTATATTAACGGCACAGCTGAAAGCAAAGATACTGAATTATTTCAGATTACTTCAAACACCAGAAAGTCAGGTGTTGGACATCAGTCATATAATTCAGTTCACTTCAATTCAATTCAAACCTTCATTATTCTCGAAAGGATATTGAGGTTTCCCTCATTTCCAATGCTGTTGAGATTACAAGCACATTAAAACCACAACACAATAACACAAAGTATATAGAAGCAATCACTGAGAACAACCGCACATTGTCAGTGACAAAGGTAAATGAATTGAAACCAGGTTAAACAGTTGCAATGTGAAACACAGTGGCTGGAAATCAAAGATCTAAACTCTGAAAGAGGGGGAAGAAAGTCAATCTTAAGAGTTTGCTGGAGGACTTCATGAGCTTGGGGCATCATGCAATATGTAAGCTATGGAAAAACACTGCTTAAACATTGCTAATCTCCATCTACACATGAAAAAACATCCTCCTAATAAGACAACATCCAGGCATGCTACACCAGGCCAGTGTGTGCCGTCATATACACCATCTGCATCCAGCATGTCTGAAGCAGCTGTGGTCACAGATACACTGGCATGACGCTCGAGGCAGACACTCAGATATGCTTGGCTGATCTTAAGTGAGTGTATTCCAGTTATAAGCAGCAACTTGTACTTGTTAATGTGCAGACAGTTAACATCACAGACATGTTGACTGTTTATTCTAAGCTCTAAGTGTACACTGCAGTTTGTAAGAGTCACAGGAGCGACATGATGAGCTTTCTTTTGAATATAAGGTACTATCACAGGGTTGATCATGTAGACTAAACTTATTTAGAAAAGGTTGATGACTCCAAGTAGCACATTAACAAACAAGTGTGAAGTTTATGAAGACATGAGTTGCTCTAGCAACATATATTCTCTCTCCTCTGTTCCTCCTCCTCTATGTGTATTTGTATGTCAGAGTCACTGTCAGAGAGCTAAATAAATAATACAAAGCTTATTTCTACTATAAATATCAGATTTTATCACTCTCACTTTATACACCATCTGCTTCCATAAGGTAACGGCCCTTTAATTAACAGCAAGTCCATTAAGTAGTTCCCTCTATGGTCCTAAAATAAGGTGAAAGTGACTACCACCCATTGGCCTATGAGTGCATCAAACATTAATTAAACTGTGGTCAACTGCACCGCCCTGATACACATATGCATATATGCACATTCAGACAGGTACGTACATGTATACACATAATTCTCACCAAGCACCCCTACCTAAAACCTCGCCTGTCCTAGCTCATTGTTACCAATGAATGCACATTGCAATATCATACAAACACAATTGAACACCCAAAGTGAACATTCTGTACATTTATGGCTGAAATTAATGTCTATAGTGTCTTTATTCTTGTTATATTGTTACTTAGAGAGTCAGTGATCAATAATCTATCATCCTGAGATCATTAAAATTAGTGTCACGTTTAATCAACCAACACTGAGTAGACAAAAATACCTTGAGCAAAAACACCACACAGTATAATTTTAAAACACAGCAATGATTTTAATACCTTGAAATCAATACTTTATCTTTTACAGAAGACTTTCAGAAAAGGGTGATTTAAGTCTCAGTTGCTAAAATGCTTGTTTAGTTTTTCTTGAATCCCATTGTTCATGCTGGTAATGTTTCTTTTCCTTTGTTTGCTCGATCAAACCACTTTTTTGGTAACAGAAAACAACAAACTTTGTAAGACTCAGTCTAATTAACTCCTCACCAGCAGTTATCCAGGACTTGCTGTGAAAACTTGATCCACCTTTCACCTCGTCTCCTCAGTCTATTTGGATTCGAGCAGTCACAATACACGAAGAAGCTGTTAAATGTGCCAGCAGGAAAACCAGCAGGACAGACAGTACCCGCCAATTTCCATACAGAAATCCACAAAGCATTTTGGCAGCCCGCTCACTGCAGCACCAACAGAGCTTTACAGTCATAATGCCATCTACAGACAGGGGACTGACGACATAAAAGCCAGTTCAGCGTACAGTACTTTGGCTTTATTTTAAGTTTTTGGCTGTTCACCAGCTTTGTAGAACATGTTCAGGTTGATTTCATGCAAGCAGAACAGCTTCAAGGATGGGCATGTCAAACTTTATCCATCACTCTGGTCCAGGGAAATATCTCAATAGATATTCAACGGATTGTTATGACATGTGGAAAAACAATGAGCTTAACTGAGGATAAATCATGCTGACTTTGAGGATCCTCTTGATTACCTTCACATGCCAGTGGCAAGTCAAGATTTCCACTTAGCAGGGAACTCCTTAAAATCCTTTTGATACATTTCTGCAGAAAGAGCTACTGTATTTACAAACTATATCAGGATCCATAAAGTAAAACTATGAAACAACAAAGTGTCATCATGCTAATTGCTGCATAGGGATGTGCAAGACAGATGACTAAAGTAACAAACTGTGTTTTGTGTGATCTCTATTTATGCATTTTCTTCAGGGTGACCGTATGTCCCGATTACCCAGGACAGTCCAATTTTTAGGCTTCAAGTCCTGTGTCCCGACACAATACAATAAAACGCCAATACGCCCCATTTTTTAACAACCCCGTCCCAATTTTAGCCTATGGAAATAGGGAAATACCAAAACATTGCAGTTGAGTACTGACTAACCACAGGAGGACAGAAGGCGCTGCTAATGTAATCCAAAGGTCAGTGGTATAATTTACAGATATAAATATTTCTTTATTAGCAGCTAATTATGAACACGTGCTGTTATCTATGCTTACCAGTGTGGCTGTTCTGGGATCCCCCTGCCCTTCCACAAGCCTACATAGAAAGCATTAAGCAGGAACAGTGAACGGTCCTGCAGGAATCACTAACAACAGAATGATTAAGTCAGAGGCAGAATGAAGGAGGAGCTGGGGAGGGGGGTTGCAAGAGCAGCTTGCAGAGATAGTGGCAGAGCGTAGCCAGGTAAGTGCAGGCTAAATGTGACAGCCTTAGTGCAATAAGCCAATAGCGCACTCAGAGCAGATCAGCTGGCTGTCAGCTGATGAGGGATTGCATGAGATTGGCTGATATCAACTATGGCAGCGCTTGATTCCATGGCCTGCCTTAAACTAAAGCTATACGCCCAATTCAGTAAACAATTTCCTTATGTTTTTTTATACAGACACTGTGATTGTGTTTAGTCATGTTAGATACACTACACTTGATTTTCTTACCTGTAGAATAAATGTTTAAAGGTAAATTACCTCAAGCTTCTACAGCACGCTTCTTGTCTTCAAAGAACTCAGAGCATCTTTTACTGTATACAGCAGGTTAAATTCAGTGACTCACACAACACTCACACAGCTGGCACAGATGGCAGGGGCTGTTATATAAAGTGGCCATCAGTATTTACTAATTCCATTAACAGAAATATATGCACTTCTGATGTAGCAATCGGAATGATACTGTGTTAAGGGTCTTTCCCAAGGACACGTCACCATGTGACTGTTAAGAGACAACAGACTATCACTAATCTACAGCTGCCTACAATGAGTCAAACAGTCTGGATGTAAATTTGGGTTCATTAGCAGCACATAATACAAATTAACTCAAGAGCTCAAACTTCACCCATAACAGAACAGTTCTTATCACTACCCACACTGTTATTTTTCAGAGACTGTTATAAGACCTACTCCATCGAAGGATGCTAGATTTTGATATCTTTTGGCATTTTCTGACCATAAAGATGAAGCTGACTGGTTTAAACTCCCTTAGTGTCTTCAGAAAATTTCACTTTGCTTTTAGATAAACAATTTTCTTTCTTTTAGATGAGATTTCCCAATTGTGAGTCGTCTAAGAAAACTCTCTAATGAAAAATCCTTTCATATTAAATTGTCTTTGGAAAATAGCAATTGTGCACACTGATCGTAATGCAGCACTTAGGAGATAACACTAAACAAAGAAGTGTGTTTTTTTTTTGTCTCTCTCGAAAACAATCCACAAAACAGGATTGTGTGCTGAAAGGAAAATATTTCACACCCTGATGTTGTTAAGTGCTCCGGCTGCAACAAACCAATTTTGCATCAAAGAAGCCAGATGAAAAGAATTCAAAGCGACAGTGATATAATTTTCCCTGAAATATCATGCAGCAACATTTTCTCTGTACTGTGGCTAAGTGAGAATGCTGCAGCTGCAAATGTGCCATTCTGCTCATAAAATATCAACAACATATCAGTGAGATAAACAAATAAACAGGGTACATTCACTGTTGTCTTTACCACCATCCAAGACTGACCTTGGCTTATAAATGATTAAACAACATTGAAATGTGTTTGTACGGCTTGTGATGAGGACTGTTTTCATTTTAATTACCTGTGAGACCTTTTCTTCTGTTTTGTGTTTTTAGAAAAAGCTTTCTTAGAAAGCAACACGTTGCAATGTGTCTGCAAACACGACCTCTCAATGTTAAACAACACTGAACAGATGGCCCAGATACTGTTTGTGTGCCGGTGTCTCCTCTTCAGGCTTTTAATATGAAAGTATTTTTGTAGTGAAGATGAAGACTTCCATGATGAAAGCTGGTTTAAAATTGCCTTTATCATTTGCCTCCTGTTTGGGTCTGTGTGTAAGAAAAATGGGCTTATAAAAGACACAAACAGGTGTGAAGGTAACAGATCTTTCTAGCAGTGTTTCAGCATGTTTTTCTTTTCTAAAATTCCAGATTGTTTGACATTTTAGGGAAGATTTTTCAGTGTAAGCTTGTCAAAATTTCCTTTATTTTTAATAAATTTCAATACCACTTATTTTAAAAGTCATTATTTCAATGATCAACAGTAACAGTAAGTACCAACGTTTAAGAAAAGAAAGAGAGGGAAGAGAGGGAGCAGTGGTGGTCCAGTCATATCAACTGGAAGGACGATTGATAACTGAGTTGGAGTTCTAAATTCATCTAAATTCTTTGTCATCCGCTTAAAGAGAAATTAAACCCCAGAGTTCCAGCTAAGGTGCTTCTACCCTGAAAATACCTATAGAACATCATGGAAAGAGCTGGGAGGGAGGGGGATTAGACATGCCTACTCTTTTCTTCCTGCTGTCCCTAATCAGCCACAGTATAGCTAAATCTCAGCTGCTCTGTTGATTTGATTATGAAACATAATGTCATAACCATTCAAATGTAGACTAGGAAGTGTGAAATGGGGATATAAATTTATGTAGAATACACAATTTCTCATGTTACTGACCTTGTTTTAGGAAAAACATGGTTTATTTGCAATCTCAGCCAACAGTATTCCACTACCCATGATCCTAAAGTGTCACAGTGACACACCTGATTGTCTGAACCTGCCTTCACATGTGAAACTTACACATTGTACCCAGTATTGCCATTTTAAATGAATTCATTGTAGTCATTTTTCAGCAAAAGATGGTTTCAATCAAGCAGTGTGACTACTTCAGACATAAACTGTGATCATCTAAAATCATAACAACATACATGGTTAAGAATGTACGGAGACAGTAAACCTATGATTCAATTCAAGTCCTGATTTTGGGTCTACAATATGATTTGACTCATATTTTTTTAAAGAAAGCTATAAAGTCAAAGTGTAGATTAATGTTCTTTAATTCACTTTTCAATAGAAAATTTGGGAAATTTATCAAAAACCAAAAATCCTGCCCTTTTTTATATTCATTACCTTGAAAAATTCAAACTGAGAATAAATATTTTAAAAGTACACTGGAGATCAAAATTAGAGAACAAACTTGATTTATTCCGAAATAATGTAATCTTCATTGCTCAACATTTGAAGAATTTTTTGTTGTGGCAATACCATGCTACTGGAACATTGTTTTAAAACAGAGAAAGGAACTTCAACAAAAAAATATTTTTTTTGTGGAAAACACAGTGATGAAAATTAAAGAACAGCAATGCCTGTAGAACAAAGAAAGATGATAGCTAAATTTTCTGAAGGTTACAGCAGTCAAAAATTAGTAGGAAGTGTACAGGCCTTTGCTTTGAATGACTTGAGTACATCTACAGCCAGAGGACGTCAGCAGTCTCTTACACTGCTCTGGTGTGATTTTGGTCCACTCTTCTTCAAGTCTCGCCCACAGTTCAGTGACTGTAGTGGGTTTACTGGCCATAACTTTGTGACCAAGGATTTTCCAGAGGTTTTCTCTTGGGTGTAGATTAGGACTCTGGGCTGGCCATTTCAATATTTCAGTGTTTTCAGTTTCAAGAACTACACATTTTGCTGGTTGACATTGAGCATCATCCTGCATGAAAATTACTGCCTGATTAAGTGATGAACACAGGGAAGGAATCATATGTTGTCAAAGAAGGTTCTGATAAACATTTTCATTCACTCAGCCATGTAGCTGTACAAGAGGCCCAACTCCTGCTGCAGAAAACATCCCCCAAACCATGACACTTCCTCCTCAACTTTTCAGTGACTTTTTTTTATTCACTTTGGCTTCAGTCTTTCCCCAGTTTGATGATTTACAGAATGTTTTCCATTGGATCCAAATAAATTAAACTTGCTTTCATCACTTAAGTAAACTTTGGACCAGTTTTCTTCTGTCCACACAACATGTCCCTCAGCAAAGGTTAGTCTAGCTGTTTGATTCTTTCTGCTAATGAGAGGTTTGGTCACTGCTGAGTGGGCTTTCAGTCCAAATGTTCTTAAACGTCAAGACACTGTATGATGAGACAGAGTCCCTGTTCAGTGATGAACTGGCGAGCAATTCCAGCTGCAGTGTTAAACCAACTGTCCATTGAGGTTCTCCATATTATTCTGTCCTCTCTTTTAGCTTTCTTTTGTGGATGACCGGCCTTCTTGGTGGACTTAAATGAGTTTGTGACTTTCTAAAGATGTAATATTCTTGAAATCACAGATTTAGAACAGCCAACTTCTCTTGCTTTGGCTTACAGGGTCATCCCTTTGGCCTTCATCTGGACAGCCTGCTGGTTGAGGGTTTCGGTCACTTTAGAATGGCTCACTGTCTTGTGAGGTCAGTGAAACCTGGAAGTTAGACTGCAAGTTAAATAGGGTTTGTCAGATAAGTAAGGAAATTAGCACCAGGTGCCAAACTATAACCAATTACCGGGAGGTATCTGAAAGTGTTCTCTAATTTTGATCAGTGTTCTTTTTAAATATTTCATTTAAGTTTTTATACTGTGCTTCACATGATATGTAACACATGCAATATGCTTAAAATCCTGCTCTTGTACTCGTGTCTGGGTCATTTTAAAACAGGGCAATTCAGAAAACTTGAAATGTAGGAAATTGTGGATTGTTCTCTAATTTTGATCTCCAGTGTATATAAAGTTAAAAAAGGTAATTTAACAATTCCCACATTACATAAAAGAGCAAAATATAATATGAAGTAATTCACTTTACATTTCTGTTAATGGCAGCCATGCAGCTTATGTTTCTGGCTTGGAATGTACATGTTTTTCTGAAGGAATCTCAGCATATCTACATTCTCAGGCAGAAGCTAAGATCTCTGAGCATTCACAGTGTCCTCTGCAGTTCAATAAACCCTTTAGCTCCGGACAAAAGTGGCTGGAATGCTTTTGCTAGAGGTAAAAGCAGAGTTTTCTTTACACCACTGGAGACCACTTCATAATGCATTGCTACATCCATGATTAGTTTGCACGGGAGTTCCAGCAGTTTCTGTCTGACGGGAGCACAGCGCTTGCTGCTGAGCTCTGTTGGAAGAAAGCTGCAACCCGCCTCACTCCTCCCAGTAAATGACTGATGCGGGGTTCATTCAGACTGGCTTGGTTGGCCAAATTAAGCGTGTTGATGTGCGTGCGTTATCAATGACAACACCGTTGTTTTCTCCAGTATGTGTCAAAGAGAGTGCAATTTTGTAAAGCGTGCTATTTCACTCTCACAGGGTATTAAATCATCATCAAAGTCCAGCTGTGTGTTGTTACTGAAACGCTATCTGCATATCTGTGTGTTTGGACCTCTAACCTGTAATATGATGACGTTTACCCTGCTGCAAAGTTTTCATCTGCTCCTGCCATGATTGTTTTGTTCACCTGCTGCTCTTGGGTCAGATGAAGAGAGTTTATGACATCGAATAAGCAGAGTTAAATGCAGAAAACACCCCCTACCATTTAAGTAGAGTATCGCAACACAAACTCTTCTGAATCGATTGTATCGATTTATTATTCAGGAAATATCCTTACATGATTCACTTAATTCTAGAAAAAAGAGGGTTTGTTTACGATCATGCTCAACAGCACTACATTACCTACAACCCTAGAGTCACAGTGATGTCTCTGATAGCCTGATCTGCACTAACCTCTGCATTCATCCTGTCAAGAAAGCCATGGTTTATTCGTGATCTCAGGAAACAGCACTACATTCTACACAATCCTCAAGTGTCCAGCAATGTCTCTGATTAGTGTGGCACTAATTTCAGCTGTGGGCTGATATGAGAGAGGTTAACAGCCATGGAAAAGGTGGGTGGTTACTGTTGGTGACGACAGATTGTGGCACAGAGCACCACATCAACCAACAGAAGTTTTTCAAAACTGTTCATTTTCAGTAGACAGATTCAACCTGCAAAGCACAGTCGCCATACACATTTTTAACACAAAATCTACATTTTCTACATTAACATTTCCTGCCACTTCTACTTTTTCTCTTCACTGTTTCCAGTGTCCATAAATGCTTTCTGCTTTTATTTCATTGCTTTACTTGTCAACATAAACAAGCCGTCATCAAGCATTGTTGCTTTTTAACAGCTGATCAGCTGAACTTTTTTCTTTTAACTCCAGCTTAGTTAAGCCTGTAAATAAATAGATAAATAAATAAACTCTGGTTTAGTGACAACACTGCCTCTGAATAATAGCCTGATGTTTGTGAGATTAGGTAAGTAAAACATTTTTCAGTCCAACTGTTTAATTATGAATACATGTCCACATGTGTTGTTTTCAGCAATTATTAAACATTTTTATCCACTTTGGCCTTTTAGTCCACACTATCCCACACAGACAGGTTTAATGATATTCTGATATCTGAAATATGTGTCTAATGAGTACATACACAACCCAGTGTTAGATGATACACCTACAGCTATTATTTTCTCAAAACATACATAATTAACATCATATTAAGAGTCTGTTAGTCCAATTCTACTATTTTCTCTAAGTGCACTGTGGTCTCAGCCTTTTTTATCTTGAAGCCGTCCCTCTTTCTCATACCTAGGAAAAAGCTGAGACCCTAAAGGACACTCAACAAACACTATCAGTTTTAACATGAATTGTTTTCATTGGCAGCTTTGCCATTGAGAAATGTCTATTTCCAAATGTTTAACATTTTTTATCTTTTAACATCACAAAATTATGAACATGCACTGACTCTGACAGGCTTTCAGTGTTTAACACAGAGTCAGACATTTTTAAGCCATTTTTTCTGCATCTGTTCACTGTACATTGATGTCATTTAAGCTGAACGTCAGTCTTATGCTCTATATAGTGGCGGTACCGGGTTTGACTGTAACAGCTGGCAGGTTGTTGTTGCCAACTACAGACTACAGAGGAATCCTACAGCCTATTCGTGGGTGCTGCCATCTTGGATTGCCGCCATAACTGGTGGCAAATGTGGCGTCTACTGCTGCCTGCTGATTGTGACAGCAAGAGATAGTTGGATTAGAACAACAGACAGCTGCTGGTGAAGGTTACTGAATCAGCTAATGTTAATTTTAGTTATACTTTACATACAGGGCATTGCCTACGCTTGTCTAATATATCTAATATCTATTTCAGACATACAACAACAAAAACTGTGACCAACAGCTACAGGTTTGTCATGAAGTGCTGTTCAATTTAAGATTCAACTTGATAGTGTCTTTAAAAAAAAAAAAAAAAAATTGTATATTTTTCTTTTTCTTCAGATCAACTCATAAAAGAACACTATAAATGAGGTTATTCTAAGAACTGCCTGGATATGAAAAATAAAATGCTACCACCCCCAAGGAGGTTATGTGATCGGCAGGGTTTGTTAGTTAGTTAGTTAGTTAGTTAGTTAGTTAGTTAGTTAGTTAGTTAGTTTGTTAGCAACATAACTCAAAAAGTTATGGACAGATTTTCATGAAATTTTCAGGAAATGTCAGAAATGGCATAAGGAAGAACTGATTAGATTTTGGGAGTGATCCGGATCACCATCTGGATCCAGGAATTTTTTAAAGGATTCTGTACTACTGGGGGATAGGGGCTGATGGTGGAGGTCTGCGCTCTCCGAGTGCTTTTCTAGTTATATGCTGTGACCCTTTTAATACTGGTACAAATTAGTGTTGATAACTGTATACTGTAAAATCAATATCTCTAACTTTGGAGAAAATCATGACTTTGGTTAGGCTTGCAGAACATGTTTTACACCAATAAAAGTTTTCTGAAAGATGTTAAAGAAAGTTGCAACTTTACAGCAATCAGCAGAGCAATGTAAAGCAGGTACACCGGGGTACACCGATTATTGGCCTGATCCATTATTGAGGCCAATATTTGTCATTTGGCTGATTATTGGTACTAGCATTTTAATCTATGGATAATCCTTTCAGTATAACAACAGCTTGTATTATTAATGTTTTCCTCACCAGGAGAGCAGACAAGTAAAATGTTAATTAAAACAAGTTTTTCTGTCAAGAATCAGATAAAACTATGAGGAATTTTAAAGGTAAATAAAATACTTTGATTTTGTATTTTCATTGTAAGTATTCTGATTTGTTTGAATAAATGCAAACTTGATATATTTTTATTTTCACCATCTAAATCTGTGTCCTGCTAACCCTTCTTTAAACTCCACGTAGAGCCTTTTGGCACAGTCATATATTATAACACCATTAATGCACTAAATCTAAGTCACATATCGTTTTCATGGAATAATGTTTAATTGCATCACTTTCCCTCACCGTAGCTGCTTTATGTGCAGTTTCAGCCTTTTTAGAGAATATCATCGGTACAAGAGGACACAGAGTTCACTGCTGTGAGCACACAGGAACTATTCAAACCAAATCATCGACTATCAATATTTTTTTTATCGTATCACTGCTCCACTTATGTGGACTTTTAGGTGGCTGGACAGTAAGAGCACCATGTTTGAAGAGTTTTTAGAGAGTACATCAAACTGAAAGTGTTGGAATGAGGGTTTTTAAATATGGTTTTCAAATGTGTGGGGAACATGCTCTTCCTGTCCTTGGTGGAAATTATCCAAGTGCAAATTCTAGTTTAACTTCTGATGCACAAGTTCTCTGGTGTTTTGTTATGAAAAAATGCATTCATATTCTGTCCGTCCAATTTGACTGTGAATACTCTGCTATCAACAGAAATGGCTGCTGGGAGAAAATGCAGGGTTGAAACCAGGTGTACGACCATTCACACATTAGAACATGGCAGCTATCCAACACTGCTACAGAGCGTCTCCACTGGGTCATCCTCAGAAGCCCTGGAATAGCTTAGAGTGCCGCAGGAGCGTACATTTTTATACATGCATATATTTTCTCTGTTATAGTGTCACTTGGCCAGCCTGCAGGGCTGAAGAATCTGGCTTCACTGCCTTTCTCAGCCGCATGCTGACAGCAGTAGCAGAGTCAATGCAGCCCCCCCATGCAGCCAGCTTTTCCCAGCTCAAGTGAGTCTTAAAACTGGCAAACTTTATGTTACAAGCTGGATTCTTTATCCTCTAGGCTACCACTGTACCCCAGTTAATTTATTTATTTATTTATTTTCTGAAGCACGCTGGCACATTAACGACTGCCCTCAGCTAGAAACGTCTCACCCGTTCCTTGCAGACACGAATCCACTCATTTCAAATGTTATAAACAATATGAGTAAAGTCAGATAATGATGAGACTTTAATTTGCTCGTGGCCTCAGGCTGTGCTGCTGGAAGATTTTCATGTTCTCCTAAAGACATGGCATATCAACCACTCAGCCAGACCAATTTATTTTCTGAACTAATTTGTGTTTAGCATGCATAATGTACTAAAAATCCCAATATTATGATGACGGAAAGCAAACTGCGGAGGAGCATTGTGTTTAAAGACAATTTGGATTAGTTAATGTGCAAAACAGATCAACTGCAGCTCTCTTTAAAAGGGAGATTTAAACATTGACATAAGTCTCCCTATCTACCATGTAAATACAATGATACAGTGTGCACATAATACAGATGTTAGGGCAATATTTCTCAAAATATAAAATATCACATACTTCAGTGGTACCCAAGAAATTTCTTCTCCATTCTTTGTGTGGGTATTGCCAGGGTTTCATCTGATACCTGTGCTAAACTGGTACTTTTTATAACAGTACCAGTGCCTTAATGGTTCCTGAATCAATACGTTTAGGAGTATTTGAGAGGTAAAAAGAAACAAAATAATATCTGGCATTGAAATAAAATTATTCAATTGAAAAGGCTACTTCAAACTTCGAACCGAGCAATATATTAACACTTACAAAAAAGAAAAAAAAAACTATGAACAAACATGATATTAAATACATTTTCTATAAAACTGTATACGATGATCCATTATTTGCTTTCACACAATCACAAGGCACTCCTGCATCAAGGCTAGGGCAACCCAAACCACAGAGTCTAGATTCACCCTAGCTGTTAAACTAGCACACCTAAAGCCTGGCACATGCTACAGGATAATTGTGCTGATTTTCAGCCTGATTCCATCCTTCCAACCAGAGTCACCAAAGGCCTGGTTATCTGAAGATTCTAACTAGTTCTTCCTGTGATGTGTGTTGTGTCAAGAGCGATTTTCTCTCTATAATCTGCTCAGAAAATGATTGGAGTCACTTTGGATGGGAGACAGTAAATATCATACATGTTCAATATTCAAAATCATAAATCCTGTCTGTGTGGGTTCTCATTTATCCAGGGGATGGTTGTCCAAATCATGGTCACTCTGGATAACATGACTTAACATCATGCAAACCTGGCAAACCTGAGTAGGCCCAGGAGGAGTCACCCTCAGGCAAACTTTGTCAACACCTCTGCCAATGACTACCAGGTGACCACCCAGATGGTTGGCATACAAATGATCTACAGGGGATATTTCTAGCCCTGGCCCCAGTCACTTTTGGGGCTTTTTCCACCAACTTTTGGGGGAAAACCAACTTTTCCATCACCAGCTTTGGCCGTGCCAGACGCCAAGAATGGTCCTGCTCTGGAGTAGGGCCAAAGCATGCCCACCCTGCATCCAAGCATGCCGCTGTGACATCAAAGTGGTTTGTCATTCGGGGAAACCTTGCAGATGTGTTTAAGCAGCAACCGCTGCTCCAAACTTTGACATACCTTGTGACAACAGCATGGACAGGCATGGTATGAGAGGACAGCTAAACCAGTCGGTGCTTCTTCTTCTTCTTCTGGTCAAACAAAAAAATGCTTACTACAGTGCAGCTATCTAACGCTATTAACTCAAGAGCCATGTCATTGTCTCTAGACATGGTTGATTGTTTTTGCAAATCGTTAAGCCCTGATCTTAACCCAGTGTCTCCTGTAAAGCAGTCCAAAGCTTGTCTAACAAGGAAAGGAGCCTGACCAAACTTGCTACTTAATGGGTGTAATACAGAGCTAGCAGCTACCCAAATTTAGTTTACTTGGTCTAAAGCTGAATTTGATCAAATTTGGAGTTTTGAAAATTAAGTCTGTGGTTATTAGTTGCACTCCACACACCATAAGAACAAAAGATGAAATCTGTCATTATTTGTCAACATCTCACATTCTCACAACCAGCCATGATTTTGAGAGTCTTAGTGTGTGGTGGCTCAACACAAGTTATGTGACTTCTGCAGGCTGCGGGACAGATACAGCAGCATGAGAAGGAAAGGGACTTTATGACGCTGCTCTCGTTTGGAAGCTATAAAAACATTTCATACTATAAACTAGAAAGTACTGAAAATTCCATGAAAAACTGAAAACTGAAAATTTCATGAAAATCCGTCCATAACTTTTTGAGTTATGTTGCTAACAAACAAACAAACACACAAACTAACAAACTAACTAACAAACCCTGCTGATCACATAACCTCCTTGGCGGAGGTAACAAAGTGACAACATAGTAAAGACAGGAGGTAGAGCTGGAAGCTCCTGCCTGGTCCGAAAATGTAGACATTTTCTTTGTTGAGATGAACTCACCAGTAGGCCTTGCAGTGTGCTGCTCTCTCACTCTGCATAATCCAGGTTACAACACCCTCTTTCTGCTACAAATACATTTATACACCAATAAGAATTCTTTTAGATAACTGAAATAAAGGGTTTTCTTATATTAAGTAGTTTACATTAGTTGTCTCAAATGTTTCAGAGAAATTTCTTTAGGGATGCCAAAGAACAAGAAATATGGAAAGAAACGGTTTTAACTTTCTTAAGAGACTCAGACATAATTCAGATATATTGGCACTGTGTCACTGACAAATAATAAAGTAGCCTAAATGTGTCAGTCAAAGTGACAGAGTCCTCAGTCGGAAAATGCAAGCAGAGCTTTGACATTACCCTGAACAGAGAAACAAAGCGAAGACATCATGAAATGAATCAAGTCCACAAAATCACAAAAATGCCATAATATGTTTTTCACTTTTTACTGGAGTGGTGGCGGTTCATGTTGGGGCACTGAAATGACGCACCAAAATCTGTGTTTAATTTGGTTCGGTAGGTATCAGACATGTTGGATTTTGGCCCTCATCCGTACTCAATCCTGTAGATTCATGAGGATTTCTTCAACTCAATAAGAGACAAACATGTGGGGGAGGGGGAAGCATCTTCATTTGCATGCACAGACAGATATTCTACTTCCCCAATCAAACACAGAGAGATCTGACTATTCAATGCCTGCTTTATCTTTTGAGCCTTGTCAAGAATTCTTTGGAGAATTCACAGCAGAGTGCTCACATTGTTCATTTCCCTGCTCTACAATAAAAGAACATTTGATGGAGGAATACATGCCAAACATAAAATGCAGAACAGATGACTCCATGGTACTTTTGTCCCATGGCAAATTCTTTAAAGAGACAAGGTTCCTCTGCTGTGAGCTACATATGACACATCATGTCATCTGTTGTTTTTAATTAACGTCTTCTATGAGTTGTCAAATGAGTGTACTAACAGTTTTACTACAGCAACCCCCACATGGAGCATGAAAAGAGGAATGCACCTTTAAATACTTCAAATTGCTCCACAGAGTCCAACATCACTCTGCTGCTGCAGGTACTGCAGATTTACTCAGGTCTCAGATGAGAAGATGTAAATTTACTTCAGCTTCATGCTGCAGCATAAAAAGATAGTGAGAGAAGAGACAAGAGGATCGCTCCCTGGATATCTGCAGGGCCGTTAACGTCACAGCTCTGGCCCTAAATATGGTAATCCTGGACGTGGTTACCCGGCCTGTGGAGCAGACTTTGTCAAGCAGGACTACAATTTCAAGTCTGTGGGTCAGCTCACAGGGAGCGCTGTTAAAAGTGGGCTAATCCCACGGACATGGTAGTGTAGCTTGAGGCCAGCGCCGCAGTCTTATCTGTGGAGAATCCGAAAAGAGCAGAGAACCATGCAGGAGAAGAAGGATTCATCAGTTTACAGCTCATGAGAAGTGATAATCCTTCATTCATTCTGTTGTTTTGAAATTCCTACAATGTCGGGATAAAGGTTTATGACACTGCTTTTGCCTGATGGCTTATGGATCGGTTTACACTCAGTCAGAACACATTTTTTAATCATATCTCTTCTCCCATATTAATCATAAATCCTCCACAGTACTTCTGGGAGCTCTGAAAAAGCAGACCTTTATGTCTTCTTTCCTCCATCTATCACCCAGAGTTGAACAGTTTTATATGACAGCAGGAAAAATGGATTTGTTCATTTGCTTTACACTGCCGCGATATTTGACTGAACAGAACCTGCTATTTTTCAACAGAATAGCTGCCACATGGTGTAGAAACAATTCAAACGCCATAAAAAGAAGTGTTCCTTTTTCTTTCATTGTCAGGTGCGGTGGATAACATGTTTTGTTTTTTTAAATAGTTCACAAAACAGAAATTTTCCCCAAGAAAAAGGCATCAGCACCTGTTGGTTGAAGCGTTTGTTGCCTTATGGCTGTATCCTGCGTGACTGATGCTGCTGTCAGTGGAGAACAGGTGGATATACCTTTTAAATCTCATGAAACGCCTCTGCCAGGAAGAGAATGAAAAGAAGTGAATTAAACTGAGCTTGGCACACTCACTTCAGCTAGCCTTTAGACTTTGACCCAAGCTGAATCATTTGTATATCTTGGCAGCCTGGACCACATAATTGATACCATTCATTACATGATTGAGTTGGGTGTTTTCGTGAGGTGAGTGGAACCAGCCAGACCATCGCTGAGAGCAACTTACGCTGGGATGATTGATAGGAGGCGAGCTGCATAAACGTCGGAGCGTTGGTTCTCTAAATGCAAGTGAGTGTTACTCTCATTGCCAGCTGGAGGCGAAGCCATTAATAAACCCTGCAAATGATGATAGCTGTTGTATTGATTCCAGTCTGCACCCTTTCTTCCACCGGTCCCTCTCACTCTAACACTTTGCCTCAGTAAACACAGGCATCGAAACTGTTGACCCGGGCTGTCTCTGCCATTGATCACAGCTTTCATGTTTGGACACCACGTTCCTTTTGTTGGTGTGGTGGCTTAATCCATTCAGAGCTCACTGATGGTATGAGAGGGATCAATACTAGGGGAAAAAATGGAAGTATGAGATTAAGAATTATAGATTGATGCCTGAAAAATGCAGCACCCTGCAACATCCGTCCCACCCTGCTCTTTTCTAACAGATTTATCCGTTGTTTGTTTGACTGATCATTTGATAAGAATAAAACATGTACACATAAAATACCATAAAGAACAGAATGCACTGCAAAAACTCTACTAGTTAAAAATATGTCACTACAATCACTATTTAGGGGGCTTCCTCTTTAATTTTTATCCTTTCTCCCAGAATCATCCAGAACAATATTTGAACCATTGTGAAGAAAATCCAAATGATGCACCATCAAAGTTCCTTCTTACTTAGAAGTGCCACTAAAGTGTTTGCATAAGTCATTGGTTCCCAACATGGGGAACCAATGATTTATTTCTTGTAAAGATACAACAAATAAATAGTTGTATTTTATAATACATACATTTATATTTGGTAGATTAAACAATTGTGATCATTCTGAGTCACTGTTGTATTGATGGGAATAATTATTTTATGTTTTTTCTAATTTTGAATCAGACAACCATACAAAAGAGGGAAAGCAGGAATTTTTGTAAAGTGATGCATCATTTGTAGTGTAGCATCTACGCTGCATAACAATTATCGAACTGCTATTTTTACATATATTTCAGGTCAAAAAAAAATATTGCAACTTCTGCAATTTGAAAATTGCAGTTTGTAATATTGCAATTTAATCTAAAATTCGATTAATTAGTCAAGTTTGTTTGGTAAGAGCAAGTGTGCAGGCCTACTCTGTTGGACTTTTATCAATGGAAACAAAGTTCATTTTGATTTTGTGCTGTATAATCTTTTTATTTTATTTCTTATTTCATATTTACTTTTAAGTGTACTTTATTTTCTCTTATTTTATTTTCTTGTACACTTTAAGTTAACCTCTTGTGTATCTTAACTATGAACTCAAGATAGTGTTGCTTCAATTCTTAGATGCCTGATCTTACTGTATTTTATTTTTCACACACTTTCTAGACTTGTGCGTGGATTGTGGGGTCAGAGTCAGGGGCGGGGGTTAGGATGAGGTCATGGATTCTTTCCTTTTTTATGCATTTGTTTGTAAAGAAAGAACTTCGAGCTACATTGTTTTGTTTGAAAAGTGCAAGTAATCTGACACGCCAGATGGATTTATTTCAAACATCCATCTGGAAAACCTCCTATAGACGGTGTTTGGGAAAGGGCAGAGCCTTTGAACAAAAAACTCAGAGGGTGATTGGATGAACGTTCTGTCTGTCACATCTTTACGGGCCAATCAGAGCAACAAAACATGTAACGATTAGAGTCTTCACGAATCCGGTTGGGAGAAGGGCAAAAACATTGTTTCTGCAAAGAAAAAAACTCAATGATGTTCTTTGTTCTTTTTTTAACAAAGAAATGTCGTCAAGTTCTGATAAAACTGACGCTATAGCATCCACACTAATAACTGCACCAGCCTCTTGTCGCTGCTTGCTTGCTGATCTTTGAAGACTAAAACTGAGTTTAGTTTTACTAAGTTTAGTTTTTGTCAAGATGACTAAAACTAGTCTAAAATGTAATGTAGTTTTTGTTGGACATTCAAAATCTGTTATATTTCTCTACTGATGGTAAATCTGTCAGAAAACAATGCAGCTGTTGCTATTCTGCCTCTCAGCTGTAGAAAGCAGGGACCCAGGTTTGGCAGGGTACATAGAACACACTACCATGACTTTGTACCAGATGAAGGCAAGAAAATAAATGCCTGGACTAAAATTAAAGACTAAAATGTGAGGACCTTTTATGGACTAAAACTAGACTAAAATGTTTTTGAGTTTTCGTCGACTACAACTAGACTTAAACTTAATAGGATAAAAATGACAAAAATGTGACTAATACTAAAATGCATTTAATTTAAAGACTTAAACTAAGACTAAAATTAAAAATAGCTGCCAAAATTAACACTGCATCACGACTCCACCGCGCCCAGGAAGTACTGCCTTCTACTCCTCAAGCGGCGCTGATTGGTCCTGTCACTCTCTTACTGGGCCCCGTCTGTTAAAATAGCAGCTTTGCAAGAGAGATTCACTAGTGAGAGACATGGAAAGGGACAAATCCATCTGCTTTGCAAGGTCATAAGAATAAAGGTTGAGTGATTGATTAACTTTTGACAGTCATGCATGGCTGTATTTCCATCTGGGCCTAATTGATGCCTTGTCAATGGCAACTCTTAAAATTTAATGTGTCACACAGAAAACCAACACTTACTGCCATAAAAACACCATCAAACAACATGTGGCAGCCATGGTATGACATAAGCACAATGATCATTCTAGCGCTTATCTGACGCTGTGGTGGAAAATCATCCACCTTTACTGGACTTTGGTCAGCAAATTTTAAACAATCCATTTCCTAAGTTTCAGCCACTACATGTAATATAACGTAGCTACTTTTCAATGTAACTGAATGAAGATGATCTTAAAAGGACAACCAGAGCCCACAGAAAAGCACGAGATATAGTGATAACACAAGATTTGCCACTGTGATGACAACTGGCTTTACTTGAAAATTTTCTAGCTTTTACATTTACATATACTTCACTTGTAGTGCATTTGCATTATTAAGTCCCTTTTATCCTGTTGCCACCTGAATGTTTTGCATCATCCTAAGGACACTGGGACAACCTTAGTCATAAAACCCTGTATTAGGGATATGAGTGACTCATTTCAAATCAGTTTAAACGCTCATTTAAATTGTGTTCAACTGACTTGTATAATTTTTTAAAAACGCTCCGAAACATTTCAAATTTAGCTAACAAATGTCTGTTTCTGTGGCTATGTGATTTGCTGAGTGTGCTAGTGTTAGCAGTGATAGTGCCAATCCTTTAATACTCTGCAGGATAATCTGCTGATGATGATTATGTATTGTCCCAGCTTTAGGCCAGATTTTCCCTCTCCAATGATCAGGGGGGAATTATCCCAATGTGAGGTTCTTTGCAAATAATTATAAGTCAAATAAACCCTCATTGTTTGATGTCAACATAACAGGGGTGTGATGAGATCTTGTGCCAGGAAACCTCTCAAGATTAAAACATTGTCAACATTTTCATCGAGGTAAAAAATTTTGAGATTTAGTTTAGTCTTAGCTGGCCAAAACACGCTGCCATGAAGTGGTCCTATGCTCCTGACACTTTAGAATCGTTTGTGTGGCAGTTAGTAAAGAATTTATTACTTCAGTTTCTTGAAATGAGATTGTTATCTTATTTCAACAGACGAAAAAAGTCTTCTTCAAGGCTCTTCTTCTTGCATGGGCAGTTTTATTTAAAAATGACACCTTAATGTAAGTTCTCTCAAGAAGACTACTGTATATATTCATGTTCACAGTGGCATTTTCCTTCTCATTCATCCCTCTCACATGTTCACTCACATTTCTGTGTCATTGTCTGGGCTGTCACTGGGAGATCAGCTGTTCTTCAGCTACCAACAAATAGCACAGTTCCTCTCCCCCCACTGTTAGCCTATCATCTTTCTGAACACAATTCTCTCTCTGACTCTAGTTCTCTTGAGCTGACATTTCTAGTGTTTCTAGTCCACCTCTCCATCACTGCCTGTCCTCTCAGAATCATCAGCCAGCAACTCTTCACCCATCCAGCAAGTCTTCAACCACTGCTACCAGCAGTGTCTGGACTCCATGGGCAGACAGTCTTTAATCATTTCATTATCCAATCAAGTGTCAAGTCAAATTATTCAGGCCTTTTTTTGCTAGTGATATCTTGGGATTTGAGATTTTTCAGTGTAGATCATACAGGAGTCAGCTGATGTTCATGTTTACATGTGCAGTCCTCATGCAGGTAGCATAATTAGCAGGGCAAGATATTGTTTAAGAGGTAGGACCAACTAAATGCAGCATGTTGTATTTCCAGTTAACAGCAGTCACTGTTTAGGTAAGACTTAGCCATTGTTTGACCTGAATACAATAACAGAACAGGAACAATACGTTATGTTTCAAACAAAATCCTGCAGGGAAACGGAGAGCTGTGCATTGTGATCACAGCAGAGAGCATGCTTGTCTTCTTACATAAACAGTGAAGAATGAACAGCTTCATTGTGATCACTTCTTCATCACTCTGACAAAAGAACAAATGAGTAATGAATTTCCAGAGTTCCAGCAGCTCGCTCACTTCTGGCTGATCAAACAACTGTTTTTCTGCATTCTGCAAACATTTCCCTTTTTCCAGCCTTCAAATCGGATCCTGCTTTGTTTCACCACAAGCCTCTCCCTCCTTCCCTCCCTTTCTCTGTTTCAGCTGACTGTTAAGCGCCTTGTCATTTGTAATGGAAATGACATGCCCTAAGTCAAACTGACATAATGTCAAAATTTTATCCTGTGATTTCTGCGCGGCTGTATCATTCCTGCTCGATTCTTCATTCAGAGTCAAATTAGAGACGCTCTCACAGAGCCCCCGTACCCGCAGAAAGACTTGAGCATAATGTCTGCAATAACACTTGAAATCTTGAGTGCCAGCCAATGTCTTTCACTCACATTTTGCTGAGAAAGCTGCAAACTTTCGTACCTCTTAGTGAGTTTAAAATCTGTTTGAGAAAATGGGAAGGATTAAGTTCGACTTTTTAAAGGCAACAAAACAAATGAAAGGCTGTTTGTTTGTCTCCCCCTGCTTCTGGAACAAAGAATAGAGTTTTATGACATTGCCTCAGCCTCCTGCTGTATATCTCTAAGATGGATGGGCAGTGTCAAACTTTTATGAAGCTGTGAAATGTCTTTAGTAATCTAGGTTACTTTAGGTCTTACGAGTGAATGAGAAATGAAATAAGAAAAGCCTAAGGGAAACTATTAAATGTGTCTGGGAGCGCAGTGGTCAAAATGCAAAACCTCATAGACTTGGTTTTAAAAAACACATTAATCAGCATAATATGGAACGTAAATCCCAGTGGTGTGTGCTTATCCTCAAACAACCGAATGCTTTGAGGAAAAATCCCTTCCCACAATGCATTAATGCAAAGCAGAGAGTTTCCTTTCTGCAGCCGTCATTAGAAAAGCTAATGCTTATGGACAGGAATAACTATAACTCCTCAGACATCCGCTCTAATCAATACTGGGTGTTAAGTCTAGCCTCGACATTTTCCTGATTTCATCAGGACTAATGGGACAATTGGAATCCTATTTGTGTCTCACTGTGCAGCCTATTACCATATGGAAATCTTGTTGAAAATACAGCATCACTGTTATATTTTTCAGCTAAATCAAATTCTGTTCCACCATCAAGGTTATTTCAGCATACTGTGTAGGAAGATTGCATGTCCTCGATAGTCAGCGGTTGGTTCCAGTCTGTTTTTCCCCTCAAATAAGCCCCTCTTCATCCCCCTTTATGACACAGATCCCCCTGCCTCAGTAACACAACAGTGCCTTTCCCATTGCTTCCAAATTGACCCTTCAAGGTCCTTTTGCAGGAATGAAATTGCATTTATCCCCCATTAGAGGAAGCATGAGGTTTTAGGAAATTGTTGTGACTTTGTGACAGTGGGGAGCCCCGCAGAGTAATAAAATTATTATGGAAACAAGACAAAAGCTTGGTTTTGACTGTAACTAGAGACCAAGGACTAACTTCAGGCTCTCTTAGCATAGGTGTGAATAACCTGTGTGCCTTTAAACTTTAAATATGAATATACAGATAGATTACTCATACATGAACACAGAGGCTGAGCTTGGCTTCTCATGAATCAGAATGGATCTACATTATTGAAGCTATAGAGAAATATTCATGAAGAGATACTCAGTGAGGACAACTTTTGAAATTATCAGTTTGTGGATATAATTCTATTCAGAAGCAAGATTCAATGAATGTCTGACAGCTGCTCAAATGAATACATTTATATTCATCTCTATTTTTTGGTCAAGGTGTTATATAAATGAAAAAGACTGGTGACCTTTAGTCAGTGTCTTTTCAGTAAAGCTGTTGCTTATTACAGAAAAGTAAAAAAGACATCTGGTATGTTTTAAATGTGAGTATTAAATCTAGTCTGTCAGATTAGAATTACTGTTTGCACCTAAAAAGTTAGTTTGAAGGCTAACTAGCCTACAAGGCAGACACCATGCTTTTCCATGGGCAATGTGAAAGGCTTGCTTACTAGCAGGACAGCTAACCAGCTAAAAACTCAAATACAAAAACTTTAGTGACATCCATAGCCAAACCCTGAGTGCATCTTAAAATAAAACCAAAAACTTCTAGAATGCCACAAACAAAAAAGATCTGCTCTTAACTGTTTTATACCAATACAGATGCAGTGTTGCAGAGTTGCACGAGCACCTTTTGTAGGTAACCTTACCTTTTTTTTTTTTTTTTTTTTGCTAATTAACCAAATATGCAGACACGACATTATAAAATTGTATATTTGTGCCCTGTTATTGACTGGCGACGAGTCTAGGGTGTACCCCCCCCCCTTTTGCCTAATGACAGCTGGGATTAGCTCCAGTGTAGACGGGCCAGGGGCACATATTTTTGTTAGAAAAGCCTAAAAAGGGTATTTGTATAATATGTGACCTTTAACCTCCTGAGACCCTAAGTGCACTTAGAAGGACATTGTTAGATTTTGACTATGCTAAAACATGGTAATAAATTCTAATATTAAAATGTTAGAAATTATTTTCCTGAATTGCCATAAAAGTTTAAGTATTTTGCTCGAAATGTCTGGAGAATTCGCATTGAAATTTTCAAGAATTTCTTGAAAATTTCTGGGAATATGTTTTACATTTTGGGGAGACTGATTTAAAGAGGGGTTACAGTTTATTCAAAATTATTTTTGGTATTTTTATGGGAATTTGAGGGATTTACTAATTAAAATTAGGGATTTTCCTTTAAATTTTTCCTGTATTTTTATTCCAAATCATCTGGTGTGTTAAGAATAAGGCAAAGAAAAAGGTAAAGTTTACTGAAACATTTGGAGAACAATTGAGGACATTTTAGTTTTTTCTTTTTTGTTTTTAAGATTGATTTTGGGTTTTTTTTTTTTGGTGCCTTTATTTGACAGAGGAGGATGGGGATAGAGTTGGAAATGGGATGAGAGTGGGGAGATACATGCAGCAAAGGGCCACAGGCCAGATTTGAACCAAGGCCGCCTGCGGACATGGATTGCGCCTTAGACCGCTACATCATCTGCACGCACATTTTAGGGTATTTTTTAAAGGGTTTTTGAATTGCCACAGAAATTTTTGGCAAGGTAGAAATTTTAGGGAATTCAGGGGGATTTTGAATTTTTTGAGAATCTTATTATTTTAAAGGGAATTTTCCAGTAGATCCAGAACTTTTAGTAGAAATTTAGTTCATACTTGGCTCTAATAAGTTCTTATGGGCTATCATCAGAAAAAGGTCTACATCAAACATCTCTGAATGAATGACACCATTTCTTCCTGACTGAATGGTCCCCAACCAACGAGCCAAAACCCAATCTTAGTAAAGACTATTCAAAATCTATAATTTTTTGTGTTGTAGAGTAATATAAGCATTTTGTCTTCATAAGCAGGGATCATTTTTTGGTCAAAACTACTTCCTGTTCTCAGGAGCTTAAGTAGCCATACCATTGTCCCAGAGATGCTATCTGTGTCTACGTAGCCCTTACGGAAGCTTTTCTCATCAGCCTGGAACTTCGGTGACTTTTTTGGGGTCTCGAAGGATTAAATCCAAATCGGTGGATCTGATATTAAACTTGTTTTAATCCATTTTTCAATCCATTTTCAAACATTTACTGCAGCTAGCTTGAAGGCTAATGGCTTCATCATCACATTATAGTGTGTCAAACTGTGCATGCTAAAACAGGCAGATCATTATGGAAACAGGCATAGTGGAGAGAAATAGAGATAGAGAGCCTGTGATGTTGTCCTCTGTGTCGTTTTAACATTTAGCTGTAAACTCACAATAATTAGCTGGAAAACAACTTTAGGTGTCACAGAGAGGCTGTACATTATGATTGATACCCAATGCTCTGGTATTGGAATTGGTACCAGGAAGAAAAAAATGGTATTGGAACATCTTTACTAATTGTGCAAATTTCCCTGTCCAGATATTCCAGCAGAAAGTCAGGATATTGCCAAGCACACCCAGAGAACTGTGACATCACTGAGCATGCCCACTAACCACCAGCCCAGTCAGAGCGCTGCAGATAATTGCAGCATTCATGCCAACATCTGACTTTCCAGAAACAAAACCACAAGCAGTTAACCCCTTTGTCAAACATCATTAAAGACTGTTGTCTGAACTCCTTAAAATAAGACACATATATTTCATCATAATTAATATACAAGTGACCCTAATGGTATGATAGTCAGCCTACAGTGATTGTTAAGTACGGCCTTAGGATTAAGGCAGAGCTATATAAGGCATCATTGTTAGTAGTAAACCACTGTTTTTTTCTTTTTCAAAATGCAGGATCATAACCTAATGAGGAAGAAAAGCTGTAAAAGAGTGGCATATCCAGCCTGCATGTTCTGAGCAGCCACTTATTTACTTATTCACTTACTTGGTTCCCCATTAACAGGGGCGGACTGGGACAATAATTCAGACTGGGAATTTGATACCATCCCAGGCCACCACCACCCGATTAACGCAAAACACCAAGAGTGAGTTAAGTTGGGCACCTACTGATGTAAGAGTGTAAAATAATAACACAAAGGCTCCACATGTGCCCACACACAGCTTTTTCTGTGTCTTTTCCCTACAAAATAACTGTTTCTGTTGTGTTGCAATAACCTGTACTCAAGCCACATAAACTGAAATTATTCTGTCTCGTCTAGCGCTGCTGACCGTGCTGACACTGCTCCCTTCTCTACCTTTGTAAAGAAAAATCCAAAAGCCACCCATAATTTCCAAGCTATTCAAATTCATTAATTGACATTTTTTTATATGCATTGGCTATGTTCATATAACAGCCAATATATTCTGAATCTCAATCGGATTTTACCTGGTTAAATAAAGGTTAAATGAAAAAATATAATACAAGGATTTCAATAATCATATAATTCATTATTTTGTGTCTATGTAAGTTAACTATATTCTAAAATTTGCAATATCCTTTGTTAAAACTTAAAACATTTGTTTTATTAAGTCAGTTTTAACCCCATGAGCTTCCACAAAGTGGAACTAACCTCCTCATTAAGCTAGTTGTGCTGGATAGGCTAAGGTCGTGTGTCTGTTGTGACCACTAGTGTTTAATTTATACCTGCTCCCTTACTGACGAACATGTCAGTAATTTTACAGCATCTGTAGCCAGTGCTTTTAAGTTTTTGAACCTCTCCCTTTCTGCTCCACCTTTCCTCTTTGGTTGGTGATCTTGCCCCATTTTTCAATGTTGTGTAATGGACTGTTCATGGCAGGTACACTGTCCAGTGTTAATGTTAAAAAAAATGTAGGCAGCCCAGAGTGTGACTGTTGGCGGGGTTCTAAGATTTTTGGAATGGTAGTGAAATATCAGTAAGAGAGACGTGAGAGTGTGCCGCATGATGAGAAACGAGCGAGATTCTAGGAAGTCACAGCAAGTAATGTTTGTTGTTTTGGCGGCGACTACGGCCACAGTAGCCTGTGTACTTCTGCGAAATGAAGTTGCAGCGAAACTGACAAACGTCGCACCGTCTGCTTATTGAGGGACGTTACAGTAGAATTACGGGTGCGGGGGCGCAACTTGGTGTATGTCTGCCTGCACTCTGCAGTAGAGAGCCTCAGAAAAAGAGAGGAGGGGGTGTGTTTGTGCCCTACATTGCTGCTCAATCTGTGTGAGCTTAATTGAGGCAGATAACTTGAGCCGCACAACAGATTTTTATAAAAAAAATAATGCGCGACCTGATCCGAGCCTTTGGTCCCGACTCTCGGCAATCACTGAGCGGGCCAGTTCAGCGCCCAGGCCACCGGGAAATGTCCCGGTGCTCCCGATGGCCAGTGTGCCACTGCCCATTAACTTCTACCAAAGTAGCAACCACTCATGGTAGCTTCTCTAATCCAAAAATTCAGAAATTAAAGAAAATTGTTCTGTAAACAACCATTGCTCCTCCCTGATATCTTAAGATTGAGAATCAGAACTCAGAATGGTTCACAGTTAGCTCTTTCAATGTTTATAAACATTTTTACATTTGCATGTGAATGTTTGAAGAAACAGGGTGAAAGAGCTTAAATGGGGGGTTTGATAGAAGTGTGTGTTTACTAATCTGCTGCATTTAAAAGAGGATGCTATCAGGATGAAGACTCATATCTGATGACAAGTCTTCTAAAATATCTCATTGTCCACCTGCTCATTAGCAGGAACAGTCTTGAAAACAAACTGTACTTCTGAGAGATGTATTTGGCTTTTTTTGTCATACTAGACACCATTCTGTGCTGTGTTACATGACTGACGGTTTTCACCACAGTTGTGAAAAGATTTATTCTGCTAGAGCTACTGTACCTGACAGAAATCTCCTCTGCATTACTGAAAATAACAGGTTACACTATTCCAAGGTCATTAAATACTCTCTAAGTCTGTTTTTGTTTTATAAATGCTGTGAGAGATGTCAAAATGACAGTGAATAAAGCAATCTGACTGACACAAAGAGGACACTGTTTCCCTGTAGGTTTTCCTACTCTACATATTTCCTGTTCTTAAACTAGGCTAGACTCCTCTCTGTTCACTCATCTTAGTACGCTCATACTCTTCTTTGTCTCTGTTTATGACTAACAGAAGCCTTTTTGCTGCTTAAATGACTAATTTCCCTGAAAGAATCAATATCTCTAACTCAATAACTTAATGGAAAGACTAATGCTTCTCTACTCTGCTCAGGGCTACAGGCTAAATTAGAAATCTTGTTATCCAGATTTTAAGCGTTCAGAGAGAGAAAATCTTCAGGTGACTCATTTGAAAAACTGCCATAATGATACAACAAAAATGAGATAAATGAGTTTTTTACTGCCAATGGAATATTAAAAAATACTGGGACATTACTGCCCAGACAGGGACAAATGAAGGCCTTGACAGGGTTTGTCCTTACTGAAAATGGGGCTTTCTTATCACGAGAAACTTGCATGATAAACTCTTCGCACTTCATGCACAAAGGTCAAATTTAGTTTTCTAGCAGATGTAAAGAGTCATTACTCACATGGTGGTTAGATGATGACCATGTTTCCCTTCTCCAGCTCCGTTTCCTGCTCTGGTAATCAGCTGTATGGGCGTCTACACATTTAAACTCTCAGCCAATCCCTTTCAGCCACAGCCTCTCTCAATCCAATCATCCTGCAGCTGCCATATTATAAAATCTGTCCTCTTTCCTCCACAGTCAGTCTGATTGCTCTGACTGTCCTCCACCCCAGCCACTTCCATTACATCTCATCGGTGTCCAGGTCCAGCTCCTTCAAGCCATCCTGCATTCCTTTGTTTTTTTATTGGTTTCCAGGTCAAGCTCCTCTGTGCATCCTGTATCTCTTCACTGCTACTTCCAAATCATCTCATCAATGTCTGGGTCAAGCTCCTCGCAAATCTGCTCCCCCGAAATCAAATCTCTTACTCATCTTATCTTACTCCTTCCATCACCACCACCAGTGTCTGGACTCCATAAGGGTGGTATCATGTCCTGCCATCGGCTTCACTGCCCCTTCGAGTTCATGAAGACATCACGGTGAAGTCTATTTGCCAAAGATATTTCACAAACATTTCCAAACAAATAACACATTGGTAGATCCATATGAAGTATCTCCTGATTTAAATAATTTTACTGTCAAAGATGACAAAGGGATTCACTTTCTGCTGGCGCAATCCTGACTGTCTAATTATGAACCCTTAATTAACTGTCTCTCCCCATCAACAACAGGCTTTTGTAGATTTTACTCACTTCCCATCTGTTTATCAACCTGTAATCCTCTACAGTACTTAATAACCACACCTGTCCCTGCTTTAATGGCTACATGGTTGTGAAAAAATACAGTTTTTAGAAGCTATGTTAGTTATAACAAAGCTGAGCTAGCAAAGCTTTTTGTGTTTATATGTGCCTTTAAATTACACTGCCACATGATAGTGATGACAAACAGAATCAGAGATAAATCACGCTTATGCATAATCACACACATGATAAAAATACATTAAAGAATGTTAATGTGCAATATTGTCCTTCTTGTAAAAATTAACTGCACAGTAATTTAATAATAAAAACAAAATGGACTACATTTTGATGCAAATAATGAATGAATGAATGAACTGATAAATAAACTTCATGTTTGATCATGAGATCAAAAGTTCCCTTATCATCTTGCATTTCATTTTTGCTCTGTATAACTAAATGGATTCCAGTGAAGTAAGTAATTCCACTGCGGTCTGTAGTCTGTATTAGCAGAAACAAATAATGAAAGCTGTCTCCTGTTAATGATCCCTCTGCAAGTTGGACATGTGCTCTGAGATCCAAGCAGAATAGTTTTAATTCATAGACGAAACCTTTAGACAAACTTTTCAGTGGTAGCTGGATGATAAGAAAGACATTTCCCTGACATCAGAACTCAATTCCTTCCTCTTGAAAAGGATGAAAAACTTCAGTTTTCCAGGAAAAAAAACTTTGCTATCCTTCTCCTTCTTTCCCTTTTCTTCTTCTTTTATTGCAGTTTTGGCAGCTCCTTATCTGGAGAAATACGTTGCAGCTTCACAGCACCACCACCACTTCAGCCTTGTAGTGCTATGGCTATGAAAAATTATGAATAAATGACAAACTCCTTGTGCTGTTCTTGAAAAACTTCTTATTAAACACTCAGACTTCAATGAGGGCCAAGTGCTAATGAAAGATGCCTGAGGCAGCTGCCTCTTGGTTTAATATGGAGGAGAAACCCTGCTTAATTCAGAATCATTGGAAACAATATGGAACAAACAATAAAATTTGGGGTCTGTTCAAAGAAAACATTTTTCCTCTGCCACAGTTTTTGTTTGTTTTTTGGTTGCCAGGCATGTACAAAGCAATGTGTTTTATTTCCAGTGTTTACTGGATTAATTTTTGAAGCACAAACATTGATTTCTCTGGATTAATCAATTAACACTTCAGCCTCAAAAATGGCAGCTGCCTCAGAGGACCAGGGAAAGATTTTCTGTTGATCTAAAGCAACAAAAAGCTGAAGAAACAGATGTCACACTTTTGTCCACACTGATTAATTGCTAAGTGACCTCAGAGGAATATTGTGCAAACACCCCAGCTGCCTTGGTAAAAAACAATTATAAAGAATGAATATTTAATGCAGTTTCTTACTCATAGCAAAACTGCATGTGTTCATGGGCAGTAATTCTAGAGTAGAGCTATCTCTTGAGAGAGAAACCTGCAGTTCTGGTTATCACGGAGCCACGTGAGTCATAAAATAGAGCCACAAATGTTCCCCTTCAAAAATCTACTTGATAACTGGCCCTGCTATTTGGGGATTCTTAAGCTGACACACATGCTTTAATGGTGTTAGATGAGTTTGGTCAGAGGTTACTGCATTAGGCTTACGTACTTCAGAGGGTAATCTCCACATAGGTGTTAGATATGTTCTTTAGATGTTCTCATTGGAGATTTTAACAGCCTACACAGCTCTTTACTACTAACCCAAGTCGAGTATGAGCCGTTTTGTGAGAAACAATAAATGATGCTGCAACCTCCTCTGGGAAATCAGAGCCCCCTGATCAGCGTGAGAAGGCAGCACGAATGAGAAAAGAAAAATTCAACTTGTCTAGGCACGACAACATAAATATTATTGACTTACGTGTTATTTTTCCTTTAAATAGTAAAGTCAACAAATAGTATAGCCTTCAAAAGAACCTAGGTGTAGCTGATGTATTTACGTGTCATTCTGAATAGTGTTTGTGTCTACACTTTATTAGTAATCCTGTTAAATGAAAGGAAATTCACAACAGCAGCTTTTTCATGAACTCTACAGAGAGTATTTGTTGAATTTACTACAGCATTTAGAGTTTCTGTGTTGTTGAACTGGACTGCATTAAAAAGTGTTTGTAATGTGTTGTTTACCCAATTTGCAAACATGGCAGAGAGAGAAAATTAGAATTTAATCCAATATAATGCAGTCTAGTACAACACCACACACCACCACTAACAACAACATCAACGGCAAACATAGAGTAATATGTTATGTAAAGGAATATTAACATCACATCCATCAAAAATGAAGAACATTTTGCAGAGCTTTAGTATAAAGTATATAGTAGACTGTATAGCATTTCACAGTATGGTGGTTGAGCTTGTGCGTGTGCTTGTTTGAAGAATCTGGGCTCTATGTGAACTAGATTAAGTGATCCCAGAAATAAAGGAGTAGTGACTCATTCATAGACTGGTGACGTTAGTGTCACGCCTGTACCTACCTGCTGCTCAGGAGAGAGGAGGGAGATACAGGCTGAGATCACGTCAAGCAGCATGAATGTAAGCTAAATAAATGCATGTAAATTGATGATTAAACTGTTTAGAACATTTTTCATAACCATTGATGTCAGCTCTATACTACATCCTGGTAATGGCATGACCAAAATATCAGTTCAACATGCAGGGGCATGCTCTGTCGTGTCTGAAAAGGTTTTCACCATCATCATACATTGCATGTGGCCAGACATGAATGAAAATTTGCCCTTATTCAGTTATTTAATATCGATCTGATACCAAGTAAATACAGGACCAGTATCACCGATACTCGATACTGATACGTTTCACTTAGTTTCACTTTCCAAAGTCACATGACACGGAAAGCAGTGAAGCAGTAGACTTCTGGCACAACAGACAAAGAAGAATGACTGCAAACAAACGGATGAGGTGTATGGTTACAAGTTTTATTAAAGTATTCATTTAATATCGATACTTTTAAAAAGTACTCAATACCAAATGAGTCCTTTTTTTGTAAATATCGAGGTATTGATACTTTAATATCGATACGCCCACCACTACCTTATTTTTTTAACTACAAACAGCCATCTCACTGCTCAAAACATGCTCAATACACAGCGACAAAGACGCCCTTTATAAATGACTTCAAACAGCATTTATTCCTGCAGTGTTAATCTTCACGTTAATAGGACACGTTTTCATTGATTCTTTTTAATGTAATAGGTTGCTAAAACTACCATGTATAATATCAGTGGTGTCTGTATCATATGAAAATAACATCTTAGGGTTCCTGGTAAAGACATCAGGGTCTAGGACAGGGTTTTATTGAATCTGTGAAATACTGAGCGACAGAAAATGTAAGCCTGTTATAATGATGTTAATATGAAGATGTTATAAAGTATTCAGTGGAGTCTTATCCTTCTGACAAAAGTGAAATTGATATATGATGATGAAGAGGAGCCGTATGGATTAGTTACAGCATTGTAATCCAGATTAGTTGCATGAACAGTTCAATTTAGCCTATTATCTTGTGTTGCGTCATTGAAATCCTTTACTCCTTCAACTGTTGGAGAGACTAAAGCAGATTAAAGGATCTTTAAAATACAATATGTCATCCTTATGTCTTGTTAATACTTTAAATACTGTTTAAAATGTATATTTCAAAATAAAATAAAACCTAAAGTGAATGTGTTGCACAAACTTTTTAAATTTGTTCTTTCTATGATTCTTGTGGCATGAATTTAACATCTCCTATTGTTTGATCCAATACAGCACCCTATGAACTCTGTCATTTAAGCTTCATCTATCAGCATGTGACGATACAGCGGCCTCTCAACTGGAAGCAAATGTGGTATTGATCTCTATTAGTCAGTATCCTCTTTATATCTCTGCTTTAATTTTCCATGTAATTATTCATAAACTGTATTAGCTTTGCAGCCACTCACCTTATCTCTACCAATTCACATTTCTTTTTGTGGCCAATTTGTGCAGCTCTCGCTGAGTACTTAAGTATAAACTGAATCATCCCCCATAACCTCCCCCACTGCTTAATCCAGTGCTTTGGCTTCCTGTTCTCTTGATTGGATCTGCAACACATAGCGCTGCAAATGCTCTTTCTAATTTGCATATATACTAATATACATTTACATTATAAGTGCATGCACCCATATGGAAAAAAATGTTTTGCTCATCTTAAAGTTCAAGTTAAGCCTTATGTGGCCAAAAACACTGAATGTGCATCACATTTTCACAGAAGCTTCACTTCCTGCCTTGTGTTTCTGTCTTTGATGGTTCCATTTTAAAGGAGTGATTTTTGTTTTTCCAACATCAGTGTGTCCATGACCTTTAAATCTAAACATGGAAACAGCATGGGTGCAAAGATGTCTGGTTTTGAATTGCTGGGAGCTACTGCTCTCTATTCAAGTAATCTTTGTTATTCATGACATTTATGCAGAATCTGGAGGCTGATACGTTATTTTTGGCATTTTGACATCGTTTACATTTGTACTCCAAGTTGTCCAAGGATGTTACCTAATGTGACTTGCTTTTTGTACCCCAATGCCCCATTTCTGTCCTCTTTTGTCACTCACATATACGTATACAATGAGCAAGGGGTATCAACAAGGATCAGGAAGTGTCCTACAGGAAAATTGTATTGATTTTCTTCAGCTTTTTTCACTTAACAGAGCTTGTCAGCTTGTTATACAAAGTGGAGATAGTGGTGCATTGATAATATCTACATCAGTGATTGAAAAGTTGTGCTTTGACTTAATTAACATTGAGACAAAACTTTCTTCAGCTTACCATCATCTATGGCTTGTAATTACAAAGCCCCATATCCTCCACTTTTAAAATGAATGCACCAGATGCCATACTGTTTACAAGGGGAAACTCAATTTCACAGAGTGGAGATGTAAACATGTTAAAGGATCCAGTCTGGTCAGTGAGTTCCTGATGTTGTGTGATACACTGTCATATCTTAAGCTCATGTGTTGATACAGTATACTGTAAGACACTGCATCTCATTTTAAAGTCCAGGCTGCTCAGGTTTCCAGATGCACATAAAACTACTGTAAAGAAAAACTTGACTGGAAATACTTTGTTGCAAAACCAATGCCCAAGCCCTTGAAAGTTTCCTGTTGCTTCCAGAAGCTTTAACATTGTCAACAGAAGCTGATGGGTTCTGGGATTACTATACATTAAAAGCAGATGTATTTCAAACCAATCAATAAAAAAGTATCTAAGGATAAATAAATTATATGCTTTCTTTCACCTGCTATGCTTCTGAATACAACGCCATTGAGGTGGATATAATTTTCACATACTCAGGTTTTCATGCTACTTTTATCTCATTTTAAAACTGCATTTCTTGGATGCCTGTTTCGAGCAGGTGCTCAGAGGCGACAGTCCTTAACTCTCTGGTTGCAGGTTTGAATCCCAATTCTGGCACATGTTTGGTGGTTGTCTTCCCCTACTCTCTCTTCCCGTATTACCTGTCTCCTGTCTGTTGTCTCATCATAAAAATAGCAAAACCTAAACAAACAATCTTTAAAGAAGTATATTTCTTTCTGGTAGTAACACAGCTCTATACCTTTGGATGACAGTTGTCTCAAACCACCATTAAAAACAAAAGAAGAGGACAGCAGTCATATCAGATGGAGCAACTGTGGTGTTGTAGACTGTAGAGATGTAAAGAAGCAACACAGCATCCAATAACTTAAGAAATTACTTTTGTACTTAACATTGTTCAATAAACTGAACAATTTATTTTACTTAGTAATGAAAGATTAGATTGTTTCTTAAATTAAAATGTCCATGACACAATGCTGTATTTTTTAAGCCTGATAATGATCACCTCTATTACTTGTTAGCATCAAGCTAACTCAGGTCACTTTTACACCAGAGCTGTTTTGTCCTCTTTAAATGAAGCCTGGTCCGTTTCCCCAGGTAGTCCAGTTCATTTGGAATGACGTGTTGTGAACTCTGGTCTGCTTAAAAATGGGGGTCTTGGTTCACTTCCAAGTGAAACCTGGTGCGGTTTGTTTGTGGTGTGAAGGCAAAAGTGGACCAATTTGTGAACCAAATGCAGGAAGTGGTATAAAGTGTAATGATCATAGACTTTAAAGCCATTTGATTACAATAGGCAGGCTCAAACAGCTTTTGAAGCCAATCTGTGGTGGCTTCCATATTGAAATTGCTGTCTCAACCGCAGCATGGATCAAAATAACAGTATACAAGAGCCCGTCCACTGAGCTCGACTTCCTGTCAGCTAAGCTATCACTAAAACCTAGCCTTCTAGTTGACCGATAGGTAGCATCTGCCAGTCAAGCTGTTGTCTCTAGGTTGGACTGCCTCCAATAGAACGCCCACAACAACCAATGAGAGCAGACTGAGTAGCATTACCAACTGGATGTTATGTTCTTCTATTAGATTTTCATACACCATGTTTGTTTTTTCTTCTGATGTAATGTTGAGTGCAGGAGTTTCTGTGAGATCTCAAGTTGGGAATCTTCACTTAGAAATCATTACTACAGACAGCAGGCATGAATCTCACGGTTCGGCTGAGTCCTCTAGTGTGCGCATTTGGAGGATAATTAGATGAAAAATCATTTGACGCTGGCTTCATGTCTGTGGTCTCCCACACTTTAAAAATCCATTAAGATTTGAAAATTGTCTGGTGTGTGACCAGCCTTAAAGGGGTTTCCTTAACCAAAGGTCAAAGAACATATTTAGCATAGAAAATAAAAGTCAACTGTCCAAATAAAAGTGGTCTGGACTGGACTTGATCTAAGCTCATCCTCTGCTAAGAAAAATGACTTTGATGATATCTCCACATTAGGAGAGACGCATTACCATTATGTCACAGACAGGAAGCCCCTGAGTGAAGGAGTGAAGGAGAAAATTGAGGGAGGATGAGCGACAACTATTCAGCTATTCGCCCTGCCCAATTAAGCAATGACAAGTAATTGTTTAAACAAATTGCAGCAGGACATATCTGAGGCACTCAGGGGTCATTTGTGTGATGTCAAATAATAAATAAAGACATAACTGCCTGACACGCCTCACAACGGGTGTGAACGGGAGATTAAAAGGCCATATGGAAAGAAGCAGGGACATCACTGAGTGTGCTGTGATCTCCTCCCCGGGTGACTGTGGTCATTCAGAATACAGATGTTCACACGTCTCTCTGGTGCTCTGGGTGGAGACATTTTCCTCCTTAATGAAATCCTCACATCCTGCATGAATTAACCTTACATGTCATGTGGCTATTTTTAAAGGACATTTATGGAAATGTTCTTTATGTTTCTCAATGTCAAGATCAAGACAGTGATTTGCTTGACTTGCAGGCACTGTGTTTGTATCAAAGGCTCTGTTTCCACTGTTACGAAGCACCTTTGTAGGTTAAAGTACTAAACATACATCAGTGAAACATGTCTCTATTCTGGGTGTTCAAGTTCTTTATTCATGATATACATAAGTGAAGCATCAGTTGCCAGTGAAGCTCTTGGCTCCAAGGCTCCTGCCGACAATGCTCAATGTGAAAGGGAAAATCAGGCTGGTAAAAATAAAAATCTGTGACATTCAATGGGCTTATTTCTTGCCTGTGAAGGGTGTTTTTCAGTATGATGCAAATAGGAGCTGCAGTTTATTTCAAGTTGAGCATGCATAAAGTATCACTGGAGCTCCCAATGTGGAGTAATCCGTAGCTGAAATAGCCCCAAACAAAAAGAGTTATTCCTGTTTGCCTAATACTATAGTTGCAGGACTTAAAGGAGATTAATACGCTTTTCGGTAAGTGAAAGTATACTTTAGTGAGCAGTCTTTGAAGATTTATGTCTTCAGCACTAAAGTATGGAATTGGAGTTTAGAGCAACAGATGGACTTTCACATTGCTAGTTTTGGGGTTTTCATGTGATTTTATGAATAAAACAAAGAATCTTGTAAACCTCCAGCCTTATTCTTGTAATAAATTATTCAAAGAAACAACTTCTGATGAACCCTGAAACAGCTTTCTTTGTAAGATTCAGATAAAATGTTTAATTAGAAAGAGCCTTCTTCTGTCACGGCTCATATTTTACTTTCTACCAGGAGAAATCTCAGCCCAGTTTAATACCGTGTGTTCTCTGTAACTACAAATAAATCACCCAGGAGCAATGCAGACTTGTTTGTGTTCCCTTTTTATTTTCCCCTGTATTAAACATTTCCCACATGCTCTCTTATTCATCTAAACTCAGTGGCTAATGCTTGTAATCCTGCTGGTCAAACAGGGACAGCAGTTACTTCATTAGCCGGGTTTCTCACGTTGATGTCAAGCAGGCCATCGGTTTGCGAGGGAATCTTGTTAGGGTCCTTATTGACATTGTGTTTCATTAACTTGATTAATGACATCTATTGGGGCCTGCTCCACAGTAATCAACATCTCTGCAGAGAGAGGGGCTGTCTGCAGTCGAGGATGGGACTCTCCGGGCTCCTCCACACATCTGACTGTCCACTCAGTGTTGTGTTTTGTTTCCTAAAGGCAGCACTCTAAAAAGAACCTCATATTCATAAATACCAAAGTAGTTTGCAGTAACAGACCATGAAGTAGACCCCGGATGGCCATAATGAAGTTTCCATTTCAGACTCAGTGTGTGTTCAGGATGATAAGCTCTTTGAAATTAAAGAAATAAAGCATCCTGTGTCCACATCATCCAGGAAAACATTACTTAAGATGTTCCTACTGAATTATTTGGAGAGATACAGTAAACGCTGTATGCTAACCATATGATACTGCTCTTAATATTAATTTCTTGACCAAAAAGTTTAATGGAGAGATCAATCTCATAACCTATTAGCAATCACTGAAGGAAAATATGTCCACTGGAAGTACTGGCTATGAAATCAGAGGCATCCAGTTCGTCAGATAAGGAATGAGGGGTATACAGGCCAAGACTTCCTTTTTTGTATCCTAACCATGGTAAGAATTTAACAGAAATTGTGACAATCTGGTTTTAGGGATCTCCCTGAAAGAGGAAATGTTTAAACTGTCTGTGTGGCGATTCGCATTGCATTCAGAAAAGTTTACAACATACATGTTTCTGTGCCACTGTTTAGCTCTATAAGTCACATCTGTTTCCACTTTGTGGAGCTTACACTCCTGCGAGCTACCAGTATGGTGGTTGAGTTCTTGGCCTGCAGTGATAGTTGCAAAGTACAAATCTGTGAGTCACGTTGCCCACCTCCACTGGTCAGTTGTTGCTTTTGGCATTCTTTACAACCAAACCAGCACTCCAGAACATTCATTTACTCCATATCATGCCATCGTATTCTTTAAATTAAGGAAAATGACTTACAGAGTTTGGCAAAATGCTGTAACACTCCAGTTCCTGACTTGTGTCTGCCATGATGTGCGGCCATCGCTTTAGCCGCTGCTAATGGTGTTATTGCCCTACTGGTTTCCACGCTGACAGTTTTCATAATCCAATGGTGGCTGTGTCTTAACATCCCGGCTTCTGTCACAAAATTCAACACCTTTACAAATATTTAACCTAACACACCAGACAGACTGTTTCATATATTTACAGCATGGATATATTTCACATTCATCTAGGAAAGCTCCCATAGAAAGTGTTTGGGAAGGGCAGGACTTTTCATTTAGATTTTGGAAACAGGGATAAAGTCGTCTGATGCTGTGTCAGGATAAACTCACATATCAGCACATGTAGGTGGATGTTTACCTGCAAAGAGGATGGAAGACCAGAGGTGCTAGTACTGTTAATTAGGGATGGGTACCTTTCACATTTGAACCGGTACCTGTAGACCAATACCGGTACACAACGGTACCCATTTTTGGTACTTTTGAGTGTGAATAATATGTAATAATAAATGTTACATAACCTCAAAACTTCCGAACTTTAAATATCAAAACATTATCAAATACCAGTGTTTTAAAAAATTACTCCAACATGGAAAACCTAAACTACTATAACTACCCAGTGTTTTTTCTTTATATTGCACAAATTAAAACCCAGCCCACTGCCCCCTAATCCTCTAATTTCCCCTCTTGGAAAAATGTGCGCTGGGCTCCATGGAGGGAGAATAAGTTTAAAACAAATGAACAATAGAGTATGGAGTCAAAATAACTAAATAAATAAAGGTATAAAATTTTACCAATTAAAGTATTACAAATGAAATAAACCACTTCCTCTACCATGAGCTACATGTACTGCACATTTTCTTTCCTCCTGCAGTTCTTTTTCCAATAAAACTAAGATGTCATCTCTCCCTGGTAAGAGCAGAGTTTGCACCTCACTAATCAATCCACCATACGCCTGTCCACGCAGAAGCATGAAGGTCACGCACAGGGCCCGTTATGTTCTATTTGTATTTACTGCAAAAAGTTAATAGAAAGAGGCACATTGTTTCATTCTGCGATGAAAATAAGCAGCCCCTGTGGCTTTGTCACTCCTTCAATATCACTCTGAATCCATCCATCCTGACAGAGCACTTCATACAGCGCCAGCTGTGCCAAGTTGGATAGATGGAGAGCAACTTTTAGGACACACTCACACTAGGCAGGCTGCATCGTGCCTTAATCCAGTGTCTGTTTACTGAGCGAACAAACGTATCCCTTTATCTACTATATTTCCATGGTTGATATCCACATGATAAACCGGCAAATCACAGTGTTTAAAGTGAGGATTCGGTACAAGAGGGGGCGAACGAGCAGGAAACAGCGGGAGCTGATCTGAATCATCAATCATCACACTGCTTCCTCAGATTAGTTTGCCGTGGTAAGCCTTGAACTTCATGTCACAAATATTGCAGCGTAATCTGCATCGTAGTTTGAAAAGTGGAGGGCTCCCTTTGAATGCTTCATATCAGCCATGCTTGTTTTGTTGATTCAGTAAGCTGTTACCAACGTCATTACTCAAGTGCGTGCAATGCTGTGTTTGCGTTCGGCATGGAAAATTGACTACTCTTCCACTCTCTTGCAGTCATAAGGATGCGTTTAGGTACAGAAACATGGTACTGTGATTCTACGTGAATCGGTACTCGGGAGTACCAACGGAAATTGGTAAAAAGTACAGAATTCGGTACCCATCCCTACTGCTAATGTTAGCCACATTCTGTAAACCAACTTTGGACTGGCACTGGAAGTTTGTTTACAGAGTGTTTTCTTGACTTTAGAAAAGTCGGCTTAACATGATTTTCAGTAAGTGAATGTGGATTATTTACCAAAGAACATCCTAACTTTTATGGTCGTTTAAGTTTAAAAAAACACTCTCCACATGATAATTACATTCATATACAGTCTGGTGTTTTCAAACAGTTCTTGAAAATTTCTCAAAATTGTGACGATAAGCAGTACATATGAACATAAACAAGCATATCTTTACCTCAACTAACTCACACATTTTTCTGCAAGTGCCTTCATGATGTTTCTAAGAGACATCAGACGTAGCAGATTAAAGTCAAGAAAACCCAACACGAGTGAACATGAAGGGGAATGATGTTCAGATCACACAATCTATGAGACATTACTGCAACTAATGTGCACATAAGCAGCTTCACAGTCTTCTACTTCTCATTATAGTCTTCACACTTAATAAGGACATTTATAAACATGCTCAAAAACATGTATCATTGATATAGAGGTAAAAACTTTTGCCCGCCCTGTCTTGGATATCTTGTAACCCTTTGTCTGTTTGAGCATTATTTTACACGCCATGCATCCTGAGATTCTCACACTCCTTCTGTCTGACAGGGAAAACTACACTGCGTGAATGAATATTCTGGAAATGTTCTTGACATTTTCATGATTGCATGTCTGAAAACCAATGTAGGTGTTGATGAATATTGGCTTTTCATGGACAGTAACTACCAATAATTCATTGGTTATGTGACCAATAACTGATATTTTTAATCATTATGCATTTACAATAAAACTGAGACATCAGCATTTTTCAGTCATTTAAATGTTAGATTAATAATGTAATAGGACATAAACCTGTCATTCAAACAAGCCTGGCTACTTCATTTCTACTTTCTATAGATGGATTAGTAGAACAACAATTAAAGGGGCTGTTTTTAACCCTTTTTAAAGTGTACATAGTTCATGTCTCTTTTAACCAGTAAATTCTAAGATTTTTGCTCTTGAGAAAAACTGAAATACCACAACAACAAATAACTCTAATACAACTAACAGTATTGCATTCAAAAGTTCACTAAGGATTTCTGACAAAGTATGCTTAGTGTAAAGGAAATGTGTATTTGCATTTTTAGAATAGGGCACTACTGGATTGCAAATACTGTTGCATTAATGTGTTCATTATTAACTTGCTGCAGATAGTAAAGTTGGAGCGCATTAAGACTGATTCATCTTGAGACTGTGGAGAATGAAAACAGAGAAGGAAAGACACACATTATAACGAAGCCAAAGTAGCACACTTTGAAATTAATTAATCTTATCAGTGGTCAGTAACATAAAAGGCTGATTCATATAATTAGCCAAATACCAAACATCAGCTCTGACAATCAGCCAGGTCAATAATTGTTTGATCTCTAAACCAATTAGGTTTATTTATAGAGAATAATAAATTGACAGCCCCTCCAGAAAGTCGCCATATCATGGTCACAGAAAATAATTTGTATTCAATCAGTCCCATCAGTATCTTGTTGTATACAACAAGAAGAGATGCAGGTTATTTAAAATTAAATCACTTCATGAACCATAAGTCTTTGCCTCTTGCTTTTTTCCCCCTCTTGCAGCCCTCCATTGTGCCATTTTAATAACTCTTTCCATGCCTTTGCCTGCCTCATGGTGGCTTTTCTAGCCAGCCTGGAACTTGGGTGACGTCCCAGGGTCTTTAAAGATTAAATCCACACAAATAACTCTAGTGTTAAATGTCTTTTTATCCATTTTATAATCAATTTTTCAATCACTTCTGCAGCTAGCAGCTAATGCTATCTGCCATTTTGTATCCCTTAATGCCTTGTGACAGACTCTGACAACCAATGGCAGGTTGTTCTGATGTTGCATTATGCTTTGCCAAACTGTGTATGTGTTTATACTTAGATCATGCAGGAGATGGCCTGAATAGCTCATACTGAAGAAAAAGAGAGATAGAGGGAAAGTGATTTGGCCCTTTGCGCCTGTGATGTAGCCTTAGACCCTGTGATATGGCCTTAGACACTGTGATGTGACCCTTAGACCCTGTGATGTGGCCTTAGACACTGTGATGTGACCCTTAGACCCTGTGATGTGGCCTTAGACACTGTGATGTGACCCTTAGACCCTGTGATGTGGCCCTTTGTGTCACTGCAGACAGGAGCTGGTTTAAATAATGGCTCGAATAGGGCTATCACAGAGAAGCACAGGGACAATCTTTTTGTAAATATGTGAATATTTTGAATATCTTTTGACAGAATGATTTTCTTTTTCACTCTTGGGTCCCCAAGAGATGCTTCCTGATTAGCTGTTGCTCCTGTTTGATGCTCATGTCTCAGAACTTTTGGTTGTAAATCCTGAACTTGTTTAATATTTATTATCTCAGGTCAGAACGCCTCCAATCGGGTCAGAGAGGGAAAAATCCATAACATACTACACACAACAAGATAATCTGGCAAGAAAATCTTAAGAACCACCCAAAAGTCAGGGCCCTTACTAACTTTTTCAAAATTATGGATTTAGCCCAACAATCGGTAAAATTATTGTGTCGTGTGTGGCCCGCTTTAGTCAATCACAAAAAAAAAAAAAAAGTGATAAATTCTTGAAGGAACTGAGCTGCTATGAGATGATAGGTGTAGGGTCAACACAGCTTCCTGCATACAGTCAGAATTTGATCATTTTAGACACAGAATATCTTGTCCTTCACCTGAAAATTCTGTATTCATGTGAATCTGTTCACAGAGATTAAGGAAAGCCCCAGGAAAGCCCCCTGTTAGTCTGGTAAGAACATGTAAAGAGAAGTAGCTTTTCCAATGTAAAAAGAAAGTTTATGAACTGAAGTCTTAATTTAATGTCTAAATCATAAACAAGTCAAGCTTGGGGTTACCTTTTCAAATAACTTAGAACTGAGAATTCTATATTTGCAAACACATTTCTTTGTTTACTGCAGTTGTTTTTACAAAGTAAAGCGTTTTCTTTTTCCATCTTTCTGTATGCTACATCTGCTCTTATATCTCTGCCTTTAGGAGGGGTCACATCCTGGGTCACTGCGTGGGAGATGACAAGCTGCTCACAAATATAAAAAACAGAGAAGGGGGAACACTGAGGGCCCCCAGAATCCCAACTCTAAACACTATGTGCCATGAAAGTAAGCTACAAAAACAGAGATCAAAAAACCCACCTGGAATTCATATTTACCTTTCATCATCTGCTTTTTACCCACATTGTTTTCTGTTATATTTGCACGCTCTCTTAAGGGAGAGGGAGCGAGAGAGGAAAGCTGCGCTGGTGGAGCTCCAAGAAGGTTTTTGTTGTTCTGTTGTTGTGGGAACTAACTCAGGTTATTTGCTTTTTCAGCTTATTTTTTAGGTATATTAATCTCAAAACAATGCTTTTTGGCAAAGCAAGTGAGTAAGGGCAAGAGTGAATTAACATTTTATGATAATAAATCATCATAAAATCTTCCCAGTGTCAAAGATTTGTTGCCTTAATGTTGAAAGAATTCACTTTGGAGGGCTTTTCAATAAAGAGATCAAACTAATGCTAATCACTTGGCAGGAAAATAAACAATAAATGATATCTTCTGATTTTACAGAGCTACTTACTTGAATTTGATTTGATTTATGTTGACTGAAAAGATGTTTATCCTGCCAGAGCTGGAACAAACTAGATTCCCTTCACATGTATGAAAATATAGATTAAAATAGATTTGCAACAGAAATACACACTGAAGGAGGAAAACAACAACTAAACACTTGCTAACTGTAGAGTCTAATCAATACATATTTTGAAAACAACTTTGAAATACAACTAATAAATAGATTACCAAATGCAGGTACTAATGATTATTTTCTGTAGTATTAAAATATTTTTCCCCCCTTTGATCAATGAATTGACTCTTTGTAGAGCCATCTTCACCAGGAAGGGTCACATTGTCAAGCCCTGCCCTCCCTGATTACCGTTATTAGGTTAGACCAAATCTTGTCACCAGGCTCCTTCCATTTGAAACAACGGTAAGAAATGACCAATTGAAACCAATCAAGACTAGAAATGACCAATCTGAAGAGAGCTCCCTCTCATAGCAACCATTGCTGAGTTACTTTCAGTTTGGACAAACTTACACCAGGGCCGAGCCTCGTCACTTCATCACAGTCAAACTGTGAACTTAATTTTGTCACTTCTACATGGTTAAAAGGTGTTCTTGGGTGTCTGCAAGTAACCACCATCACAATCTAGGAGTATTTTTTCACCCCTGTTCCTAAACCAAAGGTTAATTAGGGAAAAATGATTGGCCATACTGGTAATTCAACCCATCAACAATCATATTGATTGCTGATGGTTTGTTGAGCTCCCAACAAACAGATGTCACAAGGGATGTGACAACCAATGGCAGGCTGTTTTTTCATCACGCCACGCTTTGCTGAACAGCACATATGCACACACAGGAGAGAGCCTGAATGACTCATAATGGAGAGAACAAGACACAGAGAGGCTGTGATGTGTCCTTCTGTGGCACCACAGACAGAAACTGCTTTAAACAGGGACTCTTATTAAGCCTAGTCCAAAAAGTGAAAGGATTTTTTTTCCTTTTAAATACGTGAATATTTTCAAGAATTTTGCTCACAAAATTAAATTTTTTTTCCCTTTTGGTCCCCAAAGGATGGGATAACACGTTTGTGCAAAATAGTCTTAGTCACTATGTTTACTGTGTTTAATACATAAAACGTTTAAGTTTTAATTTCAAATTATTTTTTCTTTTGTCCTTCTAGTCCCATAACTTTTTAAAAAATTAAGTGACATTACTGCAGCACATATACTCTTAAACTCTGGTTGTCCTGAAAAAAAGGATGTTTAGAGCTTGACTGTGAGCTACAGGGTTAATTTTTATAAGCTTTTTAAGACAAAAGTCCAGGCAAGACACAATGTTTAAAAAATATCATAGGTCTCAGAGGGTTAAAGCGGTTTTAGGTTCATCTTAGATTTCTGTACAGTCTTAGACTAAAGTAACAAACTTTCTATTTGAATACAGACCTGCTTTTATTGTGAAAGAAAATAAGGAACTTGGGGAAGATAAAAGATGATGACATGAACTTAAACATGGAAAAATGAATTTGTTATGGACTGTAAAAGAAATAAGCAAATGCTAAAAAGGTACCTGTTTGACACAAGATGAACATGACTTTTGACTTGGCATTAAGGTGGACTGATTTTACATCACTGTGGCTGCAGAGAGGTATTCAGTAAGGATGTGCATGGTTAAACTGTTAAATGGTTAAATTAATTTATCAAATTAGCCTGTGCAAGATTTACTAGTTGGTTAAACTAATCACTTATAATTTCTTATAAATACGGGCTTGAAATCCCTGTCTTATGTCCTTTAAACTACATAAACCTTCCACCACTAGATACCACTACACTTCAGTTTTTAGAAAATGTAAATAAGGTTGTATGTAGGCTTGAGAGTTGAATTTGTGTATAACTACTCAACCCAAGTGAAAAGTAGCCATGTATCAAGGTATGATATTAACATCCATGGTATTCAGTAGTTTGACCAAAGTGTACTGATAGTGAGGATAAAGTATGAAATTGATGTGATAAAATATGATACACTAATTATGCACTTTAATTACATTATGATCATTGCATCAATGCTGACAACCCTTATAAATAGCTTTGGGGATTGTAATACACCTGGCAGGTTCACCAAGGTTTGTGATGGAAACGCTGAATGGATTTGCTCCTCTAATTTTAGAAACACTTCCTCATTTGTGAAACCAGATAAAATCCCTTACATGTTTCAGGTAACATTGCTTGTTTTCCATCCCTCAGCTGGGACTGACTGGTGCCTGGCCGATTAAGTGTTCAGACTGACAGACATAATTGATGAGAAACCACAGCCAGGCTGGGTCTCATTCCGTCCAGGCACAGTGTGCGTGCAGGAGACACGACCAGAGCACCTTAAAGTCTCATCCTTTTAATTACACTTGCATTTAGCCAACCAAATCACTCAACCTCCTTCAGCAGGGTAAGCTTTTTTGGAAAGGACTAAACACAGAGGAAAGAAGATCCAAACAGTGGGCCAAATGAAAATCTTATTGCACAAAATATGAATGGAAAAATGAGTTATACAAAATTCAGTATCTTTTCTCTCTCTCATGAAATGCTTGATTCAGCACCCGAGTGAATTTTAAAATCAGATTGAGCCATGTTAGATAGGGGTTAATCCAACTAGAGTTAGGTTCTTTTATTTTTAAATGAACCACAATTTCTGTGGCAACCCTAAGAAAAAATCATGGGCAAAAAATACTAAAGTAGGCACTTTATTTTTATTTCAGTTGAACAGTAAAATGTCTTGTTTTATGCTCAAAAATAGGCATGGAATAAGCAACATTTCCTATATTTAGTTGCATGGGATCTGTATTTCGTATGTGTTCATTGATCTTAATTTGAATGTCCTCTAAGCTTTGATTGTCCTGATTTGATGAATGTGGAATTTGACCCTATTTAAAAAAATACATAGCAAAAAAAGACTTTTTCTATTTTACAGTGCTGTATAGTTAAACCATTTAGGGACATTTATAAAATCCCACCTCCAGCATATTGTTGGGATAAAATGTTGTTAAAATGATTAAAGCACAACTGGCTGCTTATTCAGCAGACAGAAAGCAATATGCACACACCTGAAAATCTTTACCAACACCTCAGAAATTGTCTTCTGGATGGTTGACTTTGTAGGGGAAACACTTTTTTGTTTTGTCTCTGTGCTACTCCCGGGGTCAGGTTATGTCTGCTTCCCTTTTTTGTCTTAGTGAGTCAGGGCTCAAGAGCCCTGAAACTCAGAGAAACTCAGGGACAACAAACTTTAAAGGTACCCCACGAAAAGTGGGCACAAAATACAGAACTTTTAAACGATGTGTGCATGTAGGTCTGAACAGCTGGGTTAATGAGCTAGGGCTTAACAATTCACCACATTTTCACCATCAGCAGGATTGGAAATGTGCAGTGACCACACCACAAAAAGACACCTGTGGTATTGAAAAAAAGCAACAACACAAAACTCATTTTATAAACACAAGCCACACGCTCAGGGGAAGCCCTGGGTATGCAGTCCAATCAGATGAATCTCCAGCTGGCAAACATACTTCCTGATTATCTGGGTATAACATAATAGTGGCAGAGAGGTGCAAGGAAACCAAGGAGCAAGGAAATGTGGAAAAAAACTTTTTTTTTTTTTTGCTGATTTGCACACTTCACACACTTGTTTATTTATTTCAGGTAATATTGTCATCACAATACTGCTATGGATTTTTTTTAAAAAGGTGCTTTCGGTTTTCTTTGTCATACTTCAACATTTCAGATCATCAAACAAACCTTAATATTAGACAAAGATAAACCAAGTAAATGCAAAATGCAGTTTTTAGATGATGATTGAGGGATAACCTACCTGGCCCTATGTGAAAGTAATAACTTGTTGTGCCACCCTTGGCAGCAAAAACTGCTAGCAAGTGTTGTGATAGCTGGCAATGAGACTATGGAGGAAGGGGGGTTCTTTTCACCTAGGGTCAGGTAGATTTTGATGACCTTTTTCCCCTCAATTGAAATCATCATTTAAAAAATTGAATTTTGTATTTAACTATGAAGTGTGCATATCAGAGAAATTAATGTCAGTTGAACCACAGTGAAGAAAAAGTGAGAGTCTGTATGAGACCACACTACTATCTATGGCAAACTGTTCCATAGATATTAGTGAGTAAATGTATGCATCTGTTTTCAGACCTATACCGAGCTTACATGAGCCTAATGGCACCTAAGGCTCTTTGGGTCTAAGGTTCACTCTAAAGCCAATTCCACCGCGAAAAGACTCGTGGTTGTAACCAAAAATAAAAAAAATAAAAATCTTATTCCACTGACCTCTGATACTACATATTAAAGTCTCTAATTGACTCCTGGTTGTTTCCTTGCTGCAGGATCAAAATCTAACATCTGACCTCACTAATTGACTTTTGTTCGCATGTCTTCAAGGTTCAGCGATTTTCCAAAGTACAGAAAGTGTTCAGGGATACTATCTTCCCACGCCTGCAGCTACACAAGCAGTGATGATATATGAGGCAGAGAGTACTCACCATCCTCCCGAGACCTCTGAATGAATGCATCGACTCCGCTTTCACCGTAGTTTCCCTCCGAGGCCACCGTGGACACATAGTTCCATCGCATAGACTTGACGATGTCCACCATGGCCTGGGCCTGGTAGGTGTCTGGAGGCACCACACGGGAGAAGAAGTCATAGCGAGTGTTGTCACTGAGCTCTGGGGCTGTGGAGGCGTAGCTCACCTGGGGTATCTGCACAGGACAGAATATGGATACTATTAAAAGCTAGAAAAGCTTTTAGTAGAAACTGTTCTTAGAAAGGAGTGAAGATAAACACAGAGAGAAACAATGAATAAAGGCGAGCGAGTTTATTTGCATAATACATTTCAACAACAAGGCATTACAAACTTCTTTACATGAGCTATTGAAGGCAGTTAGACAAGATATAATAATGCACCATTTTAGCTGCACATAAAGACCAGTGTCTCAAGCCTTTACTGAGTAGATTTATATATTCAACAGATTGTTGCTGACAGTGTTATCAATTATTGCTCTTTCAATGTGTTCTGGCAATGACCCTTATTATAACTGTAGCATCAGGATTTGGAGTAGTACAGCCAAGATAGAAAGTACCTCCTGTATAGTGGCGAGACATGCACATTTGAATACTTGCCACAAGCATGCCTTTAGAAGCCAAATAGTGGGCTGGATGAACTGAACATGGGGGCACCCCAAAATGGTGAAAAGCTCACTGGTTTTACTCAATTATTCAAAAATGGGGAACATCTTTTTCACATTTTGTAGATTTTACCAGACTTAAATCAAGCGTACGTAAAGTAGAGACCTCAGCCCATCTCTGCTGTTTACTTCTTGTTTTGACTTGGTTACTGCTACAAGCTACTCACAAAGCATTCTGGGACAGACTGCATAGCAAACTAATAAGGCCACCTTAAGCAGCTTTTCCCCCTTATTATGAAAAATGTATATATGAAACTAAAACATCTGTTTACTGTTAAATAAATACACCATACTGCGTTCTGCTTTTTATAAACAGAGTCCTCACTTCAAAACAGGAAGTAAGCCACAAAGGTTGGTATGCTGAGCAGTGGGCCTGATTGCTACTCTGCCTGGAAATGAGTAGCTGGGCATCAGCGTTACAGGGATGGAGATCTGTGTTATGGGGCGTGAGACTCTGCAAATGATCTCATTACCAATGGCAAAGAATAAATCTATACAACAGGAGAAGTAATTCTTTAATTAAATAGACAATGTAGTACAACATCTCTACATGTACATTTAAGAGATACAGGGTTCCACGGTTCATATATCTTGTTGACTGCATTCTTGAAAACTACAAGAGACCACCATTGAGGCATGCTGCCATTTCCACATCAAAGGATCCAAAACACTATGATCTTTGCCACTTCTGACAATTTTAATGATTTCTTTTTTTTAAAGGTTAAAGTTACCAATATGTGACGAATAATAGTTATACTAAGAAATACATCGGCTCTTTGACTGTTTAATGCTCAGAGCCAAAAACACAACAGAAAACAAGAAATAAAGAAATGACAAATATTAATAAAGAGGATAGAAATACAGCTACTATTGGAGAACTGAATTAACTTTACTGTTTCAGTTCATCAAGAAATGGCCTCAAATTTAATTTATAACAGCTGGTGTCAAACATAAAAGCCTTGATATCAAACAAAGTTTGAGCACCTTAAGTTTTCTGGGTTTGTTCAAGTTAGGTGACACTTTCAAAAAAAAAGAAAGAAAAGAAAAGAAGCTGCTTCTCCATGTTACTTTTCGGCATCGGGGACAGTAAGCAGACTTGTCCCAGATCACAGAGAAGTCTGGACGGTTCGTAATGAAGTAGCACTTCAGAGATGTATTCTTGTAATCAAACATGCAGCTCTTTGTAGACAGTTTGACCTATTTTAAAGTCCACTCTGCTAGCCCTAATGAGGACTTCAGCTGAAGAATGAGGATCAGCTACAGCTGGTTGATCAACTGGATAACAGGGAAGTTACTAACAACTCCTGTGTCATAAACACGAGTCAAAGCACATGGGAGAGAAATAGCTGTCCTGTTGAGTACAGGAATGCTGGGGAACATTAAAAATGGGAGCAGGGTTTTTTAAACTAGATATCGATCTCTAAACAACAAACTAAATTTTAGTTATTCTAAATGATGTAGGCATTAGCAGAGCCAGAGACGATGAGTTTATAATCCATGTGATTAGCTTTTAGTATCACAGCAGGTCAGTGTGACTTAAATTGATGAATGCAAGAAAGGACATAAAAGTAGAACTGCTGCCTAACATACACAAGTAAGTTATGTCTCAGTTTTAAATTTAAATTGTATTGTTTTCCAGTTAATTTTACACTCTGACTTAATGATGCATCGATCCATTTTTTTAAGCTCTTATACAGATTGAATATCTGGATCTTTACACACCATTCAAAAACTTCAAAAGCAACAAACACTTGGAACTGTGGCACAGTTTGCCATCACCTAAAATATCATGCCAAAGGCACTCTGCCTGACCTATATAGGAAAGGATGGGCTGAGTTAATGGCTGTCGAGGCACTGAACTTGGCCTCAGATACCTACAGCTGTGTCACTGCACAGTGCAGTGCTGCAGACTTAAAACATCCACAGCTCACACACAGGTCACTCGACTTCACCTACCATCAAATAGTTGCTTTTTTAAGTTTACTAGAGTGCAAGACATTTTAAGAGACAATGCTAGCAACATGAAAAGGGAGAGTGAGGTTTTTGCAAGTGGTACAGATTGTTGGGCAGATTGTGATAGCAGCTGAGTCGTTTTATATTTATTTATTTGTTCATTCAGTCATTTGTTTACTTAAATTTTAAGCTTGGGACTGCCTGATACGCCTTACACATGAATGAGTCTCATCCTTACAGTCAGAAATAGGTTATTGATTTATCACAAGTAACAAGTGTGAGTTGGAGATAGATACATGTGTAGCAGAAGCAGTAAATATTATGTGGATGTCAGGGAGGGTTTTTTTTTTGTTTGTTTGTTTTTTACCAGAGGGCAGGTACTGCATTATGGTTTCATTTGATGAACAGATCTGATATGCTTGGCGGATGTGTAGCAAAAACTTATGTATATGTGTGCACCTATGATTTAATTTGAACACACACCATGTACTATATACAAGGTATGGCTATTAAATAATGAGACTGCTTATGAGGACAAAACCACTAGTTCACAGTCATACTGAGTGTTATATATTAAAGGCTGGGTATTCATGCACAACTGCTGTAAGTTTTCAATGACTGGCATCTTTAGTTCACTGCTAGATATTGTTTTAGTGGGTTCCAGAGGAGCCAATGGTGAACTAACACTGTTACAAAACAGGTTCTAGAAAAACCATGAGAAAAAGTGTGGAGAAAGAGACCACAATTGTGGAAAAGCGCTTTCATTTTTCATCAATACAATGCACCAGCTCACACTGTGCTACCAAATGTAAAAAAAAATAAAATAAAATAAAATAAAAAAGAAAGAAAACTACATGACTGCCTACTTATACTTAAATATAGACATCAGGTACTGGAAAAAATCCAATATCATGCATCCCTACATATTACACATGAAATTGCATAGCAATATTGATAAGCTCAAATGTCACTGATTTACAGGTTTAGAAAAATAGGGAACCATGTCCTTACACAGCTGGGCTTCTATCCCCATGCCAATATATGACTGCTGTTAAGTACGATTCAGCATATCAACATTTAGGTCAGAATCCATGACTTCACCAGGGTTTTTAGCCCATTTGTGATATTTTACATCAGTGACTGAAGCCAAGCGATGACTGTAAATCATTTTTCCCTTGGCAAAAAAAAAACCAAAAAAACCAAAAAACAAAAAACAAATCATATCTGTGATACAAAGGATATGAAGAAATTGTATCTATTTTTTTAGTCAGAGGTTTGACGGCATGCTACGAGCTGCCTTCCTTTTTAGACTCCAAACAGAGTTACTGATCCTGCACCCCCACTGAGCCTTTTACCCCCCAGGCTCTGAGCTCCCTGCTGCAGCAGGCTGGCCACTTCACAGGCTCAGATGATGATGTGTGTCAGACTCATGAGCATGGGTCACTAGCTAAACATTAATATGCCTCTTAACATCCAAGCATAGAATATTTTACACTGTAGATTCTGCTGGCTTAGCTGTAGCCTCTTATGAATTATAGAAAAAATAAACCAGTGTATCCACACTTTTTACATTCTCTGCTGCTACAGAGACACAGTGGAAGCCTTTATTATAGTGGAGCTTTAGAAATGCTGTAACCTGCATCATGTCAGGCTTCTGCTGTTCTCACTGCTCCAAAGATTGTGCCAAAACGTGTGCTGCTGAAAGAAAACATTACATAAGAAAACTTAAATAGAAAAATAAATGGGTCAGCTCCAGCACGAAGCTTTTCTTGAGTGACCATAATTTTAGATTTTCTGATGGTAGTCGTGCTTCACAGCACAGGGGACTGTTTTCAGGGATTGCACCGTGTCAGTTTCTATGATAGGTAAACTGTGCTCGTGTAAATGGATTTTTTCATCCCTCTGGCACACAGTGATTCACCAACACAGAAGGCAGAGGTGTTTCCTAGTAATGATACACAGTGTGCCTTTTTGATGACAATCTGCCCTTGTGTGTGTGTTTTTTTCCTGTCTCTAAACAAAATGACGAGAAGCAGCACTCAGTGAAACAAGATCCTAATGAAAAACAGCCCTGTTTTCCCTCTAGATACCTCTTTGCCACATGCAGCATTTCATTATCACAGACAGCACATACACATGTATAGATATACACACACTAACACACAGATAGCCTCTGATATTAAAACCTGACTCCAAGGCTCCAACATGATGGAAACCACTGTGGCCTAACTCAGTTATTTGGCTAAAATGAAGATTAGAAAAAGTGAACTGGAGTTTTATCTTAACTGGCCCTTGGCTGCTGAGTCTGTGTTATACAGTGTGAGGAGAAAATGAGAATATAGTCTATGAAAGAAAAACTTCAAGACGGTAAGTGAGAATAAATCTAATAAGTGAATTATGGCACAGAATATTACACATGAAAACCAGTTTAAGTACAAGCATATCCACAGTTATGAGCCAAATTCATCATTTAATGGCCACAATGTCAAGACTGCACCAAAATCACTGCAGACATTTAAAAAAATACTAACAGAAGACAGAGCTTATTCAAAGGAAAACTTTGGGCAGTATGGACTAAAAATCATGTCTTTAACAATTTTGAAAACATACCTAATTGTGAATATTTTGACTCACAGTGCAAATTTAGTATGACTTTTCGTACTGGAGGAAATAATCATTTTATCATTCTCATTTTGATTAAAAAAAATGTAAAAAAGAAAGGAAGGAATTTTTGGAAAGCTATTCTTTTTTTTTTTTTTTTAAAGGTTTATTTTTGGGCATTTTGTGCCTTTATATGATGGAGGAGAAGATAGGGGATAGAGTCGGAAACAGGGAAGAGAGCAGGGAGAGACATGTGGTGAGGGGCCTTGGGCCGGATTCGAGCCCAGGCTGCCCGTGTACATGGGGCTCGCACCTTATCCATTCTGCTACCTGCGCCCCTTGGAAAGCTATTCTAAAAAATGTTTTACACCTCCTATGATTTGGAGATTGTTGCGGGATGTATTGTGATTTCATCTACAGTATGATTAAATTGCTCAGACTTAGTGACAATCAAATAAACTCACTGGCCACTTTATTAGGGACACCTTGCTAGTACTAGGTTGGACCCCTTTTTGCCTTCAAAACTGCCTTCATTCTTTCTGGCATAGTTCAGCAAGGTGTTGGAAACATTCCTGAGATTTTGGTCCACACTGAAATGATAGCATCACGCAGCTGCTGCAGATTTGTCGGCTGCATATCCATGATGCAAATCTTCCATTACACCACATCCCAAAGGTCTGCTGGATAGAGATCTGGTGACTGTTGAGGACACTGGAGTTCAGTGAACTCACTGTCATGTTCATGAAACCCTTCTGAGATCATTTGAGCTTTGTGATATGGTGGAAGTAGCCATCAGAAGATAAGTACACAGTGGTCACAAAGGGATGGACATGGTCAGCAACAATAATCAGGAAACACATACAATTTATCGTAATAAAAGGCAAAATAAATATGATTTTTCTAAAACATTTCCTCTGAATTATCATGAACAAATCAGAGGAAGTTCATGCAGTGATTCTGCTCGCTGTTTTTTTTTATCTTTTTCTACATATGACAGTCATTTTATTGATGTTGTTTTTTATGCAGAACTTAGAGGTTGTCATCAGTCATCAGGTTAAAGGGAAGTTTTTATGGGCCATGAGACATGGCTGTTTTCTCTTCTGCTCTGTCTGTAAAAGAAGCTTAGGGCATGTATCTTTAAAAGATGCTAAAGAGACTTCATAAAACTTATTTATCAACCAGCGAATGGAAAAAATCAGTGAGAATAAATGTTGTGATAGACGCTGGAGCAGAAAAAAGCACGTGTAAAATCAGCTTCTTAAGAAAAAAAAAACATCCAGAATTTTCCTTTATGCCTATGTAGATGTGCTGGTGTGTTTTTAACTTCTTTAGAGTGTAACAACTGTTGAAAAACTAGGAAACTAGGTATCATTGTTCTAGCACTTGCTTTCATTTGATCACCCATTTTTGCACCTTCTTTCTCTCTCCCCTCACAGCATCTGTATGTTGTCATACAAGTGTATATATGTACAGTGCGATATTTTCTGTGCTGTTGAACAAAATAACAGGTACTGTAATGTTTAAAGGTGATATTAAAAAAAAAAAAATATATATATATATATATATATATATATATATATATATATATATATATATATATATATATATATATGCAGTGGCCCTACAAAGTCTACATACCCCTGTCAAAAAGTGAGGTGAAAAAAATAAAATTTTTACAGAGACAAACATGAGCAAGGTGAGATATTATCAAAGTCCAAACAAATGAGAACTCATGCCTCCACCTGCTCTAGGGCTTTTCAATGTTTTAAGGGTTTGCCACATGGTGCCAGGTAATAACAGTTTATTGGAAGATAAGAAATGCTTTATTCCATGAAATAGAAATGGGAGACAGAAAATTGAACAATTTCCACTATGAATAATACTGAAACTTCTGAAATTGAATCAGCATGCCACAACCTCAACAAGAGTTGGAACACAGCGAGAGACCGGCAGTGGATGTTTTACTGTCATCATCCTTTTGTTTTATTAGAGCTATTAAAGTGAAAGCACACAAGCATCCTTTTTCTTTCTTTCTTTTTTCTTTCTTAACTAATTAATTGATTAATTCATTTTTCTTCAAGTTTTTTACCTGCCCCAAAACTCACCATATTTTGTGTCTGCAGCAGGCATGGCAAACATTTGAGATTTTATGGGTCCCACAAAGGATTATCAGAAAATAGTTCCAAAATGCCAACTCTAAAATCATAATAATGCAGCTCCAGCAACACGTTTTGTCTAAACTTCAGAAAATTTGTAGGGCTAACATCTTCCAGTTGGTTGGTTGATGCACTCTTATCCAGCTAAGATCCTGCTGGCCGGTTGAAACAGCAGTAGCAGCTGACTAATTGAGGGCACATTTACACCAGAGCTGTTTGGTCCGCTTTAAACTAACTCTGGTCTGCTTAAAAACGGGGGGTCTCAGTTTGCTTCCAAAAGTATCCTGGTGCGGTTTGTTTGAGGTGTGAAAGCACAGCAGACCAACTTGTGAACCAAAGGCAGGAAGTGGCATAAAGTGTAATAATTACAGATTTATATATGTGATTTAATACATTCAAATACATGTCGGTACCTCGCTTAGCAACGGTGTAGCCATAGCAACACGTCCTCGTCTCTTGCTCAAATGTTGGCTCGCATTTTTCTTCGGGGCTGAATTTATTCATCTCATGGAAAGAATGACATTCTAACCCGCTCACTGGCTGCTCGTAATGCCTCAATGCAAAAGCAGAAACCCCAAGACAGCGTAAAGTCAGTGTTTTTTCATTGTTTATGTGGAAAAAAAGACCGGCAAAAGAAGATGGATTTCCAGTTTCATCTTCTTCTACGTCTCCTTTTCTTCTTCACCGTTCTTTGTTTAGGATGACAGCGCCACAAACATATAACATTATACGTTCAACATTATACAAATGGTTTGGTTGGTTTTAGCAAAGATAATGTGAATACGAACCAAAAATTGGGAAACTGCAATAATGTTGCAATTTCAGTTCCAAAACAAACCGAGTCCCCTGGACTATCGGTGTGAAAATGACCTGAGAGTCACACAGAGACAAAGCATCACAATGCTGGGCAATACAGGCTATACAGGCAAAGAGGCATATTAAATGATGCTGAACATGTTATATACTGGTTGTTTCAACTAGGAAACATATCTTCAACTTGACCCAAAGATACTGGATGTTTTATTGAATTATTGCTGCTGAGTGTATCTGCTGCCCTCCATTAAAGCATCAGCCTCCACGGCCTGTTTAATTCACCGGTCGGTGAATTGAACTATTAAGTCCCTTTATCATCTCATCAACATGTTCACGTCAGCTTTAGTGTTTGTTACAGACAGAGAGAAAGCAGAGGAGAGAAAAGACAATGTCTTCAGGGCATAAAGTCCCAATCAGCAGACTCTTTTACCCTGATAAATAGACGCTGCATGCTGTCTGATACATGCTCTCAAATTACACAGCACAGACTGGAACAAGTGATCCTATTGCTAGTTTTCATTATGACAAACAATGATCTGTGTATATTTTGATGCTATATGATGCTAAAGAGTTATCGTGCTGTGATTATGGAAATTATGGTTAAAGGCATGTGTACACTGATCGTCTCTGAGTCAGCTGTTATTTAAGTACAACATTATGAGGATAAAAAAAAAGCTTAATAAAGCTTGTTATGTAAATTTTTAAAAATAATTTAGAACACTGGTTCCAAAACATTTTTTTTCACCAAAGTTTGGACTTCTTTGCTTAGAAAATAATGCATTCTCTTCCTTTTTATCTTTGATGTTGGCCCTTATATATGTATTTGTATACACACATACACACAATGCATGCCTCTATGGTGTCTGAACCCCAGGTTTAGAACCACTGATTGAGACTACTGGGTGGACCCGTCACAGATTAAACTGAATTCGATTAAGGTGAAGGTTTTTTTCTTTTTACCCCGATGACCAATTGATAGTGTGTGGCTGTAATTTCGGTCTATCACATTTTTCCCTGGTTGATTACAGTCCTAAAAATGTGTCAATACAAACAAAAACGTCAGTCATCAAGGTGTCAGCATTTGAACACACCAAATGTAAACAACGTCACCGGGGGGCTCTCAATCAAAACAAGAACAAAAGATGACAAGTAGAAATGTGATGCTTAGCTCTGACTCCTCTCTGGTACTTCTGGTTTTTAATCGAGGTCTCTATTAAGTAAAAAAAAAAAAAAAAAAAAAAAAAAAAAAAAACATACTCCCTGAGATGTTTCACAGTCAGATTCTCTTGAATGCTTTTTTAAAATCAGATTGTTTCATGACTAAACAAAGTCAAGCCAATCCATCAGCCCAATTATATATAAAAAACATAAATATATAATATATAATATCTCAACTGAAGCACTATCCTGCTTGAAGTAGGGTAATCTCTTGGGTCAGTTACATAAAAAAGATATATTCCCCTCATTGTTTGGGACATGAGGGTTGTTTTTATGGTGTTTTCATCTCTTCCACCACTGCCTTTTCCACGCTTGTCCAACCAACTCTGCCTAGTTTGAAATGAATTCATAAAGACAGGTAAGAGGCCTTAGTCACTGAGGTATTTCACTTCCAAGCACCAAGACCTTTGGATGATTCCCAGAGCAGGCTTCAGCTGGGGAAATCTTTGAGTACAGAGAACATAAAAATGAAAGTGAGTAGATTTACAGAATGGGCCAAGTTTAAGTGTTCTGGCCGGTGTTATTTAGGGAAAATATTTAATGGAACTAAAAGGCATCTTGAGAAAAGTTCATTATACTCACAACAGCTTCTCCAGTGGTGTTGTTAGAGTCTCTGCTGAAATTAAAAACATTTAAAAAGGCTTTTTTAAGGCTCTGTGCACCTGTAATTACAAACTATTGTTTTTCCATCTTTGATTGCTACTAAAAAGGTTCACCTGATTAAAGACTTGTTTTTGTTTTATTTTTTTATATGTTTTGCTCCAAACCTATTTCAGCTTCCATGAGTCCATTCTGTTCTGTATTATGGATCACACAGAGACAGACAGATAAAAAACAGGATGGACCAATAGGATAACAAAAACACCACATGTACCTGCGGCGAAACTAATGGTTTCTTTGAATTATACTGAGAGAAGCCTAGCAGGGTGGCATCTGGAGACGGGATAACTATTAAATATGCACAACATGATGCATGGATTAACATTTAGATCATCTTATTGTTTACCTTCCACAATAAATGGGAAAAAGCATCATTTTAAGGTTGAGCTTTACACAGAAAATTAATTACAGCTTAAAGTTGACAAGTTTCCATGACTTGCATGTGACTTTCTCAGCTGTGACACCTCTCACGTTCTCTGCTGAGACCCCACGCAGAGTGAAAAGCTGTTTAATTGTTGTGACTATTCGCAGAAACAGTTTGGGGACAAAGAGGCAGATTGTTGTAGAAATGTGTCTGCTACTGTAAAAGTGACAAGTTGCAGTTTGTCTAAAACATATGTGAGGTTTTTCTATTTTTGATCTGAATGTTAAAAACTGTTACGTGAAAGTAAAGTATGTAGAATTTTTGCACTAAGTTTATGCTGATTAAAATGACATTCCTATGTTGGATTTAAGCGGAGTTTTTTCATCACCTCAGATTTTTACCAACAGCTTTTAAAACCACAGAAATCCTTCATTTTTATAGCTGCTATGGGTTGTGAGTTGTCATGACAGCTGCCATAACAGAGCCACCATGACATGCATGATATGTTTATTGTTACATGCAGCCCTGCTCTCTCTCTACCTGGCTCTCTGGTCTCCCTCTTCTCTCTGCCTTTAACACACCTCAGAGCAATTTGCAATCAGAGAGGAGGAGCATGAGGTAGGCATTCAAACACTGGACAGTTTTGTCAATGGGATGTGGAATCCCTTTTTTCATGTTTCTTGTCTCTCTGAGCATGGACCTCTGCTGGATTATTTATTCAAAGAGGCCAACAGTTGTTGCCATGGAAACACAGGATGTTATTTTCCAAGGGTGTGACATATAGTTGCAAGCAACCTAAGAATGCTTTGCAAAGAGCCAGGAAGACACTTTTAACAGCTTTTCTCCTTTATTATGTTAAGTTCATCCACAAAACAAAAATGGTGGTTTAGTGTTAAGTAAACACCTTTATGCAGATGAGCTTTTACTGAATACTCCTCAATTCAAAACCAGAACATACCAGAGAAAATTTGCTGAGTCAAGCATCACATTTCTATTTGTCATATTTTGTTACTGTTGTAACTGAGAGCCCCCTGGTTGCAGAATTTAAATACAGTGCATTTAAACTAGCTGAGTTTGTGAATCAACCCAGCGTTTGTGAATTTATTTATAAAAAAATAACATTGCTACCTTTAGAGGCTTATAACTTTCTAATGATGCTTCTCAGTGAGAATCATGCCCCAGTGGCTCATGGTATAACATCCATCTGACTATTGAAATAAAGCAGCTTCTTACTCATTTCCTCCTTAAATTCCATTGGAGTCTCAGGACTGTGCTTGTATTTTCTACAAGCACATAAATAACTAAACTTACAATAAAACAAGCTCTTCCCTGGATATCTGTGAAAAAGCCTGGATATACTGTAAAGTATTGAAGATGATCTTGAACCGTCATTATGACATGATATAATGCCTGATTTCTTATTCAGAGGTTCTCTATTGAAACCAGGACATTCATGGTAACACTTTCAACTGTCCTGAGATTACCTCAGTCCCTGCAACCTCTTAGACGGTTGTAATGTGGCATGGAAATATTGTGTTGCTTCTCTTTATGTTTTACAGCATCATTTAAGACCTTTTAGTGACTGCCTGGTGCCGCATTTACACCAAATGTTGTTTCCTGTTGAGATGAGGAGCAATTTTTATGATGATTATGTTGGGACTCAAGGTTTTGGTGCAGCATTTTCTCAGTAAACCATGCTGGCATGCAAATAGCTGACTGTATTTGCATCTTTAATTTTCAGACACCTGACAGATCCTTGCAACCTGCGGTCTAAATGCAGAGCATCTGCCTCAATGAGCTGCATATGAGAAACACAGATGAGTAAACCTAGCTTATATTTACTACCTGGCAATCTCATTTAACACAGAAGAGCGCCGCATTATAGAGGAGCTACGCCAAGCTGTGTTCCCACATGACCCGACCAAACAAGTTAGAGTAGAGCTGAGGGATTAATGGGGTTTCAATTTCAGTTCTGATTTTGGCTTCCCATGATCAAGAAAACAAGATAATCAAGATTAAACTATGACTGTGCCACATGCCGTACTGCACTCATTTTGTCCATAGGTTTTGTTATGTGTGGTAAATGGAGTGCATCCTTTCCATATTTCTACACCACAGTTTAAGCTGTCTCTCCTACCAAAACAGCTCTCACTTTAATTTAAGTGAGGAGCAGAGGGGTGTCATGGCGGGTACTACAGTCAGTTTGCAAAGCAAGAGAGCTAAAGAAGAAGACAGAAGGCTGTCTTTGGTTGGCAAAACCGAAGACAGCCTTCTGAATTAAAATGACCTCAACCAGGGTTGAGATCATTTAAATTCAGATCAGTACTTTTGTCATTATTGATCAGCCCTAAATTACAGGTGTTGGATGAACTTTTGAAACAATTACTGTATCACAAATTATATCAACTTCAAGAGAAACTTTAAAATAAAGATAAATTTCAGAACTAGGACTGCAGTCACACCAGGGTAACAGTTTGTATCAGTGCTACCAAAAGCATGTGTTTGCAAGTGTTTGTATTATGACAAATATAAGTGAAATATAATTCCTAATAACAAGGAAAATAATTCTTTGATTTAAGTTTGACTTTTAGTTAAAGGAAGAATAAGTCTAATGGAATTCACAATATTATCATCATGATATCAGTATTTACAGATGATATCACAGAAAGTGAACTATTGTTATCGGCAGATATGAACATTTCAGCTGATATTCTGCTGATATTAGATTAATCAGCTGTACATATCAGAAGAATGTACAAGTGTACCATACTTTTAAAAATGCATTTAGCATAAAATTTACATGTAGTCAGGCTGCACAGCAGCACAGGGGTTGTTGCCTCACAACCAGAAGGTTTCTGATTTGAATCCCAGAAAGGGCCTTTCTGTGCTGAGCTTGCATGTCCTCCCCATGCAGGCTTGGGTTCTCTCCAGGTACTCCAGCTTCCCCCCACAGACTAAAAACATGCTCCTAAAGTGAAATGGGGACTCTCAGCTGGTCATAGGTGTGAGTGTGAGTGTGCTTGGTTGTCACATGTCTGCCCTGTGATTGACTGGTGGCCAGTCCAGGGTGTATCCTGCCTCTTTCCTGAGATGCTTGAAGGGGGTGTTGGGATGCTTTCCCCAAATACAAAGATATTTCAAAGGGTTTAAAGTGTCAATTTTTTCCATTTTTTGTAGAAATACCCCAAAAATTAGTTCAATTTGGAGTTAAACCCAGTTATTAAGTGTGGCCTGTGCATTTTTTAACATAATTTATAATATAAAGTTACTTTTTCATTTTTGACACATTTATTAAAATGAAAAAGAATTAATAAATTATCACCCCCTTTAAGACAGCACTGTGTACAAACTTGAAATATGAGTCAAAATAATCATTTTGAGATACTTTTTCAAAATTGTTCAACCCCAGTTTAATCTATCTAATACTGTGTTGGTTATAATATGGAATGATTTATTGCCTGTGTTTGTTGAAAAAAAAAACATAAGATAAGTAAATAAAAAAAAACTGCATACTAAATTGTAATATTGGAAAAAATGCATTCAGATCATTTTCCCACATTATAATTAACATAATTAACACTATAATGTTTCTGAAAATAACTATTAAAAATGTGTATCAACTTGAAGGACTTCAAAATAAAAGACAATTTCAAAACTTGCACTGCAGATTTATTAGAATCTTGTCTGATATTTTATTTACATTTTTTTTTGTTTTATTTACTGACTTACTTATTTACTTACTACTCAAGGAGAATGCGGTTGTTATTCAGAGACACACTGGACTGAAATGTACACATATAAACCCAGAAGGAACTATATGAAATAATGGAGCGATGTCAGAGTAAGGGGGTGTACACAGGGGGATTCCCAAGCAATCTGGGATTTGGTGCCTTTCTCAAATGCCCTGAGCAGTGCTATAAAAGTGAGCTAGCATCTCACATTAAGACTACTTTCCATACACCGGTCTGTACCAGAACATAAACTGGGGACTAAAGTCCCCATGGACTGAGCTACTGCTTCACCAAAGACAAACAACATCTTTGATATCAAAAACCCAGGATTTTTTAATATCAAGGCTAAGTTTCAATCATTTGTCCCTCTACTGGGCTTCCATAGTTAGCCTGACGTCTAACCCCAAAGGCAGTTTTCCCTTAATCATCAGCACTGAGCAGCCCTGTTCTGTCTTCAGACAAGTGCAAATGTAGAAACAAACAGCCGTGATAATCATACACGACAACATCTGGCAGCCCCACAGTGTAAACAGTTCAAGGTTTGCTTTTATACTCCATGAACAGTGGGGTCTGGCATCATTGTTTGTGTGTTGGAAAGCCACAGAACAACAGATCTCTCCATGTAAAACGCTCCTCACTCTCACACAGCGGGAGCTCTGTCTGCGTTGGCTGCAGTACAGAAAGGACTGCATTATACCTAAGTGTCAGTGGGCAAAGCGGCAGGATCCACACTAGAGTACATTCAGGGAAAGATAATGTGTCGTTTGCTGCTTCAGCTGCATGCAGATTAAATATGCTGAAATCACTACATTGAATTTATGCTGTTTAACTCTATTATTGCCACTCAGAAATGCACTAAAAGCAACAGTAAATATAATATGTAGTTTTTATGCAATCTAAACATCTAGTCAAACAAACATTCATGATAATTTAATTCAAATGGATTCATTTAAGGTGCTGTAAATAAATCTGGCTCTGTACCCGTAAAGAGAAAGTGTTTAAATTTTGCATAGAGGGACGTGGTGATCTCTTGGAGTCAAACGAACCTCTTCACTATCCGTTATTTCTCCTTAATTGCTATCAGCTGCTGTTGACACTGAGGAGAGATTAAAGTTTCACTTTGTTACTGTCAGGGTAAGTGGAGCAGCAAATAGCTGAGCCTCTTGAATAGAAAACCAATTCCTACATAATGATATAACAAAACAAAATCTCACAGCTCTGGGAATAAACAAGCTAGCAGAGAAAACAAAAGGGACATTTGGCAGGGATTCAGACTAATTCATTGTTATGAAAAGTGACAGGAAATTAATTCATTATCCCAATTATTTTCTTGGACTTTCAATAAGGCAGCGCCTCATTTCTTCTATCCTCGCTGTCTTTTTATTTTGATGCACAGCATTGTTGTAGCAGCTTTAGGAGGGCAGTTAATTGAGCTTTCAGTGTGATGTCGCCTGGTTTTAGCACAGTCAGATTCAGCCATGCAAGCGGCCACACCGTCCGCTGTCAAATGCTCAGCCCCGAGAGGCAGGGGATAAAATCTTCAGACCTTTTCGTAATATTTCCATCTCTCAGATTTGACCTTTAATATTTTGACATTCGATTGAATTGAGAGGAGATGGCAAAGCCAATAACACTGAGCTCTTCCTGCTTTGTCTTCCACTGAGACTGACATCATCTTGCTTCAATCATGCAGATCACTTCAGGGAAACTAAAGGCTCCCCGACGGACGACTTCAGCTCTACTGAAGTGAGGGTAACTCTTTAGTTCAAACAGGATTTATGAACCGAGCTGAACTTACTGGTGACGTGACCGTTAAAGATGGGTCACTTGCCCCAAGTTGATTGTCCTCAAATAAAGAAAAAAGTCCTCAAACTCAGTGATGTCTGAAGATATGTACCCAGGGCTTCGATTTGAAATTTTTCCAGCAGGAATGTACAGAACTAGTATCATTAGGCAAAATTAATGAGCTTTTCTCCAAATTATCCCATCTTATTACAGAAATATGGGTGCAAAACATGAAAAATGTTGCACAGTCACTAATAAGCAGCCTGGTAGTAAGACCAAAATGCTGCCCTGCATAATGAAGCAGTGTGGGTGTTTCTGTGCGCTTGTCTGCAGAGAGACAGTCCAGATATTGATTTTTATGTCGCACCTCTGCTTTGCATGCTCAGATCTGCTCTACAAGTTGAAAACGCTTTGATTTTGTCAGGAATTGATGAGACAAATGATCCTAACGAGCAAAGCTTAGTGTTTGACCTGAGATTGTTTGTGAAATACAAACACAGCAAAAATGTTACCCACATTAGCCTGCAACCAAAAATCTTTGTCTGATTTAAGCCTCCCAAGTTATCCATGTTGTTTCTGTGCTTGATAAAGCCTTTTGGAGAAGATCCAGGAATTCTTGAAAAGCTCCTAAAGGAAAATGTTCGGTGCTGTAAGAAAAAGTACACTTTAAGAACAGTTATTTTACAATGTAACTCCAAACGTTGCATGTGCTTTTGGTAGCAGTGTATTCTAACCCTAATAACAATTTGGTACTTCTTTGGTATTTAGTACTGGTTTACTGCAACCCTCACCCTACCCAACCCTATCCCTCACAATACAGAGACAGTTCTCTTGTATTTAGGTAGTGTTTTAACACCCTAACCCTCATAATAATGTGGCAATTCCCTGGTAATTAGAAGGTATTTTGAACTTACCCTGACCCTTTAACCCTGACCCTTACCCTGCCTCACCCTAACCCTCATAATTTTGTTCTCTGGTAATTAGGTGGAATTTTATCAGGTAATTTCTCAGAAATAGAATAATAATGTTCTATTTAAGTTGATTGATAATTCCCTGGTAATTTATTTTACTTTGGCTAACTTAATTAAAGTGAGTCCTTGAAAAAATATCAAGTAATTTTAGGGTGTTAAGAAAGTTTCAATGACCCTACCGCCCAGACAGCTTCCCAAACAATTTGGAGTAGAGGGCCAAGGGAAAGGCACAGTAATGCACATTGCTCAGGGAACTTCAACCTAACCTTACCCAGACATTCCCATTGGTCACTACCAAATAAGGTAAATTTTGGTTGCCAACATGAGGACAAGTTTCCATCAGTAGGGATCAGGCCTGTAAACAAGTTAATGGTTTTTTAAAAGACAATATGTTGCACACTGGGTAAATACTACCTTAACATTACTGTGATTCCAAGTTATTACAAAGTAAAATTCCAACTTATCACTAGGGAAATACCACCATATTCTTGAGAAATTACTACATAAGTACCACTTAGTACTATACATTTACTAAGCAATTAGGGCCCTCCAAAAATGTGCTATCATGCTTTTTAAGATGGCTTTCACACTAGGGGCCCGGTCCAGGATCTGAGTGCACTTGAGACCAAAGTCCAGTTTGTTTTGGTTAGTTAGTGAATGCAAATGAAACGTGCCTGGGCACCACTTGGGGAGGTGGTCTCTGGTGCGATTCAAGTGGACTCTGGCACGGTTCGGATGAGGTGTGAATGCAACCACGCCTGGATACGGGGCAGAGCGTCGTATCACCTCTATGACGTCACTGTAAAAAACGAACTTCTTTCCACGGCGCTGCAGTTTGTTCACATTTTTTTCTCAATAAAAGACAGAAATCATCAGAATTCAGTTAATAAATGATCCATTATGACTCACCTTACGAATGAACACCAGTTGGAGTCAGTGAGATAAGATGAGATTCAAAGGCAATAAAAGTCTCCTGTCACCTCAAAATTGCTGTATCTGTGCTGCACGAGACAATTTAATCCTCTGAGCTGCATGTAGATGTGCAGATATGAAGAGCGACATTACTGGCAACTAAAAAGAAAAGCAAAGAGCAAAGACTAGAAAGAAGTCCTCGACGGATCTTTTAAGTCACTTAAGAGTCATCATCCTAACGACGTTAAAACGAAGCGGCAGCAGCCACTAACCTCAGCCGCGGGCATTAGCAGGCATTGAAAACTGCAGAAAGCTTGCCAGAGCCGAAAGGCGCAACGTTATAACAAAATCAGTCTGACAGTCTCCTGCTCCATCGCAGCTTTCATAGACGTATATCTGCCTGCTCTGTTTGATGTGGTTTCATTCAGTCTGATCAACATTATGAACAGAAGTTTAGCCACAGACCACTTTGCATTTGACTTTACATTCTTAACCTATCTCTGATGTGACTTATGTCAGTGCATATTTTTAATCTTTATGTAAAACATCAGCTTGCTTTAATTCTAGCTTAAGCAAAAAGAAAAGAAAAAAAAACAGACCCCTAAATATCTCCATTTGTTAAGCATAACAGCCTGTTATCATTCGGTTTTATGGGGGAAAACCATCTGTCAGTTGTTTGTGTATGTTGTACTTGGTACACAAATGTTTAATTAAAAAAGTTAACTATAATAACAGTTTTAAAGTCAGAATAGTTCTTTGTTTTTTGAAAAACACGAGTGATATTAGTTAAAATTAGTTATAAATATCTTTGCTCACTACATAGTAACCCCTTCTTACCCTCAGACATGCATAAACATCAAATAAACTTCTTTTGTTAAATTAACAATTGAAAAAAATATATCGGTTATTATCGGTTATCGGCCATCAGGAGTAGGAAATTATCAGTTATCGGTATCGGTTCAAAAAAATAGTCGGTATCGGTTCAAAAAAATAGTTATCGTGCATCACTATTTCAAATCATCCATGGCAGCAGGATGGACTTTTTTGATGGGTTAAAACAAAACAGTCTTTGCTAAGGTCATGACCCCAGTGGCTGCCATGGCAGCTTCTTCTTCTTTCTCCTCCTCCTTGGTGGGTTTGAAATCCAGCTACGTGCATACCGCCACCTGCTGTTTCAGACCAAGTAAATGCGGAGGCGCCACAGCGCGGTTGAAACAACTGAGCTTAATGTGAAAGCACCGTTAGAGATTTAGTTGCATTGTCTTTAAACAGGGTATTACAATAGCAAGCTACAAATTTATCCCAGCTGTCCTATCACAAAGCAGTCCCTCTCTAAGACCACATCTTAGATAAGTGCAGCCATCCCTGAAGTTCAGTCTCTCTGCTACTGCTCCCCAAAGCAAAGGCTACCTGGATCCTGGCACAAAGAAAATCATCTATAGAAAATAATTGTCCATGTTGCCATAGGATACCTTTATCAGTAAAGACAGCTCTTCTATGAAGCCAGCAGGCTCCCTTTAGTATGCAACATGTTTCATCTGTTTATTTATGTCTGACTCAGAGCTTTCCATCAGGTACCTGGAGTCTCTGTTGCGTTTTTATGTAAATGTGATTTTATTTGGATGTACTGGGATATTAATTTTTCTATTTTTAAGGCAGATTTCCACTCTCTGGGTAAGCAGAAGCTCAGAGAAATGTCCGACTTTTGCATGCAAAAAGTAGACAAAAGGTGTTTTCACTGTGCATCAGCTCCAAACTGAACGACATTCATATTGTTTCCAAGACAGCGTGATATTTGGTGTCCTTGTCTGTTAGTAGACGTTGTGTTTCTGTGTTGTGATAGCGTGAGAGAGCACAGCACAGTGGGAGCTCCACAGAAACACGGAGTCAGACATGCACAAGCTCTGCCAATCCTGTAACACTTCTGTTACTACCTTGGAAAAAGGCACAGGGAGGGGATCAGTTTTCCCTCTGATTATGTCTCCATCACATTCATACTGAAGGTAAAAAGTCATAGGGGTGTAAATATCACAGCTTGAAGCAAAACTGCAAATAATTTTCAAAGTGCCAAAGCTTGAAGAGTAACTTAACCCCAGAGTTTCAGCTGAAGTGCATCTACCCTGCGACTAAAAACATGGCATTACAATGCCATGGAAAGGGCTGGGAGGTAGGGAGGATAATACACTCAGATTATCCTCCCTGCTGTCTATCAGCTAAAAGTTTTCAGTAGAGGCTGCTTTTTAAATTTGATTATTAGTCATAATGTCATGACTTAACTCAAGTTACCTGAGTGCAAGACAACGATACATGGTCATGTAGAAAACAGTTCTGGTGTTGACCTCTTTATAACAAAAAGACTGTTTATTAACTATCTTGGTCAACAACACCACAGTTCCTACAATCCTCGGGTGCCACAGCACCATCTCTAATTAGAATAGAATAGAATAGAATAGAATAGAATAGAAAACTATTAGTTGATCCTGCCTTTGCCGAAAACTTCTGACACTGAATGTGACTGTAATGATAATTTTTCAAGGAAAGAAGCTTTAAAACTATGCAGAAGGTATGAGTTATGTTATCCAGTTTATTTTCAGAAAATTATGTTTAATTCTACAATCCCGGCCAAGAGCACTACATTAACACAATACCGGAGTGTAACAGCAATGCAACTGACTGATGGAATGGTAAATTTCCATCTGTCAACTACTACTAGTGAAGTTAACAGAAGCAAAACTAAAGTTTCTAACTGAGGATGCAACCCATCTTGATGAATCATGATGTATCATAGTATGAAATACTGTCGCTGGCTTGATAATCATAATCAAATTCAGTTGTGAGACCACTGAAAATGCACAGCTTTATTGTTTATGGAAGAGATGCCAATTAAAGTTTATGGAGGAGGTATAATTAATAAAACAGTCTTGGACTTTCTATAGAGACTAATTATCAACTGAATCAATGTTAAAGGTCACGTATTGTACAAAATACATGTTTTCAGGCTTTTTTAGCAAAATATGCACCCCTGGCCTGTCCACAATCCCCCCAAGAATCAGAGACATCCATTCCCTCCCTCTCTTTCTCTGCCTTTCAGACATGTGTGCTGAAACAAGCCGTTCTCAGATTTTCCCCTCATGATGTCATGTGAGGAGTTAACACCACCTCCAGGTTCGGATGGCCCTCCCCGCTTGGAAGAAAGTTCTGCCCTTCTCTCCTGATAGAGGAGGCTCATGACAGCCATATCCATTTCCTAACAGGAGCATAGTCAGGGGTGGAGTCAGACAGCTCATTAACATTTAAAGCCACAGGCACAAAAACAGCTCATTCTGAGCAGGGCTGAAACAGAGGAGGTTTTTAGAAATGCAAAAATCTAATACTTGAGTATTTTTTTTTCAGCAACAAACTTCCCAGGCATGTTTTGGGGATCTCTGAGACCAGTATAAACTTGTCTTTAAGGGGCTAAATATGTGACCTTTAAAATGAATAACCTCAAATCATCATATGCCATGGATTGTTCAGATTTATATGCTGAAATTCAGTAGTCTTACAATGTATAAAACTGCAGAAAAAAGTGGAAATACTTGTTTTTTTTCTTGATAAAATTCCATCAACTATCCTTCAGCATTACAGCCTTTCCTGATAGAGGTTGGAGGAGGCTGGAGCCGATGTCAACTGAAATTTGGCCCGAAAGCTGAGGGTACACCCTGGACAGGACTCCAGTTAATCACAGGGCTGACCCATTGGGAGTGACATTCACACTCACATTAAAAGCTCCAGGCAATTTAGAGTCAGCAATTAACACTTAGCAGGAACAGGGGACTAAAAAGATTTGAAACTGGGAGGTTCAAACCAAAAGCTGTGCTAACCACGGTCCAAATGTGCCATAAATGTCTCAAAAAAATACTTCAAACAAAAAGGACTGTACATGCTCAGACAATAAATGACCCTGATTATATGATGGCACCCCCCTTTTTAAGACAAGTCTTAAGAATAGTTTGAAGATGAAACCTTGTTTCATAAAGAGCACCTCTGTATTTGCTGGTGCACACTTAGACACAATGAATAAAGCAAGCTAGTTGTTTTTATTGAAACCCATTGATAATATCAAGAGTGGGGGTGGGTCTATTGCCTTCTCATATCATCACACAAACACACTTACTACCTCTCCTGCCTTAATACACTCAGCAGCATTTCCAACTCGCTCTCTTTCAAACTAAACTCTCATTTTAAGTTTCATGCATAATTTTGTTCCCTCAAATTCCATGCATTTATGGTAATGGATGGGCACCTTTGCCCACTGCAGTTCAAGCATCTTAGAAGGCAATCTTCTATGGATAAAATGCTGCATTGATAACCATCATCTTAAAATAAGCACCATGAATCTCCTCTAGTTGTTGTTTAATTTGACCTACTTTTAAGCCACTTTGTTCCAGATGACGGTTGTGTCTCCCACTGGTGTCTCCTCCTGCTGTAAGTGAATACTGGCCTCAGTCAGAAACTCTTACCAGGCCATGTCCTCTTTTTTCTTTACTGTATTGGTCTCACTTTGGATCTAATTTGAAGAAGCACAATATTCCCACGGCTTTATTGATAATAAACAGCTTTATCTGCCTTAAAAACAAAAGACAAGAATCAGTTCAGACATACCTGAACTGTCTACAGGAAGTCAGGACTTGGATGGACCTGATTTTTTAAAGGTACAGTACATTATATATGTAGTTGTTCTATCTTTATTAACTTTGAATACACCTTTTATTCAGATCCCCTCCACAGACTACGTCATGTTGATTTTTTTACATCTTACATATTTTGTCATTTAGGGTCTGACTGTTAGATGTTGCTAAAATTCCCAATTTTATACACTTTACCTTTCTAAATGAAAGTTACAAAAAAAAGTTATATTTGAACCATCTTGGGGTGATTCTCAACAGTCTGTTATGCTATGTAGATGGTTTTAAAAGTGTTCTTTGTGACATCCTTATCTCCAGCATGTACAAAATATGGCCACTTGCCTGGCTACCAGGAAAAGGATGCAAAATTTAGGATCAATTTTAATGTTTTGATGGTATTTTTTAGGTTTATATTGATTGAAACTTTTTTGTCTTATTGATCTCTTTTATTATCATTCCCCAGTTAGACAACTGAGGTCATCTTACCAGTTGTACAAAGATCGGTACTACTAAAAAGAAAAACATGTCAGCACTGGGTCATTTCCATAGCTGGTAGTCACTGCAATAGTCTTCCTAGCTACATAAGGCTTCTTCTGTAATGAAAGCATTTAAGCATTTGAAATCCCAGCTGAGACCAAAGATTCACACCAAGACAGGTTAAAACTTGTGCTTAATTGTGACAGGTCACTCTACAAGGCTCTAAAAGCTGACCAGTTCACATTGCTGCCACTAAAGGAGACAATGCATCATTTACACTTCACAGCCACTCAATTTAAAGGGATTTATTTCTCATGTCTCATAGCAAATTCAGTGTTTCTTTTATGTTTTTGGCATAATGAGAGTATGTAATATTGATATCCTATACAGGTGCAGGAGAGTGATTCATCACCATCATAGTGGTATCACCATCACCAGTTTTACAGCACATACAGTACTTTGCAGAACTTTTAGGCATGCTTAGGCCAAAAATGAGACATAAGTAAGGCATGTAATGATGAGTAAGGCCATCTGAAGGCACCAGTGGGTGGGAAGGAGGATTGACACAACCCAGGCCATGCTCTGGATGTCCTTGCATCTCATCAGGGGCATGGGAAAATAATCTGTTGAAAGAAACAGCCACACCTTTAGAATGAGTAAGCACGATCCAAGGTACTTGCCGGGGGGCTAGTAGGGTTGCCACGAATCCCTGGTCATACTGGGGATGCCCTAAGGGCCCAAAAAACACATTCAGTCTCCAGGTATATCATCAGGTGTAAAAAGGCCAGAGTAAAAGGAACGCAGTTGAGCTTAACCTTGGCTGTCAAGTGATGCACATGAGTATCAACATGTGCTGAGCTTAGCTCTGGCTGCCCTCCCCCACCTTACCAACCCCAGGTTGTGGCACATCGAGCCTCACGAGGAATCCTTCGCACCATATGTGCCTAAAACTTGTGCACATCACTGTATAAACACAAAATTATTCTCGCTAGCTTAGTCTTGTTACAATGAAGATAGCCTTTGAGAATGAATTATTTTTCTTTGGACAAATTTAGTTCCTACAGCATTAAATTTTTCATATAGTGCCATGCCACATGGTGTGCCAATATGCAGCAGATGGAGGAGACAAGAGTGTTTATGGGCTGAAGTTCCATGTGAAAAGTTAGTAATGTAGTCATTTTCAAAATCTCACCATGAATAAAACTCTACTTTCAACAAATATTTTCTGGTGTTTATAGACAAACAAATTAGGATTTAACCTTGCAAAGCAGATGGATACGACCGTTTCCTTGTTTCTCACTGGTGAATCCATCTTGCAAAGCTCCCGTCTGAACTGTTTGGGCCCAGTTAGAAAGTGACAGGACCAATCAGCAATGAGGGGCAGTATTTTAAGGTGCGGCGGAGACGTGATGTAAGGAAGCAGTAACAAGAGGCTGGTGTAATTATGGTGGAAGACATCAGAGTGGATGCTGCTAAAGCCTCAGTTTTATCAGAACTTTATGACATTTCTTCGTTAGAAGAACAAAGCGTTGAGTTGTTTTCTTTCAACAATGACAAAAGTTGTGTACTGACATGTCTGCAGTCGCCATGGTTCATGTTATTCCTCGGTAGCTGCGACGACGTACGTGTTTTGTTGCCCTAATTGGCCTGTAAAGATGTGACAGACAGAACGTTCATTCAATCACCCTCACAGTTTTTTCAAATCCTCCGCTCTTTCCCAAATGCTTCGTATTGAAGGTTTCCCAGATAGATGTGTGAAACAAATTCATCTGCCATGTCAGGTTAAACAGGATTTCCATTTCACATTTATCTGCTTGCAACATTCTAAAAACAGTTGTCTGCAACTTGCTCAGCTGAATCGTGGGAAACGTCATCAGTTGGCCCGATTCAAGCCAGTTCAGACAGCTGCGACTGGCGGCAGCGACAATCCAAATTAGTCTTGTGCCAGAAATCTTTGGTCTGAGCTGGCTTGGTTTCCCAGGTGTGCTTCAAGAACATTAGCCCATCTTATGTTCAAGCAAGTACAGTATATGGGTACTCAGCTCAGTTCATGAACCAGGCACCCATACAAAGAGTACTGCCCTTATGGCATTGGTCACAGGTTTGAACCCCAACCCACTGCACTGTTCACCACCTGTCTTCCCCCATTTTCTCTCCCTTTACGCCCCCCTCTCTCTTCAGCTTTCCTATCAAATGTAGGCAAAAAGCCAATAAAAAAGTTTTACAGATAAGTTCATCTGAAAATTCAGTGATGTCAAAGCATTTCCACGAGTTCAACAAACCACCTCTCTGTCAGACCTTGAGTTGATTGAAAAGTTGCTAACTTCCACTTTTATCAGGCTGTGTTTGGTGTAAAAACACCCTCCACGTTACAAAGACTTTGAAAAATCAATCCAGAGTCACAATGCAAAGTGAGAGGGTACACACTTAAAGTCCAGATCCTGGTCACATAGGCTCTCTCAGGTCCCTGTGGATGTCTAAGATGCTCCAAGGTTCTTTGAAGCCCTTTTCGTCTGTGCTAAACTTAGCACCCCCATCTGTTTAAGACCTTATGATAGAGCGTGTGAGGAATCGACTTGCTGCTATCTGGGTCTCTATCTCTCTGCTCTCCTCTGTGAGTGTGCACCAAAGACGGCGACTCCTGTGACCTTTTACTCCAGCTACTGAAGTTTGTAGAAGACATAACCGAGTCTATCGATGGCACATAAGAGGGCTTACTGCTGCTTTAGCGAGCCAAAACAAAAAAAGTTGAAAGATGAGGCGAAATTTCTTCTAAATTCCACAGCAGCATCTCTCTTTGCCTCACAGCCTAAATAAGAATTCACTTCTCTTGAGTCAAAGCGGTGAGAATATTTCCAGTCCAACCAAAAACTATGTTTTTGCAGCATCATTTTGCCCAGTGTGTCTCAGTCAGCCCTGGTCCAGTCCTACAGATCTATCATTGAAAGCATCCTCACACCATCAATCACAGTCTGATATGTTTCTGTCTCCCGCCGCTCTGAGGGAAAGCATGTCATTCAAACCTCTGAGGGGGAGATCGAGTCCTGGCTGCACTGCATCACACACAAGCCCACACTCCTGGACAATAACAGAGGAGGGAAAAAAGCAGAGGAGATTTTCCACTGACCCTGCCAGCCAGGACTGACACCTGTTTTTTGGTCCTCCTAAACCACCTGCCACCACTGCAGTCCCCTCATGTGCAGAGATTTTTCTTTTAAAACGTGAGATTTTAAGTGAAAAGATTATTAAACTTGAAATATTTACGTTACAGCTGGAGGCCGGTGGCTCAGAATGCATTTAGATATGAAAGAAATAGATGATTTTAAGTGTTTTATACTCACAAAACCAGAGCATTTATAAGGCTGGAAGCAGCTGTCATCTCAGGGGGCCTCTCAATTTGTTTAACATAGCACCATTTGATAAGGCAACATGTCAAGCTAATGAGCAGCTACTTCAGTAAAATGATGTTGGGATAAACAAGAGGAAATTTATTTTATGCCAGAAAAGTAAAAAGAAAAATACTGAGATTATTTGAAAGTGTGGGTTTAAAGATTCCAATACAGAGACAAAAGATGAAAAACATTTAGTTAGAACTAAATAACCCGACTGACTTTTCAGTTAGTAAACATCCCAGTTAAGTTAAACAAAAACAACATCAAAATTACCATGATGGTAGGAAATTACCACAGGAATGCACTGGACTAGTCTAAGCTAGGTGAACCTCACAACCTGGTTGTTGTTTTTTGTGTAATTCTTAAAGCCAGTGTTTTTCTATTCAGTGTTGGACTGACTGATACACTTCTTCATTCACAACTGCCTGCTTGTGTAGTCTGTAGCGCCCTGGACAACCAACTTATACCTGATGCTACACTTGTATATTTCACCAACATTCAAGGCCCATGTATGGAATATACTGCATTACACCAACAGGGACTGTTCTGTATTCAAATTCATGTACATTAATCGGAATTGGACCCCCCTGTTGCAGCTATAACAGCTTCCACTCTTCTTGGAAGGCTTTCTCCAAGATTTTGTAGTATTTCTGTGGGAATGTATGCCCATTCATTCTGTAGAGAATTCATCAGGTCAGGCGATGATGTTCGATGAAAGGGCCTGGCTTGAAATCTCTGTTCCAGTAAGTATCCCAAAAATACTCGATGGGGCAGAGTTGATGGCTCTGTGCAGGCCAGTCAAGTTCTTCCACAGCAAACTCATCAAACCATGTCTTTATAGTCCTTGTTCGTTCAGTGGGGCACAGTCATGTTGGAATAGAAAAGGGCTTTCCCCAGACTGTTGTTACAAAGTTGGAAGCATAGCATTGACCAAAATGTCTTGGTATTCTGTAGCATTAAGATTGCCCTTCACTGGAGATAAGGGGCCAGGCCAAAACCCTGAAAAACAGCCCCATACCATTATCCCTTATCCACCAAACTTTACAGGTGGCACAATAGGGAACGTTCTCCTGGCATCCACCAACACAGACTCGCCTATCTGACTGCCAAACAGAGAAGCATGATTCATCACTCCGCAGAACACGTTTCCACTGCTCCAAAGTCCAGTGCCAGGAGCTTTGCACCACCCCAGAAGGTCCTGCTGCACAGTTTTTGTGCTTACATTAATGTCAGGTGGGGAAGCTATGGAATCAGCAGGGCGTTGGCAACTTTCACAAACCATGCACCTTAGCAGTCGTTGACCCCGCTCTGTGATTTCACTTTGTCTTCTACTTCTTGGCTGAGTTGCTGTTGTTCCTAAATGTTTTCACCATCTAGTTACATCGCTGACAGCTTGCTGTGGAATATAGAGCAGGCTCATGGATATATGAATATATGTCTTATTGCAAAGGTGGCATACATCACAGTACCACGCTTGAAGTCACAGAGCTCTTCAGAAGGACCCATTCAATAATGCAAATGTTTGCAAATGGAGACTGCATGCACCTGTGGCAACAGATAAGATTGAAACACCTGAATTCTATAATTAACAAGTATGGCCAAATACTTTTGTACAAATAATGTACATGTGGCCAGTATATCAGTTGTAACTATGGGCAGAAATGTTCATATCTGCTCATATGATATTTAACTTTCAAAGCTATTATTTGCCAAAACTAATATCGTGCCTATAACTCTGCAAATTGTAAGAAGAAAGCTGACTCAGATGATTTTAAACATGCCATGGACGATGGTGCCAGACAGGATATTTCAAAAACTACAGATCTACTGGGATCCTCTCTATGGTTTAAAGTGAATGGCCCTAGAATGATAAATATCCAGTAATCAGCAGTTCTCTAGGCCAAAACATCAGTGGGGAATGACCAGACTGGTTTTAAGCTAGAAAGGCAACAAAAACTCAAATAAGCACTCATTACAACTGAGGAAGAGCATCTCTGGATGCATAACCCATCGAACCTTGCAGCAGATGGACTATAGCAGCAGAAGACCAAACCAGATGCTGCTCTTGTCAGCTAAGGACAGGACACTGAGGGTACAGCACACATGGGCTCACCAACACTAGACAGTAAGATTGGAAAGTAATTGCCTGACAACAACAACAACCATGACACATTCAGTGTCACTTAGATCACCTTTATCCTATTTTCCATGTCCGTTTTGAACTTCAGCAGGTCATCTTCCTGATGTCTACATGTGTAAATGCATTGTTTTTTGCCATGTGATAGGCAGATTAGATATTTGCATTAATGAGCAGTAGAATAGGTATATCTTATGAAGTGATCAATGAGTTTACAACAGTATTGTAGAGACAGAAGTTTAGAGATAGATCAGACACAGACACTGATCTAGCTATGCAAATGACTTTGACGCTGCTTACAACCTGGCTCTAAGATTAAACAACTTCAGTTGGATCCGACCAGCTTTGATGTCACTAATGCACCTCTGCTTTTCCTACATGAAAGGTCATAACTGCAGTGAGAGAGGTCCATTAAGGTAAGAAGTAGTCAGATTTTCAAGAGTGATAAATAAGCTACAATTAAAAGGTGATATTAAAATTCAAGCACTTGCCAAGTGAGCTAACTGGTCACATAAATAGACATTCTCTGAAGCAACTGCTCGATTTTATTTGCCAAGTTAAAAAACAGAAACAGCTTCCACACAAGCTTGAAATGTTTCCAGTATTAATACAAGAAATTGAAACACATCCATCAGTCAGGGTTTAATACTTACACCAACCATGCCCCTTTATTTTGTGTTGAAACACTGAGCATATGGAGGATTCCTCTGCTGTTCATGGCTGATCATCTGTCGAACACTGATGCAACCATAAGACATCAACACAACCCTTGCATGATGAAAAATAGCCACAAGCACAACAAAAAATAACACCACGCCCAAGCCAGCAGTAAGCAATGGGATCACAGGTCTGCAGAGACACGCCAGCAGAACATGACGACCCTCTATTTGAAAGCATGTGGTGGCAGAAAACTAACATATCCATCCCCTGCCAATACAGCCACTAGGTAGCTAATGAGAGAGAAGGTTTTGTGGACAGTTTTTTGGCCTGATATATTTTAAAGATAAAGAGTTGCAGAGGAACTTTGAAGCTTAATTCTCAAGACAGAATTTTATCCACTCCTTTTTGGCTTGTGAAAACCTGCACGCTTCCAAGAAAGTGTTAAATCGTGTGGTGTGATGACACTCCAAAAAGTGACTGATAGATCACAACAATTTGGCAGACACTATTAACTGTGGTTATAAGATAAAAGGAACAGGAGAGCATCCCTCTGCCAGGCTCTCCTCTCTGCAGTGTGCTTAAAACAACCCCAAGATAAAACTCCCAAAACCAATAAAATGCCACTTAATAACACAGGTGCAAAGTGTTCTCATAAAGACCCCCAGATATCATCAATGCACAGCCGTCAGAGTTATTGCACTGCTGGGTTTCAGGTGACAGGAAAAGAAAAGGTGTTTCTTCACAATACAGTATCACAATCACTGACCCATTAAAGAGAGGCTGTTACTTGTATGTCATCCTTTAATCCGCCTGACTTTTACCACACAATCTTGAGCAGATCTTGAGCCTTATCAGTACTAGCAGGTTATTTTCTGAGGTTATGTTCCCCTTTTGTGTGGGCTCGAATCTGAAACATCTCTAGAGTACGTTTCAGCTATCCATCCAATAGATGGGGATAAATTGGCACGCCTGCATGGTGGGTTTATTTAAAATTCTCTGTGATTTTTCTTTTCTTTTCTTTTCTTTTCTTTCAGTGTTGATCCAACTTGTTCTTGAACAAACATGATATGTCACAGTTTTCTTTTTACATCAAGCAGAGCGAAGGGTGAAAAGTCAAAACATTGTTTTTTAAATTGGCTCAGCTGTGATTTAACTTACAGAACATGTGCTGGAATATCTGAACACAGCACAGGATGCTCTCACATCTAATTTTCTAATCTTTTCACACTCATTTTGTGAAATAAAAGAGTCTACCTGGTGGCGGTAAAAGTGGATATGGAAAGATGGAAATTATAAATCCTTCACAGCAGCATCAGTCTCACTTCAGTGTTGGTCAATAACCCATTAAACTCCTCTCCATAAAATGACTAGATATGCATGATTGCTCATCAATCATAACTCCAGCCTTCTGTTTAGTGAGACTTTGGGAAGCTTTCAGTCTGTGTCTTTAGTCAGAGTTTAGCCATGTATAGCTCTGAGCTTCACCCATTCACACGTACCCACCCATCTTCACCTCTCCTCTTTCAACGTCTTGTTCTTCCCCTTTACTCCAGGCTTGTTTCTTGTGTTTCTGCACTATTGACAAATATATATCAGTGGCATGCTTTAGATGCTCAATTCACATTACCTTTGTTTTGAAATGACTGACTTGTGAAATACTCCTGTTGACAAATTCCCTGCTGTCAACTGTGTAGTGCACATTCTCTACATGGAAAGTTTACAGGAAAAAGAGAGAAAGCTTAAAAGTTAGTACTATACTCCTTCAAATAATTTTATGGAATGTCAGACAGAGCTTTTTTTCCATAGCAATGACTCATTTACAAAAGAAACAATCAACTAATGCTAATGCTGGCAAATATCAGTGATCAAAGTTAAATGTGACCATGTTTACCTGGGACTTTGAACCAAGTAAGATATTGAAAACATAAAGAGAGCTGGCAAATATCCCTTTGTGTCTTCTGATGTACATATTCTGGCATTTTGATGAAACAGTAAACAATTTAGAGTTTTCATGGACAGCTACATAGGCATCAAAGCTTTCATATGCTTTTAGATTGATGCATGTGTATGTAGACATGCCTCTTTCAGTCTGCTCTTCCCAGTTTTTCTGTTTGTGAGTGCCCTTGAAATGAATTATTTCATTTGACAGAGTTGGTAATATTTGTTCTCTTTATTTCTCCTGAATACACACTGAACATAGCTGTCCACTAAAATAGATAATAGTGAGTGACGTAATAGTGGTGTGTCTGAAATAAAAGTCTATGGACACTGTAATGATCAGCAATAATTGCAGTGCAAATGCGTCTCAGTAAAAGTTATATAAAATAAGTTTACATTAATAAAACATCTAAACAAACCCCCACACTGCTTTACACTTACAGAAGTGTTCCTCACACAGACAATGAAAACAAATAGCCTGAAATGACTCAGTCAGTGAGTCTGTTTGTCATGGTTTAGAGTGTGTGAGTGAAATCATGTATCGCTCTTCTCTGGGAAAATTATTCTTTTTTTCCCCTCTTTCAAGTCAGGGATATAAATCACAGTTACAATGGCCTCATTAGAAGATGTGGCCTGTTACAAATATAGCTCATACCACAGACAATAACCATATAGAAACATTTGTTTTTCATCAAGCTATGCAGCTGAACATTCTTCATTTCAGAGCAGCTAAAGATTTTCCTGGTTTGTATTCAATCACACAAAAACAAGAGACTACTGCTGCTTCTACCTCCACCCCCTTCTCTCCATGTGCTCCTTTGAGAAACTGTCCATCATAAACCCATCGCTGAATGCATCTCTAATTAATTAATACAGAAAAAAACAACATTGCCTAGAAAAATACTTGAATTTGAGTATCACTTTGTGCAAGCAGGTGCAGAAAAGACTCAAGAATAAAAGAGCTCTTCTCCTTTTTTCATCATTTTCCTCTTTTCATGGGATGGGTAGCTGCTAGCTGTTAATAGTGAATAAATTGGGAGTGAAATAATAAAAATTCTTCTCATGATTTTCATTAGTATGCAAGGTGCTGATGGCAGCAGCTCTGCATTTGTTAACAATATCAACACAGCCGAGGAAAACTGCAGTTAAAAGACTTGAAAAACCCAAACTAATGGAGGGATTCGAGGCTTCTGTCTTCCTTTTTCATAGTTCAGCTATAAAATCAAACACATGACCTGCTTTTGTCTTGATTTTGATCAGGAGGAGTTGGGGAAGTGAGAGTGCCGTAGCTTGTGTTTTGATATAATTTTATGCCTGCTTACACATCTTTAAACAGCTTGCTCCAAATATTTCTCTGACCTTTTTAGAGATAAGCATTTCACTCTGGAATGAGTTTCCTCTGCTTATTAAGCTGGTCCCCTATCTGTCTGTTTATAAAACTGGTCTTAAAAAACAAGTTACAGTACCAGGGACTGAAGAATAGAGACAACACTGGCAGAGACTGTAGTTCCTCTGATGGCCACTTGAGGCTTGTTCTGAGGAGAGTCAACCTCTACTGATCCTTACATTAACCCCCATACTGTCTCTTATAACTGAGGTTTTTCAATAGGTTTTTTGTCTATACAGTGTTTTTAAAACTTTACAATCTCTATAATATCAATGAACCATTAGATATCTACAGAAAAACACATTTTTTCCTCCTGCACATTTAGCTAGAACAGAAATTCTCATGTATAGGCCAGTTTAGCATCATGCAGCCTGCTTACATGCAAACCTGTGGGAGTAGACAGGAGTGTTTACCAGACTAAAGCTTGCATGTAGAAGTTTAAGTCATAAAAGTTGAAATAATTTTAAAAACTATCCGACACAGTTTCTAATTTGAATAATTATTCGCTGGTGTTTATTTCGTTTAAAAAAAAACATTTCCCTTTCCTTTTTATGAGCATGCGACATCCTAAAACCGTTCATCCATCCTTCCATTTTCTGCTTCTGCATAACCTGATTGGGGTCACAGTGGCCTGGAGCCAATCTCAGCTGTCACTGCTAGGCAGGTGCAATCTGGACTGGTTGCCTGTCAATAACAACAGTGAAAAAGACACCAAAAAAACAGCAATGCTCACTAGGGATGAGTGTAGAGATCTGGTACTGACATGGTACTGGTACCAATCCATCCGATTTGCACTGGAGCAAATTACAATGCAGATATCAACAACTTAATTTCGATACCCTGCCACCCCAAATGAAAGGCATGAACAAGGTTATGGAATTTGTATGATTTATACGTTAAATTACACCGGTTTCTTTTCTTATCCCACGTTTGACTGGCTTCTCATAAAAAACTACCCAGACAGCTCTTTTTCTTCTGCTAACTTTCAGCACACCTTTTTTCTCTTAAAGACATCAATTCATGCATTGTTAAGGCCCCGGCATTATATAAAAAGTATCAGAATCAGTATCAGAGAAAACCATATAACACCCAATCCTCACACTCATACCTAAGGTCAATGTAGAGTCACCAGTTATCCCATGTTTTTGCATGTTTTTGGTCTGTGGGATTCCTGTTAACACTCTAAAATTGTCTTGTTCTGCAGCAAACATCTGGTTTGAAATCAGATTTAGACTTCTAGAATAATTTGACCTTGCCAGCATCATTTTGTAGTTACTAGAAGTTACTTGTATGATTTTGTATTTCATAATTCTGGTATCATGATAACCCTCATCATGAAAACTGTGAGACCAGCAAATATTTTGAATTTATAATCAACCCAATTAAAATCATACCAAAGCCTCAAATGAAACACAATGAGGGTATTACTAATATTCTTCTTATCTGCCATGTTAACTATTGGTGTCAGTAATTCACATCTACTGTAAACATTTTTAATATCTATTTTTACATCCTGCTGTGTCCTGCATACCAATATGACTAATATAGCAGTATAACATGCAAAGACGTGCTTTCATAACCCCAAGTGCAGGAGCTACCATTACTCACAGGATGCGACCTGAAACTATACAAAATTTCCCAGTTACATTAATTGTGTAATGCAAACAGCCACTTCACTGCTGAAAACGTGCTGCAATAAACAGCAACAGAGCCTTTTTAACAGCTTCTCTCCCTCCTTAGGTCATAATACTGCAGATAAAGAAAACAGGCCCATACTAATACGTGAATTAACCTTGTGGAGAGCTGGTTTGATTGAAAAGACTTCAAATTAAAGACAACAGGTGACCAACAGAAGTGGGCAGTGTGACTCACAGGCTGTGAGTCTGTACTTTACAATTGTCACAGTAGGCTGCGAGCTCAACTACCACATAAATCTTCACATGCTTAAAACACAATGTACTAAAAGGAACACACAAAGTGCAGATTACAGACTAAGCCTAATGAAATGGGGATCTTCAAGCGGGACGATTATCTAACCTGCTTTTCTTGAGGTAGACCACCAAAACAGACCACATCCTTTTACCTGTGGGACTTAAAGTTTTCAAAATGTTCAGCACTTCATACTTTTTAGATACCACATGCTTTAAATGAGGTCCACAGTTCAAGGTATTTTTATTAGTACCTAATAAAGGTGAAAAAATGTGCAGACAGATGTTTCAGTGCTCTAATTCAGGACACCATCTGTGAAAAAAACATTAAAAACTAATATTAAAATGTTTATATTAAGGCATGATAATGTGCCTTTTAAACACCCACTATAAAACAATACATATTCCATTAAAGTGAATCAACTTAGGCACTAAAATGGAGAATTTCATTGGTGTGAAAACTAGTACGTTTCTGAGGCAAAATAGATGCTGAATGTTAAAATATTAGGGATGCACGATATTGGATTTTTGCCGATATCCAATATGCCAATATTTACAGATTAATTTAGCTGATACCGATATTTAAATATGTTTTACATAACTAAAAATTCAGTCCTTTGAACACCATTTAAGGTTTGAGGATGACCAAGGGAAAAACTTTTTCTTTAAACACACTTGAAAGTTTAAAAAATGAGGATAAATAAAGAAAAAGATCTTAACTTAAATAGGTCTGTTGGTCCAGCCTAAAACTCCACAATTTTGTTAGTATATATGGCCAAGTTTTATAGTCGATATATGCTGATATTCACAGCCAAAATATTGGCAAAATCTTTGATATCTGCCAATACTGATATTTGCCTTTTTAGTTTATATCTGCCCATACCAATATCAGGTCAATTATATCGTGCATCCCATAAAATATCCATTGTTTTAATGGTCAACATTACTGAAAGTACAAAAGTTTTGAGAATAAAGATAAACACCCAAAGAATCCGCAAGTGTAGAAAGCAGCAGCGCAGTGATGTCTGTTCAGATGACAGTGAGTGACGTATCCTTTTGCTAAAACAGAGTAATGACACTCAGAAGGAAGATGTAATTTCCTGATTTTTTTCACAGCAGTTATGTTCTCAAGAAGAACGCAACCTACCAAACCCTCTTCACTTACAAGAGAGAAGTTTGGGGATTTTGTTTGTTTGATGCTGAGGATGTCTCTCTCCACTCTCCTCGCTACTTGTTTAATTTCACAGGTTGGCAAATATGTTTTATCAAGTCTTTTAAAGGATGCACACACTAAGATAGGTGTTTTACCTTTTTTTGGTGGGGGGGGGGGGGGGTTTTTGTCTTTATGTGATAGGAAAGCTAAAGAGAGACAAGAAGCACAAGACGAGAGCAGGAGGAGACAAACATCAAATATGCGTCAGGACTAAGAATGTTCCTAAGCATCTTTTTCCCCATTCAGCAAAATAATCTTTTAAATTTTGTTTGACCGACTAGTCTGAGAAGGAGAAAATACTTAGAAAAGAGTCAAATTCCATGCAGGGTCATTGTGTCAGCACTCAGCAGGTGTGATGTTAGCCTGATATACTCTCTACAGCTTGACTAACATTCAGAGTTAGTGGTTCAGATCCCGGACAAGTCCTCATTTATGTTAAGATCCAGCTTCATTTGGTGTCTGAGCTTGCCACTGTGACTCTGTTGTAACAATTATGTTTAATGTTAAATTTGTGTTGTGATTCTGTTTGGTGAGGCACTTATTTTGATTCACTGGGCCGGGTAGTAGTTTAGTTTAGGCACACACTCACATGTAGGTTTTGGTAAGTTTGTTTAGTCACACTAGGTTTAGGGGTGCTGTTCTTTTGTTGTTAGATTAGGTTAGCTAGTGTAGTTAGGAGTTATGTTCATTTTGTTTCACAAAAACACTAGTTCTATTCTGTTTAATTTTTTTGGTAAAAGGAGGGAAATCTTTTGTTGTATGGTTATTTTCGCTTTGTGCTAGAAATAAACCACTCTTTAACTTTTCAGGAACTGTGCTGCTGACTTTCTAGGGAGTGGAAGGAGTTTGGGACAAAATCATGTTTTGTCTAGGTTCCCCTAGACCGGGCACGTAACACTGCCCACCTTCGTCCCTCTTTGCCGATTAACATTGTGCTTTAATATGTGGCTTCTTTTCACTTCAGTTGAGTAGTTGTACGTGAGTTCAACCCAGGACAGCCTACATACCATTTTATTTCCATTTACTTAAAAAACTGTCATACTGCACTGTTCCTAAAACACGCTAACTGCTAAGCCATCGCTGAGCCTCTCATATTTACAACCAGTGAAGCGCCGTAGGAAAGCTCAGACAGAAAGGCAGCAGCTATTAACTGAATCTACAGCGGCTTCTAGTGGCAGGAGGTTCATTACAGTTTAAAAGAGCATTATAGACCAGGATTCCAAGCCTGTGTTTAAAAAAACCTGATAGGTAATTAGTTTAACCGACTTGTTAATCTTGCATGAGCTAATCTGACAAACAAATGTAACCGTTTAATTGTGTGCGTTCTCTAGCCAGGTCCAGGAATTGATCTTGCGACCAGTGCGTCCAGGCCAATAGCCTGCTCTACCATCTGAGCCAAACAGGCATCCAGGTTAGGGTCTACTACAGAAGAAAGACAGCGACGTCTCTCTCACAGCCTTGCACACACACTAAAACCCAAAAATATTACTAATAATAGAAACAGAGTAGAAACATTGCAGATACTTTTCTGGTTTATTTATGGGAAATAGAGGAAATAAATACTTTAGGTAGGCTCCAAACGTTTTTTTTTAAATAATCTTTTATTTTGCCTTTTACTACTATTAACTGTATGTCAAATGTTGCTATGTGTTGCTGTTTAGTGAACCTTTCTAATGTGCAGGTAGGGAAAAAACAACTTAATCAAGTAGCTCATATTGTCCAGGAGATAAGAAATGTTTCTGTGGTATTGACACAGGAATCTGTATGTTTCAGTTCAAGCTAGAATTCAGTTGAAATTTAAAATTCTGGTATCCTGACAACTCTAGTAAGACTAATATTCTGGATTTTATTATTTTAAGATTATGGGTTTTAGGACTTCGTTGGTCCCTTATTTCCAGCACAATAATTCCTGTTTACTTTTCAGCTCAGTGGGCCTTTTGTTTTCCTCTTCGTCTATACACTGGATCTGTATTGACTTTTCTTTGGTAGCAACTGATTATCTGATTGTACATCACTTTGTGAGCCAGTAAATTTTGGACAAAATTCATAAAAAACATGATAAAAGCTTTGAGGAAAGCATTAGATCTGGATAGTGTCACCTTCCTGGTGAGCAGTACAAAATATAATAATAAAGCTAACATATTTCAAGCTATAATTGACAGAAAGATCAGTTCCAATTTTCAAAAGTATGCACAAGGAGTAGAAAACAGAATAACCCTAACAGAGCTGTCAGAGTGAAAGCTGATTATCTTCATTAAGTGCCCAGATGACAGCTATCGCCAGCCCAATTATCCATACCACATATCTGTCATCTTGCTGCAGACCTGTCTGCAGACCGCAAGAGATATAACTCCCACACTGTAATCCATAAACCTGTTTAGTCCAATCTGCAGCCTAAAGACCGGGCATCCCTGTCAGCTCAGGATAAACCGTGCACAGTCCTCTCCACTGACATTGGCCTTGTTGCTCTCCGTTTGTTGTTTAATGAATAAACCGGTCAATTATTGATTATATCATAGTTCCTTCATTATTATGTATCTGGAGTTGAAAGCAGTACTGGGGTTAATGCAGGTGATACAGCTGCTTTTAGAAAAAAACATGCCTTTCTTAATTATAATGATGAGTGCTGGGTGTCCAATTACCCAGTTCATGGTGTCAAAGGGTGAAAAACTAAAAGAAAAGTAAAGACACAATGTTCAGAGAGTGTTGTTGTTCAATGATGTGCATAACTTTAGGTAATTAAGAAAAGAAAAAATGGTTTGATGATAAATCTTACTTCTTATTGGGACTTTTTTGTTGCACATTAAGGTAAGATGCAAATACAACATTAAAAAATCATAACTGTTGAATACAAGCACTAACACTGGCTTTTATTTGGAGTTATTTTCCTTTTTAACTGATAATTTTCATTCCAATAAGTACTCTCTTAGCTCCTCAGTATTTCCTGAGGGAAATTTCTGTCTCTCTAAATGCTTCACTATTTTCACTAGCTAATTTATAACCATGTCCATCTGCTGGTTGGTGTTTTTGTAAACAAACTACTAAAAGGGGATTTTTTTAAAATTCCCAACCTCTGCTTAGATGGGGTTTCTTTGCACACCTGTAAGACAGTACTGACTCCAATTTATAATTACCAATATTAAACTACAGCAGAAAATAACTGATTGAGCTTTTACTTTGAAAACCCCAGTGGAGGTTTACCATACCTGTCATGTTAGCCTAGACTGAATTGACAGACAAGGCACACAAACAGCGGTGCATAGGTATAACTGTAGCTCTGAGCAGAAATGTTTTTCAATCTCTTGAGTTATGAGCGGACATTCAGCGGCTTCAGACAGATCTACGCTCATGTTCATGTTTTGACAAATGAAGTGATTTAATGTGCTTACATTCAACACTGGCTCCCATTGGTTTTGGATGACGGTCACATCACTGGAAAAACAGAATTTGCATAAAACCAGACTAAAGACTTACAACAACATAACACCAAGACCAAATAAAGACCGCCTTAAAACTGCTAAAATCAAGTCTTATGACCCACTTACACCTGACGGCTGAGACAACGGGAGTGAACTACAACTTTAGAAAGACTCCCACAATTTTACTTGAACTTTCGAATTTTGTCAGCAACTTTGAAACTGGAGGAAAGTAGTTAGGTATAAGGCCACCTTAAGTTGCTGATAAAATGCTGTTATCTTTCATATCAGCACCTTTCCGGCTTATAAACAAACAGATAATCAGGTCTGCCCACAGAATTAGCTGTGCCCCTAAAACCCAGTGAATGGGCCCTCCCCAGTTGTGATTTATTGATACTATCAATGCATGTGTGTCGGATTAGTAGCATAGGTGCTAGCATCCTGGCTAATTGTTACCTTATTTTGGAGCATGGAAAGTTTGTCAAGCTTTTATCGTGTTCTGATGTTAGATTTATCTATTTAACCTCTTTTTTCAACTATTTTATTTTCTGGCATCCTGACATTTGTGCACATCAGGTCTTGGCTGTGAAGTCTGATATTACTTTCCTAATTGTTTAGTTGAGTGTGCCCAAAAAAAGGTAGTTCTGTTTTAAGAAAATGGGTGTACATTTTGAAAAAGGCTTCATTGTACCACCTACAGCACAAATATATGAAATTCATTTATTGTTGCTGAAACTATTGTTTCACACTCAACTTGTACCATGTCGTTGATGGTTATGACATTATGGCTAATACTCAAATCTACTATGGAGAAAAAGAATGGGATTTTTACTCTGAACCATGCTGCTGAGCTCGATAAAAGTCTGTTACAGCAGATGTATTACATGGTTTACATGTACTCTATAAGCCCCATATCTCAGTGTCACATTAATGTCGGTCAACGTAAGCTAGTAGTATCCCATTATTTTGGTTAAGTGCTACTTTTTTTCTGTAAAGCAGCCAGGTTCTCGGTGCCTTTGCTAATTGGCACTTCTGCAGCATTTAGAGCCAGCAGGCATCTTTTCAACTACTGGGTTGTTTCCCCAAACAAACCTGCCAGAGCTGCTTCTCAGTGGATTCAGTTTGCCTTAACCCAGAAATATTTTCAACCAAGTATTCCATCTTACCACTTTATATTTTATTCTTGTCACTACACTGAAATAGGCTTAATGTCTACATGACAGGTAATGAAATTAGATGTCACAGAAGCAACAATGCATACTCTCTCCTCTGACGCCATAAAGGAACTGTTGTACATCAAGGCGGATGCAGAGACAATATTTCCGAGTGGAGAACACCAGCAAGCAGCAGCAGCAACAGTAAACCTCTGCCTCTGAATGCTGGATCAGGATGTTAGATTTATCTCGCTCTCAATATGACCTCTTTCGACTTGAAATACACAAGTCCTTTGATTGCCTCAGTCTCCCGGACATGAGCTTTCAATCAGACTCTTTTGAGAGCAATTCCCCGGCTGGGCCTGTCATCTATATTTCGACGATTGTTTGGAGTCCTGATTTTGAGGAGCACTCAGGGACCAATCGCTTTTACCTCCCCTGACCTGGCCTTGTCTCCGTTGTAGATATGAAGAGAAATATCACACTTTCAAAAACTGAATTCAAATACTCCATGCTCACTCAATTATCTGCAAGATTTGGCATTTTAAGAAATCTTTTGTAGCAAAGAGACCGATCAAACATTAAACTGTGTTTTGATCTTGAAATGAATCCTTTTAAACTCTATCATTCTTTGATATTCAGGAGAGACTACAATAAAAGTCTTTACTTTTTGACTCATAAGGTTTAACTTTGTGGGGAAAAAGCCTCAGCTTGATTATTTATTTGCAGTAATTGATAAGATGTTATGTGTGAGTGCAGTGGTGAGGTAAAAGAAAACAATGAAAAACTGCAATGAAATATAAACAGGAAGAAGCATGAAGTCAGCAGAGGCGTGTTTAAGGTAGATAAGGTGAAACCAATTGACGGTTCCTGCTCTTTCCCAGTGGCAAAAGACATTTTATTGGCAAGTCAGTAAGATAGTCTCCCCGGCCTCGAGAATAAGCTGGAGAATTGCAACAGCTGGAGAAAATGCTATTGGTCACAGCAAGTCATTGAAAATGGAAGTCTCCGAGCTGTGAGCTTCTCCCATGAAATCCTGCTTCTCCTCTTTAGAAAGGTGTGGTATATTTCTAATGAGATCCCTCTATCACGCTTCAAGTCAGACTTCAGAAATAATTAACACATCCAGCATGACGTGTGGTTGCCCCTCTACAGCCTGCACAAACTTGTCATGCTGCACAATCAGTGTGAGCGAGCCGATCTTATCGGACCATCCTTGATTGTCAGAAGACTGCTGGTCCAAAACAGATGCACTTTCAGTTGTATCTCTCTTTTTTTGCTCCCATTGTGACCTGTAAGAATAAGGCTAAAAAACTAAAATACTGCTCACAGCACGGGTTTCATTTCAGTGGATGTCAAAGACCACAAACCATGCAGGGAAATGTCTTATCGCAGTTGTGTTAGAGGCTACAACAGACAGTTTAGTGAATGGAAACGTGTCACAGCAACCCTCAGATAGCCCTGGGACGGTGCCCCTGGACAACCACTTTCTGGCATGTGCTCCTTGATAGTGGGCTTGGGAAAGCTGGCACATGGTGGGAAGGATTGGCAGTTCACAGCTTGCTTTTAGGAATGGCTGAATAAATGATTAAAAGAGCATGATGGGCAGCTTTATAACACAGACGGGGTTGCAGAGGGCTGGGGAAAAAAGAAGGAACTCATTCACTAAGCATACAATGGCTAATTAGAGCAAATGATAAAATATCTGTGAAATAATTCTATAAATGTAGGTAAAATATGAGTTTGAGTGACAAACCCTGACTCAAACATTAAAATTAGGTGACAACAGAGACACTTAATAAGGTAATTTCACATAATACTGCATGATATACTAGTAAAGTGTGATTCAATTGTTGGCAATGGACACTGACAGTTGATGACATCCATATGTGACATAAACGTAGTCAGGGTTGGGAATCCCATGGTAGCAACCTCACATGTGGGGAAACAAAGGCTCACAGAAACATTTTTTCCTACCAAGAGGGCTCAAAACAGGAGGATACAAAAAAAGATAACATGAATACAGTTAGAGAATTACACTACAGATTACTGGGAGAAGTCAAGTCTCCAGTGAGACCATACTTTAACATGAGAAAGCCTTTTAGTTTTTTACTTACAATAATGGCTAAGAAGAAGAAAGTTCATAAGTGCAGCTGTTGGGTGTAAATTAATCCTAGCAGAACCTCATTCTCCATAATACCAATCAGCCTGCAATCTGTAGTCACCCATTTAGCATCCACAGTTTGTTGCCTGCAGTTATCTGAGCGTCTCCATTGTAAACAATCTAGCATGGGCTGCCTTTGGCTATAGGGGGGCAGCTCTGTGCAGTTTGCGGTGTGCTTGACCAGAAATTGGTATCTATGACTCTACTAACTCAAGGTAACTCAGTTCACGTTGACAGTAAGTGCAAATAACTTAGGTCTTTTCTGGCACGATCTTAAAGCTGAACTTGCCATTCAAAAGTCTGTCCTTTATCCATTTCTGCTCGCTTGCTACCAATATCACTACTGCACTGCTTCCTGATCTAGCAAACTATGGGATGGGTCAAGGGTCAAACAGAGCACACGCTCATTAATTGTGCCCAATCACAAACAGGACTCCCCCTGAACTCTGTAAGCTACTCAGAATGACTGACAGACCTCAACAACGCTGCTGCCAGTTTGGCATGTTCACTGACATCAAGGAGAACTTGGCTACTGCCATTACTACCATTTTACTGAAGCAGAAAGCACAAATACGCACGTAATCTAGCCCATTAAGATGCAGTTAAAACCCCGCCCAACTCACAGAAACTAGCCCAGATTATATCAACCCGCCCAAGCCCATTTTATACCACCTAGTTGGGCAACACTGGATAAAAGTTGTACACAGTTAAGGGCATGGCTGATCTGACTGACAGGTAGGCGCATTGTAGCTGTTTGTCAGGAGGTTTAAGGCCTGCCATAGCTGCATCTCTCTGCCAGTTAAGGCTCATTTATCACTGCATTCAAAAATACAAATCAGTAACTACAGAGCTTTATGTTTTCACTCTCCATTAATTTCTACTATTTTTCTGCACATTTTCTATGTATTGTAATACTACCAATAATGGTTGGGGCAGGGTTGGCTAATGTAGTCAACTGTCCAAGCCAGAGCAGCAAAACGCAATGAATAAAAAGACTTTAAAAACGAATTTTGAAAACTCTCAGAGAAAATATTGCTGAAATATCGTGTGAGTTGTTCAAACTACAAACTACATATCACATTAGTTTATCAGAGCATAAAGACAGACAACTTCAACAAAGAAAGTGAAAAATTACTCTACAAACCAATGGGTTACATCACTGAGACTACACCCTTGTTTATTTACAGTCTATGATTAGTTCATTTCAGTTTAGTGCCAGAATTTGAATGTCAAAGAACTTGATCAAAACTGGGATGATACAGTGTTAATGTCTTGAGTCTGTTAATTATATTTATAACTACTAAAAGACTTACAAAATTAACTTACCTTTATATTTGAAAAACATCACTAGCTTGTGTGTGTAATACTGTAATCTTCTTCAGAGTACACAAATGAGAACAATGATGTTACCATATTGCTATTTTCCCACCCCTTAATGTCAATGGAGCAGTCCATATGTAAGAATAAAAAAGAAATCTGCTATTAGTAGTAGTAGTACTTTAATACCTAGTTAGGGCTGCTACAGTGACCCCATTTCCATCCCAGGATCTATGTTCCCTGGAATGTTAAAAACACACCCATTTAATGTACACCAACCATCAGCTCACATGGCAGTGTGCAACAGGATGATATGAGATCAGGAAGGACTAGAATGCGTAACAGTGCTATGCAGAGAGTGCAGAATCAGTGTTGGTGCTCATTCAATCTGTTGGAAGGTTCATGATCAAACAAAGTTTTTTGTTTTTGTCTCTGCAAAATCCCACTATTTGCTGGTTTGAGTTTGTCTTGCCTACTTATATGCAACTGAACAAACCAAGTGGAAACGTGCCTTAACAAACCAGTGTGGCAGTGGGGTCGAAAAATAAACACAGAGGAGGACACAAGACGTGATTACCATTATAAATCAGCAGAAAAGGCACATTATGGTGCATACAAATTATCAGGATAAAGGAAAGAAATGTTTCATAAGTTTTGTTTTACATTTTTTTTTTGTTTAAACAGGGAATTAGTTTGGTTGTGTTGGTCAGTAACTTGCCAGTCTAAAAGATTAACATGAAAAAGAATCCAATTCGTTATCTCACCATAAAAAAAGTGACTGTTTTTTTTTTCCTGTTACTCATCTCTAAATCACACACAGTACCCACACATTTGACCAAACTGACAATTATGAGCTACAATAAGCTGCAAACTACCTCATGCTGATTGGTGTCATTGTTGGGCATTTCGAGATAGCCTCAAGGATCTGATAGATACCTTGGTTTCTGGATCAGCAGATAATGATGAAAGCTTCAGACAGATAATAAATGTGTGACTTCAAGTCAACTTAAGCACATGTTTTAGGGATGCACAATATTATCGGCCAGATATCGGTATTGGCAGATATCAAAATTTTTGCCGATATTTCATTTGATATTTTGGCTGTGAATATCAGCATATATCAAATGTAAAATTTGGCCATATATACTGATAAATTAGTTGAGTTTTAGGCTTGACCAACAGACCTATGTAAGTTGAGATCTTTTTCTTTATTCATTCTCATTCTTTAAACTTTAAAGTGTGTTTTAAAAAAAAGTTTGTTTCTTTTTTCATCCCAAAACCTAAAATTGTATTCAAAGGACTGAATTTTTAGTCATGTAAAACATGTTTAAATACCGGTGTCAATATCGGTATCGGCTAAAATGGATCTGTAAATATCAGCATACCAGATATCGGCAAAAGTCCAATACCGTGCATCCCTAACATTTTGCCCATAAATCCCAAAATCCCCAATCACATCATGCTACAGGTGGCTTTGAAGTCGACTCAGGAGTTGATGGAGACTGATTTCATCGAACTTATCAGGTGAATCAGTGTCCTGTTTTGATGGCATGTAGAAGGGTTGCACAATTGTGGCCAAAATTATCATCATGATTATTTTTATCAATACTGAGATCACTATTATTATGTTTTTAATTGAAGGAAATGTTTTCCATTGCTTACCCTTTAATTTTGAAATCTGACTGAGACAAAAATTCTGATCTGGCATTTTAGCTCGAAATTCAATTTTTCGCTGCTGGAAAGCACTACATGCACAAGCTACCACATCTAGAGCAGCAAAGAAGAACCAAAGGACCACCTGCAGCAGTAAAGAATGGTGGCTGCATTACATTTTTTCTCTGAATGTGATTGTTGATAGCCGTTGCCCATTGACACTATTGATGCCTTTGAATCCCATGCTGCTGCATTTTCAGTGAGCCTTGAACTCATGTGACTTTTTGGGACTTTAATGATTAAATCATCACCAATAAACCCAAACATCTTTTGTCCATTTTAATCGAACTGCAGTCATTTATCATTGCTGAATTGAATGCTAACTGTCATACTGTTTTCTCTTTGTGAGTGTCTGTAAGCCAATGGCAGGCTGTTGCATAATCATGTCATGCTGCCCGAATAGAGCATAATGGAGAGAGAGCCTGTGATGCAGCCCCCTGTATTATTTTTATTTTAATATTTATGAGCAAAACGCAATAATCAGCAGAAAAACAACTTTATAGTCACAGAGATTCTGTACATTATGATTCTATTTGTTGAGCCTTGTTCTGAGTCAAATATAGGTTGGCTAGTCTGCACAGTCAGTCCAGAAAGTTCACACCAGTATTGGATTGGTACTCAGTATCGGTCATACCCAACACCTTGGTATCAGAATCAGTATCAGGACGAAAAAAAAGGTATTGGAACATCTCTTCATCTTATCCTACTCCCTCCATCACCACCACTATTGTCCAGAGAGCAGAGGGGGTATCCTATTCTGCTGTCGGCCTCACTACCCCTTCAAATTCATAAGGACATCACGATGGAGTCTATTTACCAAAGACATTTCCCAATTTCAAACATTTCTAAACAAATAACAAACAAATAAATCATTGTTAAGCTTGTATTAAGTCTCAACTGATTTAAATTCTTTCATAGACCAAAACAAATACACCCATGAGCGCAAATTATTTGTTTTTATAAAAAAGTAAATGCACTGCATAAAAAGGACAATAGCCAGGTTTGACAACAGAACAGACAGTCACACTGCAAGCCCATATGCTTTGTGCTGGGCATATGATAAGGCCCTCAGTGTCATACAGAATCAGATATGAAACATCAAAATCACTTTTGGGTTTTTAGCTGTGTTTTTTTTCTGTTATTCTGAACATTAAAAACAACTGCCTATAGGCACAATGATGCCAATGAATATTAGAAGAAAACAGAAAATGTTGGCAACTATCTAAGCTCCCTTTTCCCAATCACTTGAAGTAAATGAATAAGTAAGCACAATCTTTATGTTTGAGAAGACAAAATGAGTCATTTTTGGCACTTTTTGCTTGATAAATTCTATTATTGATGAGGTCATTTGTAAAAACTATAAATGTTGTAAAATAATTGATGAATTGTTTCAACTTTAACAGCAATGTTTTAGTAATTTAATAAAGTTCAACATTGGTTCCACTTTCCTCATCATAATTTAGAAGCACCGTCCCACACTCTGTTGTGTGACTGATTAATAAAACCTAATTACTCTGACTAATTATACAGTCTGCCTCTCAATCTTGCCGTCTTTGACCCTCCTCCCTTTGCCGTCTTTCAAACCTCTCCAATCAGGCTGACCCTGCCCCCAATCTCGCTCACTGTCTCTCCTCTGTTTAACATGGAGGGGAGGGGCGGGGAGGGGGGTTGTCAGCAGTAACAAAAAGAAATACATCCAAACCTTGAGATAGCGTCTAGTTTGTCCTCATATTTAATTTTGTATCCTAAATCAGCTCAGGGTTTGTTCATTAATATTGAGCGCTGTTCCTGCCAGGATCTTATGATTCTCATAAGCTCATTAGTGACTGCGCCACAGATCATCGGGGTCGGGGTGAGCAATTATCATGCTACAAGTGGAGAAGCCAGCTTATGAAAAATATGTTAATCAATAAGAGCTTTACATAAACTGGTTGAAGCTCTAAAGGGCTAATTATGTACCAAATTTAGTTATGTTTTACCAGATGAATTAAATCAGGATTGAAAACGTAGATACTCTAAGCCCACCCTGGATTTCTCATCGTTTAGCATAACCAGAGGAGCTATTATCTGAATGAATACTGTAGCAGAGAAAAGCCGTGAAGTCCAAATTAAAGCCAGCCAGGGCATTTCAACTCCTTTTTCATCCTTTTAGATAACATGACCTAGAGAAGGGTTTAAATGAGCCAGAGATGCAACAAAGAGGACCATGGGAGAATCTCTCCTGGTCGAGCTGTCTGAATGATTAGTGTAGGTGGTCAGGGAAGCACTAAAGGTCTACGTGGAAGTTAAACCTGATTAGGAGGTAAACAATATCATTTGTGATAAGTAGGCCTCCTTCAGGGTGTCACTAATGACCACAAAATAAATTCACAGTGGTTTTTGCAGCCTTCAGTGTTGCCCAGGTTAAGGTGTTTCTATGAATAGTATTTATTTTGGGATTACATTCACAGTTTGTCAGTGTCTGTTTGGATTTATAAAGGGAAAAATGAGAAGATTATGCATGCAAGTGTTATTTCTGCTTGGATTTTCCTTTTTCAAATACTGGAGTTGGATGTGAGCATTTGGCTTGTATTCCCGTCACTGTTTTCACTCACTCTCTCAGCTTAATTCTGAGAATACATTAACTTATACGGGGATGGATTTAAGGGCAAGAAGCCAGCAGTGTGTGAAACCCAGAAGTGAGCTCTACAAGTGATCGCAACAAGTATGTGCCATAAAGACATTATGGAAGTCTGTATTATCACAATATCGGTCTTAAAGTGCAAACAGCTAATGCTTTCCTATGCAGCATGTAGACATTTATATACAGAGGTCTAGATACACTGAATATGCATCACATGATTCTGATGCAGTTAGAAGAGGCTCAAGCTAGACAGCAGATACTCTGCACATAATTTTATGGATTTATTCTGAATCCAAAATAGACATACAAATACAAAAATTTTAAAAGATGAACAGCAACATCAGGACATTATACTACACTACATTCCAAATTATTATGCAAAATGACATTTTTTTCTGATTTTCCTAAATATTAATGCAAATGACAGTCAGTATAATTTTCAAGTCATCAACCATAAGAGCATAATTCAAATTTTATTGAACAAACCTCCCAATAATGACTATGTTTTTCAAAAATGAAAACAAAAAAATGCACTGCTCTACATTATTAAGCACAACATAGTTTTAAAAGATTATATGGGTTGTAAAGAACTGAAAATGGTAAATTGTTGAATTTGCAGAATTAGGAGGTCATATTTACTGAAATCAAAAGCTACTTCAATCAAAAACATCTTAACAGGCCAAGTTACATGTTAACATAGGACCCCTTCTTTGATATCACCTTCACAAGTCTTGCATCCATTGAACTTGCGAGTTTTTGGAGAGTTTCTGCTGGAATGTCTTTGCAAGGTGTCAGAATAGCCTCCCAGAGCTGCTGTTTTGATGTGAACTGCCTCCCACCCTCATAGATCTTTAGTTTAAGGATGCTTCAAAGGTTCTCAACAGGGTTGAGGTCAGGGCAGGATGGGGGCCACACCATGAGTTTCTCTCCTTTTATGCCCATAGCAGCCAATGACACACAGGTATTCGTTGCAGCATGAGAAGGTGCGTTGCCAGGCATGAAGATAATTTGCTACAGAAGGCACTGCTCGTCTTTTTGTACCATGGAAGAAAGTGGTCAGTCAGAAACTCTGTATACTTTGCCAAGGTCATTTTCACACCTTCAGGGTCCCTACCAGGGGGCCTACCAGCTCTATCCTCATGAATCCCGCCCAGAACATGACTCCGCCACCTCCTTGCTGACGTCACAGCCTTGTTGGGACATGGTGGCTGTCCACCAACCATCCACTACTCCTTCATCTGGACCATCCAAGGTTGCACGGCACTCATCAGTAAACAAGGCAGTTTGAAAATTAGTCTTCATGTATTTCTGGGCCCACTGCAACCATTTCTGCTTGTGAGCACTGGATAGGGATGGCCGAATAGTAGGCTTAGGTTTAGGACTGCAAGCCTCTGGAGGATCCTACACCTTGAAGTTGGTGGGACTCCAGAGGCACTAGCAGCTTCAAATACCTGTTTGCTGCTTTGTAACGGCATTTCAGCAGCTGCTCTCTTAATCTGATGAATTTGTCTGACAAAAACTGTCCTCTTTTTGCCTTTATCTGCACAAACCCATCTTTGCTCTGAATCAGCCAGAAATTTCTTCACAGTATGATGATCACGCTTAAGTTTTCATGAAATATCTAATATTTTTATACCTTGTCCAAAGCATTGCACTATTTGACGCTTTTTGGCAGCCAAGAGATTCTTTTTCTTCCCCATACTGCTTGAAACCTGTGGCCTGCTTAATAATGTGGAACATCCTACTTAAGTAGTTTTCCTTTAATTGGGCTCACCTGGCAAACTAATGATCACAGGTGTCTGAGATTGATTTCAGTGATGCAAAGAGCCCTGAGACACAATACCATCCATGAGTTTAATTGTAAAACAAAAAAGTGAATGTTTATGACACTAAAATCCAATTTACATAATAATTTGGAACACGGTGTATGAGTTACAGCTGATGCAGTCTTTGATTTTGGATTATCACATTTCATACTGACCACAATAGTGATAAATGGTTGTAGCACATCATATATCATCCACACTTTGAGCATGAAAACCAGAATGTCAAATAACACTGTTCTTAAGGCAGGAGGGTAAAGGATTCTAAGGCTTTGGTATCCGTAAATATCAGCTCTGTTGATTTGGGATTAGGATTAAGAATTGAGTCCCACACAGAGCTCTAGTTTTCATTAATAATGACTATTTGGATTTTCAAAAATCATGGCCCACCCCTAATGGTAACATTGATCATGTTGCATTGCTTTTTGTTTTTCTGGCAGATGACACTACTTGTGCAACTCTGTTAATTTAAAATATTGGAGTCAAACTTTTTGATACTTCAATACTTTTCAAAACCACACATTTGAAATCAAACAATCTCATTTACTTTAATTACTGATAGTCTTAAAAGTAGCGAAGCTTCACACAAACTTCAGATCTTCAGTCATAATTTAATTAAAAGCTGCCAGGAGAAAAAGAAGCACACAGTTATCCAGTTTGCCTGCAATTTTCAGAAATTAAAAAACAAAAACTGCCCTTTATTCAGTGCTGACAGCTTCTGTTTTTATTTCTATGACATACAGTTATCAATATTGTTTGAAAATTCTTATCAAGATTAAAATTAATCTCAGTCTGAAACAACTTTAAAGGCTTCAACAGTGGCACTCCACTTGCTTCTTTCAAAAACACCAAGGACTTTATGAATTAAGTCTTATAGACTGATACAGAAAGTCCTTGAATAGACAATTGAGAGCTACTTGGACCCACACAGAAAAATTCAATTCGAGTGACAGTGAGTCATACACTTTTATGTGTGGTCGCTACGTTCCACTTATTTTTAATGAGGAACAGCAAAAATATATGGAGAACAAAGGCACAGCATGCACAACACCTTTGTTCTAACAACTTTTCACTTTTCTGATGAACAGGGGGAAAAAAATCCCTGCACTCCTGTGGTGTCATGAATACGAATCAGCAGAGGGATTTGTAGCTTTTAAATTATTACTGAAATCACATCTCCTACAGTAAAAAGCTCATGGTTGGCCTGTTTTACTTTCACACCACAAACAAAATCCACAAGGTTGTACTTTAAAGTGGACCAATGCCCTCCTGTGTAGCCTGACCAGGACCTTGAAAGGCTACATCTCCTATAAGCAAAGCATAGATGGTTTATCAGGACTGAATTTGTGAAGGTAGTCTCAAATCAAAAGCTAAACTGTTGCTAGATTCCTTATACAGCAATCTGTATAAATTTGATATATTAGAAACTTGAGTAAACATTGTCAAAGCTTTGCTTGTCAGCACACATGCAGTGATTATTCCAAATACATCAAAAAGTGAAGGGAAGATAAAACAGTTGCTTGTTGTTTTAGTGATCTGTAAAATCAAAGTGAGATGGCTCTTTTATGCTGTGTTTCTGCCTGTCATTCATGAGAAATGAGGTCCAGTTACAGTCAACAGAAAACAAAAAACTTTCATAATCAATTATTGTTCTGTGGCACACAGAAAGATGTGAAGTAGTCAGTCCAAAGTTAGACTTTAGTGCTGATGCTGCAGAATGACTTAACAAAAACTGCACATTTAATGAGTTAGCTTCAGCCCAAACAGCTGAATCAAACCTCTGGATTTATATCATATCTACTGTAACAAACTGTGATTGTTAAAGCAGCTATAATGGCAGAGGCTGAGCCTTTCAGGAGACACAAGAGGTAATAACTCAGAGTCGTCACCATAAACAATGGGAAATCTGTGGGATTGTGAAATTCAGTACTCTTATTAGATATAGTAGAAGTTGGCTTTAAATTGTGTAAGGCCTGGCCCAGCTGCTCAAAAGTCTCCAACAAAAACTGATCCACATTCAATAATACATTTTTTTCTACAAGGATATTGCCTTTTTTTTCTGTTAGACTGGATAAAACCAACTGATCCAATGATCCAGGTAAAGATTTAAGGATTGCCTAATCTGGATTACCAATGTCTTTGAGGGAACCTCACACTAAGAAGGCTGTCCATGAAAACTGATTGATCCCTACAGTATCCAATTTTACAAGGCATTTCCCCAACAGAGTTGTAACGCCTTGTTTCCACATATGTACGGTTACTGAGATACATCAACACGACAATAGTCAACTTTATGCCTCAGGTTTACTATCATGGTCATGGCTGTGTTTGTTGTGCTTCGTTCTTTAGGCCCAACGAATTCAGGAGTATCACAAAAGTTTTTTTGTCCTATCGGCGTTTCATCCACATGGAAACGGCGTTTTGGGGGGCCATAAACACTACTTTTTGAAACCGGGTCCCAGAGTGAAAAAATCTGTAAACGCTTACCATTTCGTCTCCGTGTGGAAAGCCAACCGCATCTTTCTTGAAACGATTACGTCATGCATAGCGTAAACCACATACGCCGCATGCGCTGTCCAACCAAAACAACAATGGCAGCTTATAGGACTGTGTTCGTGCTGCAGAAGCTACTGAGCTGATTATGGCTGTTACAACAGCATCTGATGCTCCTTTACCACCACAGCAAACAGCAAACACCAGATGTTCTTAAATCCACCGCAGAGAACAACCAGAAGGTCAACTAGGAGAAAGTTTGTGGCAGTTTTCTGTAATCTTCTTCTCTTTTGGTGCATTTCTGTGGCAGCATTACAGCACCACGTACAGGCTTGGCATATAAACTACAGCCTTTTCAGTTGTTTTCAGTGGTTCCGTGCTTATGCAGACATTTTCCTGAAACAATCCCGTATTTACGTAAAACTTTTTCAAAACAAAACGGATATATATCGTTTTCATCTCCGTGTGAAAAGGCCTCAGTCAGCTTTCTTCTGAATTGGCCATAGTCCCACTCCTCACCACAATCCTGCTCATGCCTGCTCAGCTGTCCTTTATGTTCCCCCAAACAACAAGCTTAGTAACCAGGACTTTGACTTTGAACTTTTAAGTCTAATCATTTCATCCTTGAGTCAGAGTGGACATTTTTGCAAAGTTTAAAGAAAATCTTTCAAAGCTTTCTTCAGCTATCGCATTCACATGAATGACTGGCTGGTACAGGTAAACAGACAACTGAAAAAACATAATGACTCCAACCCTGGCTACCACTGGAGCAGAGACTAAAAAATGCCTGAAAATATCAACTACCTTATAAAAATGCATTATCTGACCAGTGTAACAGTTTTCATAAATGTTTGCCCTGTAAACCAGTGTGAATCCATACCTCTGCTGGGATTAGGATGATCCTTGTTTCGGACGAGGTAATCATGACCTGGAGAAGGGTTTAAATGAGTCGTTAAATGTAATTCTGTCTTGAACAACCAGATTTCAAGATTTAATCCTTTCTGATAGGTTTAATCCTGTCGGATTACTTTCAACAACAGAGCGCTGGTTGTTATTTTCCTTAGGGTAAAAAATTTGCTTAGCTTGTGATATCATCAAACTGTTAAATATATAAACGATTAAACTTCTGGCCATTCTGTTGGGCAACTTCTCTGTGAAAAGCAAAATAAGGCAAGATTTAGTTTGTCAATTTATAATTTTCCACTCGGTCTGAAAATAGGCTGAAACAGTTCTTTGATATGTTGATATCTTGGGTATTTCAGAAAGCTGCAGGGATTTTATCAACATTTCAGTACTTGGTTGCATATTGTTGCACTGATCTTTCTCCATTGATGTGGGAGGACATAAAAACGAACTATGACATACAGTACAAGTATCATTTAAAGTAACAAATAGTAAGCTTTCCCCTTAAGATAGTTAGTAAAAGTCATTCCAATAGGACAGTCACTTTCAACAAACAGAATGGCAGTTACCCACTTCCACAGGGAGCCCAATTTGCCTGCTCTTAGCACCATGTAACTTTGGGTGCTCACTACAGTCCTCTCATGATTTACAGCACTTCATACACCAACCTTCAGCTGAAGTAAGGGTGAAACAATGGCTGAGAGGAAATTGTGCCAGATGAAGAAAAGAAGAGAAAGAGAGAGGGTGTTTAAGCCAGACGAAGTGCAGCAAACAAAGTGACCTAATACAGGCTGTATCCTTATCAATAAAATTGGTGTGTCATGTTTTGCAATTTTATCAGGAGCACAAGGGCATGATACCCAATTTATGCCTCAGTTATGCACTAAAATTTAAAAATAAAATCTCTTTTCCTTGATCTTCATGTCAGCTCTAGAAATGGGGAACCGCACAAACCTGGATGGATGGATGGATGCGTGGATGGATGCATGGAGGATGGATGGATGGATGGATGGATGCATGGATGGATTGATGGATGCGTGGATGGATGGATGCTTAGATGGATGCATGGATGGATGCATGGATGGATGGATGGATGGATGCATGGATGGATGGATGGACAGATGCATGGATGGATGGATGGATGGATCGATGCATGGATCGATGGATGGACAGATGCATGGATGGATGGATGGATGGATGGATGGTCCAAACCAGGATACTGTGCTGCTTCGACAGCCTGTGTTAACACAATTTCCTTGTCCTGCATCAGCTTGGAGTTGCGTATTTTTCCACATGTAAAACCCAAGCAAGGCTTTATCAATCCAGCTCAGCATTTTCTCAATTATTTCATTGATTTGCTTTTATTCAGAAATTGTAAAAACTAGAGCATCACAACTGTACTTCAATGATTTATCCTTCATCAAATCAGTGATGTATGACTATGTTTGCACCCTGTGCACATATTGCAATTCAGCAAAAAAGTCTCTCATAATATCCTTGAGGACTGGCTGAATTTTGTAGGTAACATATTTTCAGGCTTGGACCACGCTGGCAAACTTTTATTTTAATTTTTTATCATGTGAAGTCAACATTTACATTCTGCCTTGATACAGACAAGGACTGTATATTTTATGGTCTTTGCCAAGCAAATAAACCCTTACTTTTTTTGTACATCACTACTGGGTGTCTTTTTACCAAATATTTGTTTTTGTGCTGCCTTTTTACACAGCAGTGTTTGTTACTGTGTAAATTAAATTGACATATGGTGGCATTAAGATGCAGATGCTTTATCAAAGCGGGCAGAAACACGTGTATAGGCTGTGTCTCATCATCTTTAAGGATTATATTCCAACATGCTACACACTCTGAGACTGAGCTCAGTAGCAGGGCCGGCTAAAGGAGGATATTCAATACCAGCCAAGCTTCCTCATAGAATGGTAGTTCCTGTGTACTGTAGTTACTAATCCCATTAGGTTTCATTCAACCCTGTGGTTCATATAGCTACACCCACCAGCTCCAGAAGGCTATCTCAAGAGATTGGGCTGAAAGAATTAGAGAGGGGGCACTTAGCTCTGCTTACTCACTCTCTTCCCCTCACCGTCAAATCCCAGTTCTTTTAAAGCACTGTGGAAAGATCAGATGACATAATGTGAAGACCATGAGAGGGAAAAGCTCCTTTTGATTCTCATCTGGCTGACACTGTGAAAGCATGACAGTTTTGGTTATTTCAGACATGAGCTTCTCAGGAAAGAAAAGAAAAACTGAACAACAGTGGCCTTTATTTGATGCTTTTGTGTGTGAAAAAAATGTTGCTGATATGTACTGCAAGCATTGTTAAAAGCCAACTAGGTTACATGTCCTATGTCATACCAATTCCCAGCACACAGTTTAACTGTAACGTGGGTCTCTGAGAAGGACCTATACTGCTTTTTTTCAAGGCTTTGACAGTAGCAGCTGCAGGGCAGAAGCATTGATCTGAGGTCTGAATGTTTGAAATGGAAAAGATCAATCAAAAGCAAAAGGGTTATCAGGTTGTTTGAAATCTAATAATATGATTTGCACAGGGAGAGCTCTCTGCACCAGTGTAACCATCGATCCCTTTTCTCAACTTGCTGTTTCAATTAGACAGCTCTTATCAATGACCTGCCCATATGGAATAATACCAGCCTAAGTAGCTCAGTGCCTTGTATGTGCTATCCTGTGTTACAAATTTGTATAATACTGTAAACAGAGTCACTGGGAATGTACAACCCCAATACCAAAAAAGTTGGGGTACTGTGGAAAATGTAAATTAAAAGCAAAATGCAATGATTTACAAATGTCATAAACCCAAAATACAGAACATAACCAACGTATCAGATGTTGAAATTGAGACATGTTAGTATTTAAAGGAAAATGATAGCTAATTTCTAACTTGATGGCAGCAAAACATCTTAAAAAGTAAGAAAGGGCAGCAAACAGATGGAAAAGTAAGAGGTGCTATTAAAAACAGCTTGAAATCTTTGCAATTAATTAGGTTAACAGGGCAACAGGTAAGTAACATGACCTGAGAGCCAGAGTCTCTCAGAGATAGGCAGAGGTTTACCAAGCTGTGAAAATTATTCAGAGAATCTGGAGAAATCTGTGTCCAAGGGACAAGGCTCAAGGTCAATATTGATTGCATGCTCATGATCTTTACGCCCTCAGGCCACACTGCATTAAAACAGGCATGAATCTGTTCTAGTAATAGCTGCATGGACTCAGGAATACTCTCATCAATCATTTAATCATCAATCATTGTCTGTCATCGTGTGTGTGTACCATCTATAAATGCATGTCAAAGCTGTACGGTGTCAAAGAAGAACCCATATGTGAACATTGTTCCAGAAAAGATGCCATCTCCTCTGAGCCAAAGCTCATTTAAAATGGACCAAGGCAAAGTGGAAAACTGTTCTGTGGTCAGATTAATAAAAATTAGAAATTACTTTTGGAAACCATGGACACCTGGTCCTGTGGACCAAAGAAAAGAGGGACCATCAGGCTTGTTATCAGCACACAGTTCAAAAGCCTGCATCTCTGATGGTATGGGGTTACACTGGTGCCTACAGCAGAGACAGCTTACACATCTGGAAAAACACTATCAATACTGACAAGCAGATAGAGGTTTCAAAGCAACATATGCTCCCATCCAGACAATGTTTCTACCAGGGAAGACCTTGCATAGTTCAGCAAGACAATGCTAAACCAAATGCTTCATCCATCACAACAGCAGAAGAGTCAGTTGCAACCAGGGATTGACAGTTTTTTTGTTTTTGTTTTTTTTTTTTCCTCTCAATACCAAAACCACATAATTAGTTGCTCATGTTACCAGTGTGGAGGATTGTTATGTTTTTATCCTCAGAGATAACCACTGTATTTCCTTCATGAGGCGACACAGGAGACCACTGCTCAGGTTGGTGTCAGTTTTCCAAGGCTGCAGTGTTGATTGGCTAGTAATCATGTGACGTCGTAGCCAATCAGGTAGTGTGGGCAGGACATTAGAGGAGAGTGTGGCTGAATGAGAACTGAGCCAGAAGGGAAGAAACACATGAAGAGGAGTCAAAGTAGCAGACTTTTTCATTAATTCATCCTATTAGTGATCGGTGCAGCGTTGATTTTGTCGACTACAACTATGACTAAAAATGTTCGACAGCACTTTTTTCCAGAACAAAAACTAGACAAAAACTAAGTTTAGTTTGTTGTCAAGATGACTAAAACTGAAATAAAATGTAATTTAGTTTTTGTCAGACATTCAAAATCCATTATATATTCTCCACTGTGTGTATATCTGTCAAAAAACAATAGCTATTCTGCCTCTCAGCTGTAGAAAACAGGGACCCCAGGTTTGGCAGAGTACATAGAACACACTACCATGATTTTATGGACTAAAACTGGACTAAAATATTTTGAGTTTTTGTCAACTCAAAATAGACTAAAACTAAAAAGGATAGAAATGACTTAAATGTGACTAAAACAAAAACACATTTCATTTAAAGACTAAAACTAAGACAAAAATTAAAAATAGCTGCCAAAATGAACACTGGATTGGTGGAATAAAATGCTGATACCAATAATCTGCAAAATGACAAATATCAGCGACAATAATCAGCTAGACTGATTATCAGTTGACTTACACAGCACTCAGACCTCTTTGAAATTGGAATAGTGAATCTTTTAAAAATATCTGGTCTGTGGGTTGAAGTGTCCAACAAACTGTTGACCTGACAGGGAAGAGCAAATATTTAAAATGCCAAGTGAGAACTTCTGCCATTTTTGTGGTGTCCTCTGCTGTAACATCAAACATTTCTTCTGGTATTGTCAGAGTGATGGGATGCCTTACACGTTCTGACAGCTACAACCAAAAGGCTCAGGTTGCAGGCAGATTTATATCCGGGGTAGAAATTTGTCTTTTTGTTTTGCTGGGGCCTTTTTGGCAGAGGCATCCATTTGTTAAGGCAGACGTTTTGAGAGCAATCGTCCCTGAAGATTGTGCAATGACATCATCCCCTCTACCATGTTACAAAATGGAGCGCACATCACAGAGTTTTCCTAACAGGCATTAGTCTGGATACAGATTCCTGAATCCATTTATCTCTGATTAATATTTGATCTTTGTCCAGAAGCAAATACTGTATTTAGCTTTTGTATTCTGCCATAATAGCATAGTAGTGTAGATAGCCTTATGTAAGTCCCCATTTAATGTGACCTTCTTTTTTTCCCTTTAATGAAGCACGTATGAGTCACCAAAAACGGCGACTAAAAATCCATTACAGACGAGGCTTTGGGCATGAGCTGAAAGTGAACGCATGGAAACATCAGGCCAGAATGAGTCCCAAAATAATGAGTTGACTCGGATTAAGAAAAATGTGTAAATGAGTTACTTCTGTGAAAAACAATACATTCATAACACTTTTGATTAAAGACACATCCCCGATGGCTGTTGTTTTCTTCTCCCTTTAGTAAAATATGCGTTTGCTGACATTTGCCAGAAATTAAATGTTGCATTTGACTTTGCTAACAACAATAACTCTTCATCTCCTCCCTCTCTTTTCATCATTTCAAGTTAATTTTACCCTTCTCACCTCACTAACTTGCTATTATTCCCTTGATCCTCTAAAACATAGTCGGGAATATCCGTCTTGATTCATTTATTTCACTTTCATGGATAATGCCTGGCAGTGCAACTCCTCTACACCTCCCAATCGGCTTTCCTCACCTCCTGTAGCTACAGCGAGTATCATAGTAAGACCAAACATGTAAAAGTGAAGTTATCAGCTCAGCACGGTCTGGTTAAAATAGACCATGACTATCAGCATTAGAGAGGAAACCAGCTTAACATCGGCCTGTTAGCTGTTCCTGTCTTTCATGTGAGCATGACTGCAGCTTATCAGCCTCCCATGCCGTGTCAACCCTGAGATAACTGTGACAAAAAAACAGCAATACAAGGAGACATTACAGGAATTTAATGTATTGCCTTGTTTCATACTTCAGTTGCTCGATTTGATTCAGAGGCCCCTCTTGTTTTGGAGAACGGAGGTAAAGGTTCAAGACTAGAAGGTCGTATTTCATGAAGCACTGCAATTATAGTTTTAATCGCCTGTGGTTCACTGGGGGAATACAAAGCAACATGTGCCGCTCGGGTTGAGTGAATTATAGCAGGAGCCATCTTCATAGTCTGTCGCTGACAATTGATCAAACACTATAGCCATTTAATAATTTGCTCTATCCTCTTTCTGCGTCTATAAGATTATCTCTGCATGCACGGGTAGTCACATTCAAAGAAAGGACTAACAATCCAGTCTTTGAGAGGGTTTATTGGCTTTTTGTCTGATCTTAGGATGTTGATTTCAAAGACATGGGAGGAAAATGCAGCCTGCAATCCCTGATTTAACATGCAAGTAGAACAAGAGGCAGCCTGAGTGTTTCTTCTTGTATGGTTTTGGGGTTATTGTACTGGATGTTTGAGTTGCAGTGCAGAAAATACCTCAGAGGATATGGCATAGAATCGTCAAGGCCTGAGGGACTATGACCAGCCCCACTGAGTCTGTAATATACATATAAGTATGACACACCCACGCATTCATTCACATACTCTTTTTCCATGTAGTAACGCTGGCATATAAGACCATTGTTTGTCACTGTCATATTTCCCCGAGCCTCAGCTTAGGGGAGCATCCATGTGTAGTCGCCACTCATGCATTTTTCATGAATACCCACTGGAGTTCCTTTGAAAGACGACGTTCTATAGTTGCCATCAGAGTTTGGTTTTCTGTGCCTGTGATATGTGGCAGAAGGGAGAAAATTGCACTGGCCCCTCGATAAAAGCCAAAGCAGATGAATACCCCTGACCGCTGTGGAAGATTTCAAAGTAGGGCAGATTAATTAGAATGACTACCACCAAGTCTCGCAATTTATCAGAAAAGAGTGAGAAATCATCATTGGAGGTTCATCTTCTTTTTAAATACAATCACTCTTCTTCCTTTAGTGGTGTGCTTCAAATAATACCCCTGCTGACACTCCACACTTTTATTATTTCACAGCAGAAGCTATGGTTCAACAAACGCTATCAATCGTTGTAATATGGAGGTCTGCATCAGACGCCCGCTCCAGCGCCCAGCCTCTAAGAGGCTCCTGCGCTGAAAGGGACATGGTCAGCGGTAGAAAGTAAGGATAACAGAATGAGAGTGAAGTCACTCAAGCACCAAGAGCCCTATCAGACTAAAGGATGAAAAATACAATAAAGGCAGAAACAGGAGAGCTTCGATTTGAAATGGAAAGGAAAAGTGACAATATACATTTTCCGATGAAGACAACAAAAAAGGTCGACATTGAATGTAAGGAAGAAAAATGGAGGCGATGATGCAGAATTGAATAAGAGTATTTTATCTTAAAATGTAAGAATCCTCCTCCTCTGACTCCCAAGGGTTAAGATAGATGCTGTAAGGAGGAGACGCTTAATTAACTTCATCTTGTTCACCTCTGAGCTCAATTTTTAAAAAATAAGCTCTCCCTGCAAAACGTCAAAAACACAATTATATGCTACACTTATTCCTGACAATTCAATTATCATCAAACATAAAAAGTCTTAATTTCACACTCAGAACATTTTCTACAGCTCCATCGGTTAAACGTTACATGGTGTACAAAAAACAGCCAAATTAGGATCTTAAGAGTCGTGCCCGTCAGCGGAATATTTGAAAGAAAGTTTTGCTGTGACCTAAAGCCATGTGTGTGACTGAGTTACTGAACACAGGCTCCAAAGGGGCTGTCAGGGACAGATAGCATTCCAACCTCAGATCACTTTCTTCAAATGTCAGAGGTATCCTGTGTTAGGAGCCACAGACGGAAAATCTCTCTTCTCGGCATCACATCACACCAAGATTTGATTCACTGTTTCCCACATCTGCAAGAAAGTGATAAAAAATGTCTCCTTCTAGCTATCGAGGGCTTCCCTCTTCTTGTCTTTATACCGGGAAATGAAGAGGAATCTCACCAACACATAAAACTTGGTTGGTTAGCAAGTCATATGCTCTGTGAAGCTTATAAATCTCAGTTTGGCATTTCAGTCAAAACTAACTTTGAATTTCAACAAAAGCAAAAATGTTGCTAGCTTCTCTATTTAAATTTTCACTCAAAAATAGCTCTACATATCAGTGTTAAATACATTAGAAAGAGATTTAAGTCTGAAATTCCTGTTTTAGATTTTTTAAACTGCATTCATCATATGCTCTTTTGTTGTTTCAGTCACACTGTAGTTAAGCTTCTGTGGCAGGGCACAAGCTGTATACTACTCACCGTAGTGTTTTCCTCCTCCCACAGTGGTAAATAATGACAACGCTGCACCTTTAAATGTCTCATTTTACTGTAAAGAAAACTCACAGACAGCTCAGTTGTCAAGTAAAAAATAATGCACATAAAGTGATATTTTTACCACTCCCCCTTTGCTATTTTTACTAACTTTTTGATACGTATTAATTCCCTATTGTCTGTCAGAATAAAAGCACATTTTTATCAAAAAGCAAACAATAAAACGTATTAAGTAACAGCATAAAAAAAAGGAACGGTTTCCAGAGAAAATCTTGGCTCAATCGTCAACTGTAACTAGGTTACTGACACAGACAAAGCAACTCAAATAAAATTCTAAAAAGTTAAATACTATTGTATTAACTGGCTATCACTTGACTTCAATTAGTCATTTTGTACATGCTTTCATGTAAATATCTGAATGTATTATTACGAGTGTTTTTCAGAGAAGAATCACATTGACGCTGTCTCCTACCTCCAGTGCCTTTAAAAAGAACCCCCCCCCCCCTTGATTTTTAACCCTTTCAGTGATTGAATAAATCAATCATGGTCAATGTAACTGAGCTTTTTTTTTTATAAGAAAAGCTCCGTCTGGTTGCACAGGGATAGGGCATGAACAACCATTTTCAAGTCCAGCCACAAATTCTGTTGGATTGAGGTCTGGTCTTTGACTCAGCCCCTCCAGAACATTCACCTTGTTGTCTTTAAACCATTTCTGCCTAGCTTTTGCTTTACGTTTCAGGTCATTGTCTTGCTGGAAAATAAATCTGCAAAGCTGTAGTTCACTTGCAGAATGAATAAGATTGTCCTCCAGGATTTTTCCTGTATTTTTCCACATTAATTTTATCCTCTAACTTTACAAGCTGTTCAGGGCCAGCTTGCTGAGAAGCATCCCCGCAGCATGATGCTGCCACTGCCATACTTCACAGTGGGGATAGAGTGTTTGTGGTGACATGCAGTGTTTGGTGTCCACCAAACATAGCGTCTTGTCTGATGGCCAAAAAGTACCATTTTAGTCTCATGAGACAAAGTAACTTTGTTCCACTTGACCATCGAGTTTTCACCAAAAATGGTTTTCTCTTTGCAACTTTCCCATAAAGCTTTGACTAGTGAAGAAGCTAGGCTACAGCTGTTTTACGCAGTCCCTCCATACTCTGCTGCTGATGTTTGTGACTCCTACAGAGTAGTCATTGGTGTCTTGGCGTAATGGTAGTCAATATTGATAAACCAGAGATTGGACCTTCTACACCTACTACAACTACTGCGTTCAGGTGATCCCCATTTCACTACTTGTGAGACTACTAGTACCAATTAGCTGGACCTCTGTTGAATACGGCCAGTCCCTTTATAGGGAGTGAACATTTATGCAGTCACTTATGTGACATTACACATTTTCATTTAATTAACATTACTTTGTAGAAATCTGTTTTCACTTTAGCATTAAGGAGTTTTTTGTAAATGTTTTCTTTTGTTTTCAAAATAGCCAAATTATACTGACCATGACTGATTTATAAAATCTTTAAAATAGTAAAACATCCAAGGAGATGAATACTTTTATATGTACTGAGTAAGTCATGGTCATCATTTTTGACAGCTGCAGTAGATATATATGAAAAAAACAGATATCACTTGTTGTGTCATTAGCTTCCCATAATTAGACACTTCTAATAACATCATGCTTTAACTCTATATAATCATCATCAATTTAATGTTTGACAGTATCAAAAGGTATAAAGTCTTGATAACCTCTTCAGTCTTATTTTGAACCAGAAGCAGCAGCAAGTGATAAGGAGAGTAAGAGCACACTTTTCAATTTGCACAATATGACACAATGGTATCAACTTGTAGGGATGGAAAACTTGACCAAAAAAACACTGGCAGAAATAATCCAATGTTTTTTGGTCAGAAGTTTTCCATCCCTACGATGAATCTTTCCCTTCCATGAGCACCAGTGGTTTGTGGGATACCAGAGGCGCTCCAGTTTATACCTCTTTTTCACAATGGTACCAAATGTTGCCAACTTATTTGTGCAATTTAGACATCAAAATGAGTTTTCCTGCTTTTTTTGTCACTGAAACAAGTTATTATCCAATATTGGGTAATTAGGACCTCTGCTTTTGGTGACATGGTGTTGAAATAGTTGGTGATGTTGTTTGATATCATCATCTAATTTTAAAAATCTTTTATCATTACATACCTATTACAGACCAAGAAATTACAATGTTATTTCTTTAACATATTTTCATCAGGGCAACTACAGATGGGTGGAAACCATTCTTTCCCTCCTGATAAGAATTTAGGTTTTATCTAGATACCTAAACTTATGAAACAAGTGGATACATTTCTTCATATAAACTGTTATTTCACAGCTGTACACAGCAGAAGTGTTCATCTTTAAATCATGTATTCACTAAAACATTCCAACCTCAGATCACTGTCTTCAGAAATCAGTTCCGGCCAGAGTTAGGAGTGACTAAAGGACAATGTATCTCCTTTGTATCACATCACACAAAGCTTTGATTAACTGTTGCATATATCTGTATCGGTATATATCTGAAGTAATGATAAATGGCTCCATCTGAGAGGTTTCCTCTTCTCATCTTTGTGGTTTGGAAATGAAGGGGAATTCCAAAAACACAGAAAACTTGGTTGGTTTGGAAGTCTTATGCTGTGTGAAGCATAAAAATCTCACAAAGTGGCTTTTTACATTTGCTAACTTTAATTTTTAACAAGCTTGCTTGGCTTTTTTGTTTTTAAGTTTGGCCTTAAAGATATTGAAGGAAATTTTTTTTGTAGAGACATTGATATGTATATCTGTTGTCTCAAATACATTTATAATGCCATTAATATTCAAATGATTTCATAGAAAGTTCAACATAAATCTAATGCTAATAAAGAAAAAAATACAGCTAATTAAAATTACATAAGCTCCAAGAGAAGGAGTTAACTGTGTGGAAATTAAATTTTCAAGTTCTATCTCACCAGTGGAATACAACAGTCAGTTTTAATTGTAAATGAGGTACAATGTTGGCATTTATACAGTTTTAAAAGATTTGTGTTTCAAGTAATTGCACTCTAGAAATTGGAGTATGTGACCAGATACTGACCAAAGTAGACAGTATAAAGAAAAATAGTTATAAATAGTCCAACAGTCATTAACAAGAAGAAAGTTAGTTGTTTTCCTCAAAGTGTGAAGACTTCTTGATGAACTGTGCCTGTCATTTACAAGTAAAACACACATGAAGGCACACACATGTCAGTGTTTGGCTTGGCTATGTTTCAGGCAGAAATGATCTTGACACTACATTTCTGCACCACTAATTGGATTGTACAACACATACATGAACTGGACACAGCTTTCCCTGTTAGTTGTGTCAAATAATTTGAGCAATAAGGCTGGCGTTATTCTGTATGTATTTAATTGCAAGGAAAGACCAAAACCCAATCAAATATTTGCACTTGTTGACAACCAAAATAAAGCTAATGCAGAAGTGCAAAGAGCTGCAGCTCCTTGAATGTTGACTTGAGGCTTGCTGCAGAAGTCACATACGCATCCATTTAGAGAAGCCCTATTTTACAGCAGAAATAAGCATGTTTACAACCAAAAATCAAGTCTGAATAGTCCATTTCTTTATCAGTACACACTTCCAGACGGTGATTTTGTTCAAACCAATGTTATAATAGTTTTGGAATTTTCATTATTTTTTTATAATTTAGTTTTTACTTTTGGTTTTAAATTTCAGTTTAGTTTTCATTAGTTATAAATACTTGGTTGTTTATTTAGTTTTTTTTTTTTTTTACAAAAACACATTGCTTTAGTTTCGTTTTTATTAGTTTTAATGTAGGTTTGAGATTTTTTTCAGACCCAAAAGGGCTCTTCACTTTTCAGTTGTTCAATAACAATGTTTGTATATTACCCGTTACCTAAAATTACCATTTTTTTGAGGTCTTCTTTAATCAAATCAGGCCATTTTATACTTCTTAGGCTCAGGTTGTCATTTAAGTCAGTATGCTTCTGTCAGACTCAAATTAGTCTTTGAGTTTCAGTTTGTTTTTGTCTTTTCATAAAGCTTAGTTTTTAGCTAGTTTCAGTTAACTAAAACTATTTTACATTATAGCTTTAGTTATTTAGTTAGTTTAAGGTAACTAAAATAACCTTGAGTTCTGCTTCAAAGCTAGCCTTGACTCATATTTTGGTAAATGAACTTAAGCTTGTATTTCTCTTTTCTAGTCATCTGACTACTCAAAGCACTTTTAAGCCGCAGGTCACACCTTCCTGTTCATACGCTTTCATACCATTCACACTCTCATGGTAGAGGTTGCTATGGGTAATTGGCCATCAGTATTAGCCAATTCCATTCAATTGCATTGAAACCCACTGTCGAAGCAGTGGGAGCAAACTGGGGTTAAGCGACTTGCCCAAGGACTCATTGGTATGTGACTGCAGGAGCTGGGGATGGAACCCAACCAACTCTACTGATCCACAGTTGCCCACATTTTGTTTTTGTTTTTTTGCTGTTTGTTTTAATGTAGGAAAAAAGCTGACCAAAGTTCAGACAATTCTACTTGACTTTACACAAACTAGTAGGCTGAACAGAACTAGAGCTTGTATTTAATCAGATGGGAAATCCTTCACCTACGAACGTCCTGAAAAGTAACAGATAGCCAATACAGTTTGTAGTTATGGAATTGAAATAGAAGTAAGAAATGAAGTGTTGAGGAAATATCTTAATTGTTGGAGGGATGCACATTTAGCATATTAATAAGAAATTACAGCAACAGGAGCGTTTATGTTGACATGACTCCAGAAAAAAAAACATTCCTCCATGTTCATTGTAATAAAGCTAATATAATCAAGTGCGACAGTTTCACTCATTGATGTCATTTAATAGATTTTGGCAACGGCAATGGAGCCTTAATGAAAAGAGGATTTAGCTGAAGAGGCTTTGGCTGAACAGACAGTGGTCATTATTAGGATCAATTCTTTGTTGTTGTTTTTTTTTTTGGAAAACAACAAATATAAAACATGAGCAGGATCTCTGCTTTAAAGTTAGACATATGGTGATGTTTAACGATCCCAGGATTAGACTGCACGTCTTACTGCTTAATTTTATAAGGACTGAAAGAGGATATTTAACAGTTAAAGATGATTTGAGGGTTAAGAATGGATCTGTGTTTGTAATTTCTACTTAATACTCAGAGAGTCACAAATAAAAAGCAGCTTGTTTTTCTGGCTTTTGTTTGCTTCATGAATAGACTCATTATTTTGATGACTTATTTGGCATTTGCAATGCAATGCTGTGATTTCTTTTGTCCTAGCTAGTCTACTTCTGGGGTTTGAGGCCATGTGTGCAGGACCAGGGATTCTTAAGATGTAAATAGCACTTAAGATGTTTAACTGAAGGGTCTGATCCAGCAGAGTTCAAGGCTGAGAATGATGATTTTTTTTTCATAAAGGAGAGGAGAGGATACTAAAGTAACATGTTTTACTATCACGTTTGTTTGACTCTCTACCCCAGGTTCGCATTGCAGTGTTGGCACTTAAGCATAATGTAACTTCGTAATAATCATATCATAATTATGAATGGCAAAAGCCAAGAGTGACATTGCAGTTCCTACCCATTTTCATTTATAGTGGGATGTTTACTAGCTTCATTTTTAGCTGTTTCTGTTGTCATAATGGCTGTATCCACCTCCCAGTCCAGATGGCCACGCTTCTAACCACTATTACACTACCATGAAGAAAGGTAACATACAGTTAGAGGCAGCACAGTGGAGCCAGCAGATCCGTCCGCTTCTTTTTATTGGTTGTGTCAGTCAATTTCAGCTTTAAGAAACACGTCTAACATAATAACAATAGAAGCAGACAACATCACAAACAGATGTAAACAACCTGTGCAGGGCAAAAGCAAACTGGCGTCACAAAATGTACCTGTGCTGTTCTTGAAAACACTCCAGGTGTGAGGTCTTAGAAGGTCAAAGACATTTCAGGGTGCTTTCACATTAGGGGCCCGGTCCTGGACCCGAGTGCACTTGTGCCCAAAGTCCGGTTCGTTTGTGTAGTGTGAATGCAAATAAACCACGCCCAGGCACCAGGCCCCAGGTCCACTTGGGGAGGTGGTCTCGGGTGTGATTCAAGTGGACTCTGGCACGATTCGGATAAGATGTGAATGCAACCGCGCTCAGATACGGGATAGAGCACCATATCCAGGTACCACCTTTATGACATCAGAATCACCAGAATCCAGTCAATAAACGGTCTGTTGTGACTCGGATGAACACAAGTTGGAGTCAGCGAGAGGAGGTGCAAAGGCAATTAAAGTCTTCTCAAAAACCGCTGTATCTGCGCAGTGCGAGCCCATTTATTCCTCTGAGCTGCACGTAGATGTGCAGATTCGAAGAGCGAAGTTGCTGGCATATTAAAAAGTGATTTTAATCATCCAAGGCTGCAGGATGGACTTTTTGCCGGGTCAAAACAAAAACAATCTTTGCTCAAGTCACCACCCCAGTGGTTGCCATGGTAGCTTCTTCTTCTTTCTCCTCTTTTGCGGGGTTGTAAACCAGCTACGTGCATGCTGCCACCTGCTGTTTCAGACTGAGTGCATGCGCAAGTGGGACCACGGACATGGTTGGATGTTGCCAGTGGGAAAGCAAGCCAGAGGAGGAAGGGGGAGGAATCGCGCCGCGCCGCTGTTTGAAACAACTGGGCCTAATGTGAAAATACCCTAAGGCGCTGCAAAGATACAGCATACTTAAGTAGAGGAAACCTGGTCCTGGTTCTTTCATTGCATATACACTGTGATTAAACATTAATATCCAGTCACCCACAGTTCACCAACTATGTGAACCCACCATTCAATCCTAAATAATAACCTTAGAATGCACTTTCCGCAGCAATTACAATTTATTTGGCTGATTCCAATTTCAAATATTTTCAAGGTCTGGCCTACTGACAACTTATTTGACTGACTCAAATTTCCTTTTAACAACAACTGCAATTCAGTCAGGAACACCCTCATCATACATTTAACCATTTCACTGCAAAATGGATATACAGTTTAACTTGGCAGAGAAGGCCTGGTCTGGCCAATCAGCGTCATTTAAGGAGAACGAAGCAGAAGCTAGATGCGTGGTTAAGTTGTACTGAAAGCCAACAGCAATGGCTGTGGGCAGTATTGTGATTAGTTTGGATGTAAGTATAGCATAACAGCAGATTTATCAAAACTGATTAAAACAAGAGCAAAGAACCGCACTGAAAGCTTCTCATGAAGGAGATGTTTTTGCTCTTCTGACTTGCTTTGGCATGAATTTGTGATAGTTACAGGCAGAGTTTGGTTGCACTGTGTTGTTTTACAATGACTGCTGCTGGACCGATTAGCTAGGATGTAGCCAGTACAGCATCAGTTTATCAGAACTGAACCACAATTCTTTATTAAATCAAGAGCAATGGATTGCACTGAAAGCTTTTTTAAGCAGACAAGATACATTTGCACTTCTCCAGGCTGGCCTCAATGTGAGTTTTATCCACCAACAGCTCCATGGTTCGTAAACTATGACAGCACTTGCCAAGCTCATGTGACTACCAGAACTGTGTATGTCTACCGGCTTCTTTTGTCTTGTGGCTCTGACTGACCTGTAATGACTGTGATAGAGCATTTGTCCGATCAGTAAACAACAGATATGTGACACATTCTATCAGACGTAACCAGTTACCAACTGATAGGATAAACATTTTGAATGTACCTATAGATTAGATTCTGGATGCATCTCAACATGCATAACTGATGAGTGCTGAGCTTCACACCAAGCTGCTCCCAAAATAGACAGGAAGAACATGTCTGCTTGGTCAGAGTATGGCCTCTCACAAGTATGCCAGTCTTTGAGGCAGATGATCTGGCAGCTTTTCACTGGCAACCAAAAGTATTCTGGAAGCGGATGAAACCTAAGCTTATGATGATATCTCGCATGTAATGCTCACCAGCCACTTGTTCAATTGCTCGTTAACACAAATAGTTAATCAGCCAATCACGTCAGCAGCTCAATGCATTTAGGCATGTAGGCGTGATCGAGATGACTTGCTGAAGTCCAAACCGAGCATCAGAACGGGGGAAGAAAGGGGGATTTAAGGGACCTTGAACGTGGCATGTTTTGTTGGGGCCAGACAGGCTGATCTTCTGGGATTTTCACACACAACCATCTCTAGGGTTTACAGAGAATGGTCTGAAAAAGTAAAAATATCCAGTGAGCAGCAGTTGTGTGGAAAAAAATGCCTTGTTGGTGTCTGCAACATTCAAATGGTAGGGTCAAAATTTGGCCTAAACAACATGAAGCATGGATCCATCCTGCATTGTATCAACAGTTCAGGCTGATGGTGTAATGGTGAGGGGGATATTTCTTGACACACTTTGGGCCTTCTGATGGCTACTTCCAGCAAGATAATACACCATGCCACACAGCTCAGATCATCTTTAAATAGTTTGAACATGACAATGGCTTCACTGTTCTCCAATGACCTCCACAGTCACCAGATCTCAATCCAACAGAGCAGATTTGTGATGTGGTAGGGTGGAAGATTCACATCATGAATGTGAAGCCAACAAATCTGCAGCAATGATGCTATCATGTCAATATGGACCAAAATCTCCGAGGAGCGTTTCCAACACCTTGTTGAAACCGTGCAACAAAGAATTGAAGCAGTCCTGAAGGCAAAAGGGGTCCAAGCCAGTACTAGCAAGGTGTCCCTAATAAAGTGGCTGCTGAATGTATATAGACTTTGCTGAACTGCTCAGCAGGGAGAGAGAATCTTCATCTTTTATAGGTAGGATGCGGTCTGTCTATATTTCTCTATAATACATTTCACATAAAAAATAGCAATTCAGTCTTGTGTTGATGAGTTCAGTGTAATTCCTTATACCGTTGTATCTTAGCATCCAACTTAGGATACAAGAGGCGAATTAGTAACTGGGACTCTGGTCACTGTCAGTATGTTAAGATCAAAGGACATAAAAACATTTTGCTAGCACTGATCATTTTGAAATTTTGTCAAAATCTAAATTCCTGTTTCATTTTTTTTCTTATATTTTTGATGTTTGATATTGTGCTAGACTAATCAACAGTCTGCTTCAGTTCTTTGTTACCACTTTAATGTAGTTTCAGTTACCGGCATTAAAAAATCCATGGTATTGAAAAAGTATTTGTTGTCTGGGATTCTGGTTTAGACAAGAAAATAAGAGTTGAAGAAGGACTGGTTAAAAAGAGCAGTTTATTTATTTTTTTGGTTAGAAGTCAGATTTCAGCAATGAACCACCAATAATAAATTTATATTTTTGATTAAAAAAACCTGCAAATATCAATAAAACAAAAAAATGCATTTTTGTCAAAATAAAAAAACCTTTTTAGTATCATAACACCATCTGTTGCAGGAAAATCTTTTTGAAAAAAACTGAATTAAATACTGACGTGATGTTGGAAAAATTAACAAGCAGCCAAAATCATCAGAAAATTAAATGAATGATAAATTATTTATTTTAAAAAATGAAGGCTACTTTTACAAACACTAAATGTAGTGGCTGTGGATGGGGGAGTAGAAGTAAAAGTTAGGTAATGATCTAAAAAAAAAAAAAAACTTTAATATTGCGAAGCCAAAAACAAACTGAATCAGGATACAAAGACTGGTAACTCAGTAGAGCATCTGTTGTTTACACATATCTACTACAGCTCTTCCTCATGGCACACTTGTTTAAAGTCAGTCTAACACATGTTCCCTGTTGTGCCTCTGTCATGTAATCCTTTCATCCCTCACAGGTTTCCCTAAACGGATGTTGTCGTATCATCCATGTGGTTCACAGCCAGTCACACTATGAATGCAGGCCCACGTTTTATCATCAGCTCTTAAATTTAGCTCACTGACAATGGCTTTTTTTCTGAGTTGTGAACAGTTGCGCACCTTGATGCGTCATCCCACAGCGCTCTGCCAGAAGCTTTCCTGCCTGCTGAGCACTGTTTATATGCTTTAACGCCTTTGAAACACAAGCACTCACACCCTGTAATCAACACTTAGAAAGATGGAGGAAGCTTCATTTCACAATATGAGCTGATAGTGAGCTTACGTAAGCTTATCTACATCCAAGGCTTCATGACATTTTCTCATGAGTTTAAAGGTTAACTCTGATTTCATGGCTTATAAATTAGAACCTTACTTTTCAAGTTTTGGCCATTATTCCTCAGATTTGGAAATGCATTGACATTTACAGGAGAAAATTCAGAGCATGTGATTAAAACTTCAGAATTACCCAAATGTTAGTTAGCTTAAATGGAAGCGAACCGACTGTTAATATCTTTTATTGTTGAAAGTTTGCACTTTAAGTTATTTGCCCACTACTGACCAATCAGAAAGCCCACAGTTGTATGCTCACAAAAATCTCCTGTCAATCCAATGAGGAATATATAATCAAAAGCCAAGATGCTTTCAATTTAATTTTAACTACCTGGTCTGAAAGTCCATCTGCTCCATCTGGCTTTTCTGTTGAGATGTCTGTTCTCCAACGTCTCTGTTATTTAATTAGTAAACAGGGATGGGTATCAAGACTCTGTACTTTTGGTCTGGAATGTGTGGCACGTGGGCAAACATTTACAGTCCATCCATGCAGGGCTTCCGTCTGGGTGTCATCTTAACAGAAAACTAGTCACATTATCACAGCCAGCTTCTTCTTCTCTGTTGTTAGGTCTTATAAAATGGTTTAGATAGACCAACTTGTAATTCCTTCAATTTTAGAAGGACCTACGACTATACAAGTGAGGACATGCATGTGTCTGTGTCAGCCCTGCACATCTGAGTGTGTGAGTGAGTTGAGGTAAAGGTACAAACTCATATGACACTGTTTTTGTAATCATTTATCATACATAACACACAGTAGAATAGTCAACTTTAGAGGGATAATTAGTGCCTTTCCCTGTAAGCTAATGCTACATGTTTGATATCAACCGATTCAAGTTATAAAGTCAAAAAAAAAATAGTGGTCTGGAGGGTACAAAAACCTGACTGGATTATAAATAGTGATGCTGGCAGGTATATCATTTCCCATCTGGATCTGATTTAACACAAAATAAAACTGTTAAACAGACAAGTCTGAAATTGAATTCTTAAACCAACTTCACATTGCAACAGTAAAAAACCTCACACCGTAATGGTGCAAAGTTGGTTTGCAGAATGTGGCTAACGTTAGCAGTGCTTGCACTGCAGGCCTTTGATCCTCTGTGCAGGTTAGCGTCCTCATTCCTGTGCTGAATATCTTTATCCAAGGCTTTGTTTTTTTTGTGAATATAACCTGATACAGCCTCTCAACAACTGTATCCAATTTCTAGATCAAAATACTGCTCACTTGTGTTGCTCCTACAAGAGGCTATCAGTGCCATAATATTTACTGTCAGGGTAAAATGCATCGTTGAAGTAAGGCGGTAGTCATAAAGAACTGCTACACTGGCTACTAGAGGCAGGTGGCTGCCTTGAAGGAGCGTTTAATACAGTAAAACCTGAACTGACAAAAATGTTAATAATTAGTTAAACCGACTCGTAATTCAGTTGCCGACAACAAAGGGATTCAAATGTACCCATTTAGCTGTCTAATTGAGTGTATCCCAGGTTAAAAAATTCTAAAATCATGAGGGCAAATCTAAGAATAAATAAAAGCTTTCAAGACTATTGCATACTTAGAGAAAGGTGCTATTATGATGCAGATCCATTAATAAAGATGTAATTTAAACTGAAACACACTATGTATATATTTTCCATATCATTTAGGAAAACAGAACAACATAAGTGTGATAACTCAGCTGTAAGAACTTGTTGAGGTGAAGGGAGATCAGAGTGTTCAGGTAACCTTCAAAGATAAGTAAGTGTATAAAGCTCTCTGTTTATTCTACTGTAACTAATACACAGCGTGCTCCATGGCTTACTGTTCATACCTGAATGTTATGTGAAATGTAAATTAATATGACTGCAAATGTTAGCAAGGGAACCACACTTTCTCTCTTGTGATAATCTCAAACTTTCACTATAAAACAGCTATATAATATAAATCAACTTTTTTCCACAGTAGATATGTGGTATAGTAGCTGTGCAGGGTCGATGTGGGATGCTGTCGTGGGGCCTGAAGGGATATCCTTACACGGGGTCCAACACTCAACAACCCTTTCTTTAACACTTAGAGATTTTCATCTTGTCTGTTCAGCCTCTGTAATCAATCTTTACTTTCACTCATATTTGCTTAAAACACTCCTTGGTGTCACTGTCATCAACATCAATCTTCAGTGGATGTTTTGTGGGAATAAGTGTGGTCAGTATAATAAAGGACAGTGAAGGAAATACCTCAATAAAAAGCATCCATCAGCCCATTCAATCTCGTTCTTTATCAAGCAGACTATTCTTTGAAAGATGAAAACATTCTTCTATGTTCATTTTTGTGCAGAGGGCAGCAAATTTTTATCATAGCAGGTTTTTTCATAACGGTATTAGGAGCTATTCATTTTTTCCATCAGCCTGACCACCGTTGTCGCTGCTGAGGAACAGAAATCAGCAGGGGTCCCCCATCATCATGACCACCAGTCGAGACTGTGTTCTGTGGGTTTGAAGGATGTGATTTCATCCATTATTTTGTGGTTGCATCTGCAGAGTCACACTTGGATATGTGCCAGACTGTTCTTCAGTAATTAATACCACATGTCTTTTATCCTGCTTTCATCAGATTTTAAAATATTCTCCCTCCCTTGTTGAGGACAATGATGTCTGGTACAATTAAGACCGGACCTGCCTCCATTCTCTATCTTTCCACTCAAGCCTGAAAAACACCAGACACTCAAAAGGATTAAAACAACTAATGATCACACCCCTCCACACAGTCCTGCCCTTGTTCTAAGGTTACTGCTTGGCCTTATGGCTCCCCCGATGAGCCTCCCCCCGAACCATCATCCATCTTGAAAGGACAGTATGGTCAAGGTGAGGTCCCGGTTTGTGACATGTTTCTAACACCTTTTATTATGGTCTTAACTGTTAAAGAGTTTTCAGGGTTTTCTAACCCGGTCTTTGAAATCTTTTTTTCCCAGACTTTCTACTGATGAAATTCGTTCAACAATATGATCAAAAACATCTCATATGACACCAGACGGTGTGCTGATGCTCAGCAATATGGTGATTGTAATTATTCTAATAAGAATTAGTCAGTTGATGTCAGCTGAAATGTGCAGCTCTCTACATGTTTTGGATTATGATTAGATAAGTCTTAAAAAAGGCACATGGAGTACATAACAAAATGTTCAGTTTTGTGTTTTTAACACTTTCAATAGACTTTAAATAAATATCAGTTCTTTAACATTTCTCATATACTTGTTCAATAATTAAGCCACAATCCCAAGTATGTCCAATATGAAGCATTACTTGAGATATTTGGATTTCATTCAAAATGAACTGAAACTGGACCCTGATGTGTATTTCTGAAGTGTTGTGGTTTATTTTTTCTCCACGACAGATCCAAAATACACTTGGCTGTGCTTCATGTTTTTCAGTTCTTTCCTTGAGGGCGAATGGATACCAAACATAAACAACCATTTGATATGGGAATGCTATTAAAGAAATATAGAGGGAGGACCAAAAGATGTAAACAGCACCAATGCTTCCTTAATGATAACTTTAGAAATCTTTCGCTCTTGTAAAGTCACACTTTCCCTTTTCTGATCCTTTAAGACTTATATAAAGACTTCTTATCATACCATGGCCAAAGCTAAACACTGAAATTCACTTTCAATACCACCTTTTTAAGGGCTGCACAGCAGCGTGGGGAGTAGCGCCTCACAGCAAGAGGGTTCCTGGTTCGCTTCCCAGTCAGGGCCTTTCTGTGCAGAGTTTGCATGCTCTCTCTGGGTACTCTGACTTCCTCCCACCACCAAAGACATGCTCGTTAGCTTAACTGATCACTCTAAATTGGCTGTATGTGTGAATGTGAGTGTGCCTGGTTGTCTTTCTCTGCATGTCAGCCCCTGCGATTGACTGGCGACCAGTCCAGGGACTACCTTGCCTCTTGCCTGATGCCAGCTGGGATAGGCTCCAGCCCCCTAGGGACCCCCAATGTGATAAGCTGTATAGAAAATGGATGGATGGACAGAATATCACCTTTTCAGCTGAACAACCTAATTTTTAAACACGAGTCACAGATCAAGTTATCTAACCTGACAGATTGTTGATAGATATATTTCACATTCATCTGTGGCAGGTCCTACAGTAAGTGTTTGGGAAGGGCAGGACTTTTCAAACAATTATCAGAAGGTGATTGGAGGAATGTTCTGCCTTTCACATTCATGATGAGCCAGTAAGAGCGACAAGACAGAATGATGTTGCACACATACTCTTCTCTTGGGCTGACAGGCCACCACTGCCGTAGATTTTTAGTGGAAGAGCTTCTCAATTAATACATTTGATGCCAAGGTCAGGAGATGTTCAAAAACCATCTTTTCTGCCTTTTCTGTGTGGCTCTTTGCTCTTGTTTAAAAAAAAATGTGGTCCAGTTCCAATTATACTGCTACTCTACTATAGCTACATCTAAGCTAATAGCTACCACGGCAGCAGCCATTGGATACACCAGCAAACCCCAGCTGTAACAATCAGAAACTCGTGCAGAAGCAAACAAGAGAAGATCTTTTCCGTCATGAAAAAGCCTTTAGTGTTGCTCTCTGCTCCTGTTTTGATGAATAAGTATGGTCTAGCTCTGACAAAACTGCCACTGTGGCTAAGTCCAAGCTAATCACTCCCCTAGCAGCCATTGTATACAACTGCTCACACAATTAACCTCTTCCCTCATAAAGATCACAAATCTACAAAAACAGGTTGGCAGAAGAGCGAAAACATCTTTCCCATCATCAAAAAGCTTTTAGTGTCGTTTTTGGTAAAACTGACGCTATACTAGAGCTATATCTGTGATAATCCCAGCAAGAGGCAGCCACTGCAAGCAGCTTCAAGTACAACTAAACCTCGCCCATAGCTACCTCCTCATTCTCCACAAATGATGCTGATTGGTCTAAAAAGTGTTCGGTTCGGCACAGACATTGTAGATTGGAGCTTTTCAGGATGGATATGCCTGATGACAGAGATGCAGACACACCTGCTTTGCAAGGTTGATACAAATACCCACCCCTACTTTTATGCTGGGTTTTTACAGCCATAGACACAAGTTTATACATTCTGTTCATATCTAATATTAAAAGAAAAAGGGAGATGTAATGTGTTTCACATCATGATTCTGTAATGATTTATGAGTTTTAGGGTTTCCTAATAGTGGATTTTGCCAATATCCAATTTGCCAATATCTACAAATTCATTGTAACCATTGCTAATATCAATATAAATGTAGTTCTAAATGTGTAATCAGAAACTTCTGTTATCAAGAAACACCCTTCAAAGTTTCAGGATGAACAAAAACAAACCAACTTCAGCCCTTAAAACACAATTTAAAGTTCAATGATGAACAAAATTAAACTTCAGTCCTTTTAACACGCTCTAAAGATTAAGGAATGAAGATGAAAAGATTTCAGCTGATGTATGTGTCTTGGCCTAAAACTTCACAAACTTAGGTCGCACTCACACCAGAGCTGTTTGGTCCACTTTAAACAAACCCTTGTCTATTTTCGCTGATAGTCTGGTTCATCTGGAGTGGTGTGAAAGCTCACGCTAACGAAGGTGCAGACCAAACAAGTGGACTCTGGCGGTGTCTCGGTTTGCTTTCAAAGAACCCTGGTGCGGTTTGTTTGAGGTGTGAAAGCAAAGCTGACCAACTTGTGAACCAAAGGCACAAGGTGGCATAAAGTATAGTTATTTGCAAATTTATGGGATTTAAGATGCCAAAATATATGTCAGTACCTTGGCAGCATCTGTGTAACCATGGCGACACATTGTAGTCTCTCGCTCACATGTTGGCTCGCCTTATTCTTGGGTACTGACTCATTCGTCTCATGTAAAGAACAACATGCTGGACAGCTCGCTGCCTTGCTGACTACTCATAACGCCCCAAACCAAAAGCAGAAATCCCAAGACAGCATAAATTCGGTGCCATTTCATTGTTTATGTGGAAAAAAAAAACAGACTGCCTACGTCGCCTTTTCTTCTTCACTGCTCTTTGTCTGGGCTGACAGGGCCACAAACATATAACTGCTTGATATTATCCAAACGGTTTGGTTCGTTTGACCAAGTGCAATGTGAATGCAAACCAAACCACAGGAAAGTACAACATTGTTGCAATTTGAGCTCCTAACTGAACTTATACCCCCAGACTATTAGGTGAAAATGACCTTATTTGTACAAATAACTGGTATTTGCAGCAGATAATGGGTATTAGTTACAGCCAGTATTGGGCAGTAAATATCAGCAGACATTAATTTGCCGATGCACATAATTCACTTTCTAAGTGAACATCTGCTGATATCAAAATAATGCCAATAACATTGTGCCTTCCTAATGTGTTTGTCTTATTAATGGAGACTACAAATGGTTGCCATATTGAATTAAATACTTTTGTAAAATGTATTATAAGAGCCATAAATAAAGTCCTGATTCCTGACAGTATCTAAAAAAGAAAATCACCTTTTAAAATGTATTTAAGTGTCAGTGTCTCTCTGTTGGCTTCCCTCCTGTCTCTCTCTCTCTCTCTGGTAAGCCGAGCTTTTCTTTAATTAAAAATGAGGCGTGAGCAGCAGCAGTCTACAGCTGTTTAATCAGACTGAGGCCTCACTGTCACAGCAGGCTGGACTGTCACCACTCCTGTTCTCTGTCTAGTCCAATAGTCTACATTTATATACATGACGTAGCACGACACCACGTCTCAAAGAGCGACAGCCGAGCTGCGACTGACGCCTTGGTTGAGACAGCAAGAAAGGCCGCCAGAGATGACGGGGAAACAGCTTGTTGAAAATAAGTTGATTCTGTTTAAAGATGACAGCTGCACCGACTCTTTTTTAAATTCAAGGTTCACTCCATTTCCACGACAAAAAATGATTTCCCTCACTGAGGGAGAATTAAAATGTGCCGTGCCATGCTGATGCTATTCGGCAAACTTTTTTTTTGTGCAAATGCATGTTTACACCTAGAAATGTGACACTCAAGCTGGAACTAATATGTTTTTTGATAGAGGAATGTAAGTAGATTTATTTATTCTGACAGAAAGTAAGTTATCAACCCAACAACTTCTTTATGTAGAAACAGGATTGACTCTTTACATTGTATTTGGTTTCTGAAAAGATCCATTTAAACCAAGTAAATGAGCCACAACATGATAGAAAAATGTTTTTTAGTTTCTTGTTTTCAATAATGTATCTTTTATTTATTTATTCACACAATTTATTTTTATCTAAACTTTTATTATATTTATTAGTTTCCAACAGTTTTTAATGGGGGAAAGAAATACAACACATCAGCAACATTTACTAAGACTGTTCATTCTGAAACAAAGTGTGTTTTGTACAGTATTAATAATTTATAAATCATAAAAGAAGATAGATTAAATATGATTTGATATGGTCTTAATTGGTTTCTTGATTTTAAAAAGTTGCCTGGGGAAACTTCTCTCAGAATGTGTTGTTGTGGCCATCAGAGCCAGGTCATAACAATGTTTCTTGCAGTTTATCAGAGAATAAGCTTAGCCCAGGACATGACTTTTGTTTAGCCAGTTGTTTCCAGTAACCTTGACTATAATCCTGGCCAGAAATTGATGCTGGTCCAAAAGAAATCTTCAATATATTGTGAACTTCTGTCTCCTCTGTACAGAGAAGAAAACTCATGTAAAGTAACCGCAGAGTTTGACCTTAAATGCTTTCACCAACAGCTTATTTCATTCTGAGACAGGGAAGCTTATAGTTTAACTAAATAAACTGTAACATAGGTATTTTCATCATTACCTTTGTCAATACAATACTTCTGTTATCATGGAAGAAGGTGATGATTAGCCCAATCATCATCATCACAGTAGATAAAAAAAAAAATCATCATTCATCAGCGTACGCCTTGAATTGTCTTTTGATTGCATCAAAGCAGACTCGATCGAACCCAATGGTGGGAAACGTTAAGATACCCACTCTTTGTGCTCCCAGCCTTCTAGGACAGATGTTGCCTCCACTGAAGCGTCTGACAAGATATTGGCGAGCATTGATCAGGTAGACACGCTATGTGACTACTTAACATTCTCCAGCAGTCTGAATTCCTCTAATTGCTTCATTGATACTGTTCTCACACACAAAACCTGGGCCTTTAACGTCACCAGAAATGTAACTGGAAGTCAGGTTTTGTTACGATTGTCTTTTTCTTTACAACATTTTCAGTTTAAAAAGAGACACCATCTTCAATGCAGCTATTACTTCAAGGTCGTGAAGGCGGATTTGTATATCTGAGTATATCCACAAGAGACAGAAAATCATTTAACTTCAATAGTATGACATCAATGAATGGTAAAAAAAACTGCAGTCAGCCAAGGGCACATCAAAAATGAGCTTTCTATCTATGAAAGGAGCACATCATCAAAGCTACCATCTTAGCTCCTTTTCAGAAATTGCTTTTGCACATACCTTTACCCTGCATTCACTTGGCCATTCACCTACGCTTGGCATGTGTATGTGTAAAGGGAAGCATTTGTCTACCCAGTAGCTGGCAGCTTAGTTGCGAAGCTGAGATCTCGGATTTGGTAGTATCTATTTTGTAAGAAGGTTAAACAGTTGGACTTGATACTTGCTCCTGCAGAAGTTGCAAGATATCAACATTGTTTTAAGAAAAACCTAGTTTATTCATAAACTCAGCTATAAATACTACAATACCCACAATCCTTGAGTGTCATAGACACATTTGTGATTGGTGCGGTCTCTGCTTATGTCTACCAAGCCCACGAATGAAAGCTTTCAACTGTTAATGAAGACAGTACATGCTATTGCAGTTTATGCTCAAACTATGACATAGTATAGCATCATACATTCAAAGATAAAAACAATACATATAAGTGCAGAAAAAGGCATACAAATGGATTGAAATCTTGAAAAGCTATAATGCAACAACTAATAAAATAAATCATAATGGACTGTGGGATATGTAGTTTCTTCCATCTTGTAAAGAAATATATACAGAGTCTTTTACCTTGGCCTTTTTCTCCATTTTCAAACGCTGTTTTTGCACCAAAGTAAATGTGAAAATGGTACTGCTGCAGGAAACAGACACACATTCTCAAGGCACTGACAATAAACATGTGCCCACTCCACAGCACTGTCCTCATGACGGTTATTAAAACAATACCATGACCTTTTTTTAAAACCCAGACACATGGTATTATCATATTACTGCCCATTCCTACTGGGGTTTATGTGGACAAAACAGATTGTGGGAGTGATGTCCTAACTTTTAGGTTATCCTGCATAGCCAGTGGTTAGCAGAGAGTACAGGAGGAGTATAGGCCACAACTTTCTTTTCCATTTGTTTCATTGTTAAAGGTGTCATATTTATACCCCATATCCACCCTTGAACAGTCCTCTACAACCCAACTCCTTGGGAACTGGGGTTTGTATATCTATAAAATAAATAAATAAATAAATAAAAACTTTGATAGAGCCACTCTTTGTAGTTTCATCTTCCTCCTCTAGCTTGAAAACATCTCCAAATTATTGCATTATTAACACAAAGTGTGTCACAGAGCTGTCTCTGGGTAGGTTCCTCTGTGTGTTTGTGTGTTATGTCAGCTGAGCCTGGCAAAGCTTGGCTTGGCCTGTATTCTCTGCGTGCAGCATCTGGGCCAGAGGCAGTTTCCATGGGAGGATGAGTTTCCAGAATCTCTTCATCATCGAGAGTGTGCTAGACATGTGTGTAATGGTCTCTCTCATGCTTCAATGCAGACTGTCTTCGGACTGCAAAAACTACATCGAGAATTAGACAGCAGCCGGTTGACAAACGCTCTTTCACAAATCCAGACAGGTCCGGTGGCCTTTTCACAAACAGATGTCTGCACACAGGTCAGAAGCACTTAAGCACAAACACAAGAACACTCATTCTCTCATCTGTAACACGTGCACATCGAACGAACAAACTAGAGTGTCGACAGACAGGGAAAACACAGCAGCAGAGTTTGTTTGCAGTCTCTATGCTCTGTTTGGCATTTGTCGACTTCACTGTCAGTCTGACAATCACTATAGGTCAAACCAAATTGCCTGTTGTCCAAGGTGTCTCCAAAGTAAACTTGCCTAAATAATTACTCACTCAACTGAGCAGCAGCCCCAGGAGAAACACCGGAGCTTCTTATGTCTAGATAGGTTATGATATGTCCTGTTTCATGAACCAGATGTCACCGAGGAGAGAGGAAAAAAGTGCCATAACAGGATTTAACTTCTCTTCGCCCTGGTCAATCTGACATTACAGCATCTTGACAATCGATCTGTGCTGCTTGGCCGTGTAGCTTGATAAGAAGTGCTCAGACTTCCCGTAGACAGCTGATTATGTTTCGTGGGCACAGCCTGGCCTTTTCCCCTTCTGACAGCAGTCTATTACAGCAGCCATCAGTAAGCAGCTGTAATCACCTGTATGGCTGTTGTGGGGATGATAAGGATGAAAAGAGCACAGCTAAGCCACCAAAGACCTAGGCCTGGCCATCAAAGATCGATGCATCATCTTGTCCAATAATAAACCGCATCGACCTTTCCCCTGTCAACAGATATATTAGGACACGGTGTGATACAGACATTTCGTGATGAATTGACATTTTCAATCAGGAGTTTGCCTACATCAGCACACATCCAAAGCATTAAATATCATGTGTTTCCCATGGTAAGGTATGATGAAACACACTGCATGTGTGTTTTTTTGATTTTGCAGTAAGACACAGACCGGCCTTATGATGCAATCACATAGTTCACTGATCTGTAAATCTGCCCATGAAAATATTTAATCAAGCTTGTGTAGCTCAATATCAAATCAATGCACTTCCATTTGTTCACAGCCCGATTAGCACATGCCAAAGATCACCATGGCTACAGGCAAGGTATCCACACACTGTGAATGCTGCTATTTGTAATCCAGTGTCATTTTTCAGCTGAAGAATAGATGTAAACTGTGTGAGAGAGGTTCTTCGAAATCTTCAACTTCTGACTTTTGGATTCAATCCAAGAAACCTCCCCTGCATCAACTGTGAAAATGTCTGTATGGTGTCTCAAATATAACTACTGAGAAGTTGTGGTATTGTGTATAACGTGAATATGAGAACAGAATAAAACAGGAACATGTTTGAAAAAGTTAGAATAAGGTCATGTTAACAACTCAGTAGCATCAACTCTTCTTTAAGCATCTCTATTATCGTCTAATAACAGAGGAGGATGGTAGTAGCTCATCTAAAAGCTGTGTGCTATCATAAAATCAGAGAGGAAGAAAACACTAGTGTCAGGTGACAAAGGAGCAGTGTGACAGAGGAAACATAGGAGAAGGTGCTGGGCCTTTGTTCTGTTGGTGAAAATACCACAGTGGTAATCCATGACAAAAATATCATCAAAGTCAGTTCTAACAGGTAACAGAGTATCTAACTAGATCAGTGGTTCCCAACCTTGGGTCCAGGCACCCCCCTCGGGGGGGCTGCAAGACCCTGTCTGCTCTGATGTGAAAATTACATGTGCATAGAGTTTTATAAACCATAATTATAAGCATAATGCACGACTGTGTTAAAACCAGGCAGAAAACACACAAAGCAAATTTGTTAATTTTTTAGCAAAAAAGTCAAAATGTGGGGTTGGGTGGGTTTGGAGATTATAAAATATATTTAAAAAGGAAAAAAAATCAGAATGTGTGTTAAAAAGAAGTATAATTACAAGAAAAAAAAAACAAAAATTCATGAGTTTCAAATGTCATAAATTCTGACATCAAAGGTTAACATGTTTAATTTTATAAAATCGTACATTTACCACAGTGTTAAGTCAAAAATTTATAAGAAACCAAACTGAAAACAGTGGTTTGATTTTCAATTTTTGTCTTCGGAATCTTCAAAATTCTAAGTTTTGGTTCACACACATACACAACTTTTAAAGTCAAGATTTTTTTTAACCCCATGAATCAGTAATTTATAAATTGAGAGTTTTTAGTTTTTAGTTTTTTTTTTTTTTATAAAAATTAAAAGATTGTCTTTTTCTTCTTTAAATATGGTCTTAATACACTGTTGTAATAAAAGATAGTTTACACATTTTTTGCAAGAACAATTGTATGTAGGCTTATTAGGATGCGGTGTTCACAATGAAAACAGTCAGAACTGATGTTTAAACTTTTTAAGTGGCTACTGGGGGGGCTTAGCTTTTTCCAGATATGAGTTGGGGGACCCCAAGACAAAAAGGTTGGGAACCCCTGAACTAGATAGCCTATTTAGCCAGGACATCCATTATGATCATTTGTCTTCTCATTTACAGCAAAGCCTGTATCGCTTGTGCTGCCTCAGGGTGTTTGATGCTGATCAGAAGATCACAGTTTGTTTTATCAGGCCATTTAAGGAGAGCATCATTAGGTCCAGAATGACAGCATGGTTTAGTAATCTTTACATCCACCTGAAACCTAAATTTGCTCATGTGGTGCAGACTGCCTTGAAGGTTGTAAGGAGAACTGAAATCCCTAAAAGCACAGAGAGTATTGCTGATTTGTCTCACATCCTCCACTCTGAGCACAAACTTTTACCATCTGGCAGATGATACAGACTTCTCAAATGTAAACTGAACAAGTCTGAAAAAATCATCTGTGCCCACCTCTATAAAAATATCAAATAATGACTCTTGAGTCAGAAAGGGTTGTACATTAACCCATGATGCTTTTCTTCTCTCTGTCTTATCTTTTAACCCTTTTATCACTTTTGTAGACTAGACGAGAAAATTGAATTGAATTTACGTTCAGGCTACAGGTGACACTGCTGCCAACACAGATACACTGGCATGACGCTTGAGGCAGACTCCATCAGCAGCACCTCATCCCAGTACTTGTTAATATACCTGTTAGCAGCAGTGGCATGCTGATTGCTTTAGGCCTCTTAGCAAGCACTGCACAGTAAGACAGTCTCAATTTCTTATTGAGTTGCTCCAATGGGGCTGGTCAGGACAATTAATTAAGATCATATTGCATTCTACCATATGGTATAACACCATATCAGAATATTGTAGCATAGCATCTCTTATCACATTGTATCATATCCTATCGAATCGTACAGTATCGTACAGTAACGTACAGACTGTGGCTTAAAACTAGCTGGGCATCTCCAACCTGAATGAAAACTCTATTTTACCTCACATAGGTAAGTAAATGGTACGTGAAACAATCACTTTCTCATCACATTGCTAAATATAAAATGATTGTTTCTGAAGTTTCAACTCACACAATACAATGCTAAATCTGCTAGCCCATTAATGATAGTATTCCTGGTTAGTATTAAGCGAATGAACTAAGATGTTCATCCTTGTCCATGTTTGGTTTATATTATTGCAACACAGTTAGGATAGAAATGTTGACAGTGTGGATCTGAGAGTTCATCACATAGATATGTAGTGTTTGTTTTTTCATCACTTCAGTCCATGCAGTCAATGCAGTTATTCAAGCCTAATAAGAAATATTTCCAGCAACTCTGAACAGTAACTTATGGTGAAAATTACATCCCTACAGAAACTGTTCTATTCTTGCCTGATATAAGATTTCAGCTGTGCAGGGTCCTGTGTCTCCTTTCTTTTTGTTTAAATCTATTTTGTTTCATAAAGGCCCAAATATTTTTTGATGGGTGTCAGGTTGGGGCTGCAGTAAGGCCACATCTACCACCCGTCTTTGTGCTCTTATAACACATCCAGACTGTGGTTTGGCGTCATCTTGCTGAAATAAGCTGGGCCTTTCTAAAAAAGAAACAGCCTACTTGGCAGTGTATGTTTCTCCAAAACCTCTATATGTGGCTCAGAATTCATTCATATTTGTTTACCCCTTACTTTTAACCTATTATATGTTGCCTTTGCCCAATTTTTAACCCTTGTATGGTGTTTGGGTATGTGGGACCCGTTTTCATGTTTTATTAAAAGAAAAATCATATGAGTAATAATTTTTTCAGACTCAGACTCATTGGCCTTGGCTCATTTACTGTGAGGAACATATATCAGAACACATTTTCAATGACCACACACTTTTTACCCCCCCTACACATTTGTATTACATACAGGATGTTCAGGTCCAGTGGACCCGGGGCTAAAAAAAGGGGGGAAATTGTAGGTCCTGTGTACCTTCTCTCTGTCCACCTTCTTTCTGGGCCTACTGTGTGTGTGTGTGTGTGTCTATATGAAGGTGTGTGTGTCGATATAAAAGTGTGTGTGTCTGTATGAATATATGTGTGTCTATATGAATGTGTGTGTGTGTCTATATGAAGGTGTGTGCATCTATATGAAGGTGTGTGTGTCTATATGAAGGTTTGTATGTCTATATGAAGGTGTGTGCATCTATATGAAGGTGTGTGCGACTGTATGAAGGTGTGTGTCTATATGAAGGTGTGTGCATCTATATGAAGGTGTGTGCGACTGTATGAAGGTGTGTGTGTCTATATGAAGGTGTGTGTGTCTATATGAAGGTGTGTGTGTGTCTATATGAAGGTGTGTGTGTCTGTATGAAGGTGTGTGTGTCTATATGAAGGTGTGTGTGTCTATATGAAGGTGTGTGTGTCTATATGAACTATATGAAGTTGTGTGTGTCTGTGTGAAGGTGTGTGTATGTGAGACAGAGAGAGAGAGTGTGTGTGTGAGTGTAAGTGGGAATTCTGTGTTTCTGCCCCTGCCATTCCTGCACCAAGTTGCTAAACTTGCAAAGCATATGCCTGTTTCTGTGTTTCTCACTGGTGAATCCATCTTGCAAAGCTCCTGTCTGAACCGTTTGGGCCCGGTTAGAAAGTGACAGGACCAATCAGCAACGAGGGGCAGTACTTTTGGGCGCGGTGGAGTCATGACGTAAACAAGCAGCAACAAGAGGCCAGAGCAATTATGGTAGAAGAGATTAGCATAGATGCTGCCAAAGTGCCAATTTTATCAGAACTTGACAACATTTCTTTGTTAAAAGAAGAACAAAGAACAGCAGTGAGTTGTTTTCAAAAATGACAAAAGTCGTGTACTGTCTACAGTTGCCATGGTTTGCGTTATTCCTCGGTAGCTGGACACACACAAACTGGTTACAGCTACGTCACGTGTTTTGTTGCTCTGATTGGCCCATAAAGATGTGACAGAAAGAACGTTCATCCTATCACACTCCCATTTTTTTTTTTGAAAGGCTCTGCCCTTTAAAAAAACTTTTCCCTCATGTGTTGTATAGGCTGGTATGATAAGGCAGTCTGTTCAGTGAGGCTGTGTTGTCTCGACTGACAAGGTCACTGTTCAGTTTCTGTGTAAACTGACCTGAATGGGTAAAATTCTGTTGAAGTTCAAATAAATAAAAATCAATAGCTACAAAAAATTTGGCTTAATTTGTAAATTTGAATTTTTTCATCTCATATCTTGATTATTTTACATTTTATTAAAAAACAAACTAAAAACGAGTGGCACTTTAATTTATAAATATGATCCAACAAAGGCAAAAGGCAAATATTAAACATAAATGCTTTTTATATTGCTTGTAATTGGGATGAAGTAAACATCTGTTGAGTATTTTAACATAAAATTTTTGATTATGTTGAATTAAAAACCCACAAATGCAGCGGGTCCACCAGACCCACGAACACTGGCTGAGTAACAAAAATATGAACACCACACAAGGGTTAATTCCATACTAGCTGTAACTGTTTGGAAAATCAACCTCCTCTGTTTTGCTTTGCATTTTACACAATGTGAGGAAATGGATTTTAGGGGAAAAATACTGTCTGCCCAAATTTACCAACAACTAACAGTCAAAACCCAAATAAATTCAGTTTAAATCCATTCTTTCCTGTGAAAGCACAGAATGATGGATGGGTTTGCTTTTTAAAAGGATAAATTGATTAAATATTTAAACTAAACTTCCCTTTTGTATCATACAATGTCAGTTAGTTTACAGCGAACCACAAGAAAAATGGCCAAGAAAAGTTCAGTCAGCCTCAGTAGCATTGCTTTAAATCAGAAGTATCTGGCAGCAATTGAATTCACTGTTTTGTATTGTAATGCCTTTCTCTGTGATAGAAAATGTTAAAACATTCCCCTTGTGTACTCTGCTACATTGTTAGATATCAATAATGTATGATGTTTGGAGCATTTTGTGACAAAGTGTTGTAAATTATGAGTATGTATGGTCAGCCCTATTTCCCACAGCTTGCTTTTTCTTCTTCCACCTCATTTCCCACAACAACTTTTATAACAGTACTAAGAAAAAAAAAACGAGTGCTTCTCAGTGTTTGGTGCATGTGCACTAGACAGAGAGAAGAAGACTGAGTGAGAGCGATAGCGTTTCATGTTTACTTTAAAGAAGTGGGGAGAGAACAGAGCCACGCTCTGCAGTTGAGCTTATTTGATCAGAAAAACAGCGAGGCCTGTAAAAATGGTGCTTTAAGAGCTGGACCATAAGAGTTCAATTTGAGGCTGCAACTTGCAATGAATTTCACAGGGGAAGTATCACCCTGTGATTTTATTAATCAGGAGTTTAAGATACCAGAAAGATGCAATGTTTTGGGGGGTTTCTCAAAGATGTTTTAACTTCCTGCATGATGATTCCCATTGAGTTCTGCAAAGTCCACAGCATGCAGTTTCTCTGCCACTGTGTAGATCTCCTAGCACCATCTGTTTTTATGTTGTGGATTTTGCACTCCTGTACAGTTGTTGACCTCTCAACCTACGCTGATAGTTGTAAAATATAAACCCAGAGTCACACTGCCCACCTCTACTGGTCACTTGTCTTTAACTCAGGAGTCTTCCAATCGAACCAGCAACCCACAAGGTTTATTTATTTCACAGTCTACCACTTGTTCTTTAAACATAGTATGAAGACCTTAAAGGAAACATGCTGTTTAAAAGTGCCATTGCCAGACACTATCAGGTCTGTGTCATCAAGTATCATAGCATGTTTTACACAGCAAAGTTGCTTCTTTCAGTACACAACGAACAGGGGGAATCTTCAGTGGTGTCAGGCAGCATGCAGTGGGTGACACTGTGGTAATAGTGACGCACGTCTTAGCTATTTATTATTACATTGGTTGCACCAGTACTAAGGCTGCAGCCAACTTTTCAGATGATAAAGCAGGTACTAAAAATGCATCTTGTATTTTACAGTGACTATAAAGCTGCAAACATTCTTTAATTAATCATTAACTTTCTAAAAACTTATGGCCAGCTACTTTGTCAGTGGACAGTATACAGCCATAGAAGAAAATGAAAGCACAGAGTAGGGCTCTGGGAAATTAAATTTTTTTGGATGCACAATTTTTGGGGGCATTATCTGTACCTGTAAAAAGTCCACTAAGCCTACCCACTAAGGCTACCTAACAAAAAAATCCATAATGAAAAGTGAAAAGAAAGACAGAAAATTGGATAATACAGCCCAAACTTAACCAACAAATCCCAGCTAGAGGGGAAAGCAAATCCTTCTCCTCCTCATGCAATTTTTGTCCCGGAGTGGGCCAGTCACATGCTCCTCTAAACATTCCCCTCCTCTGCTCTAACTGCCAGTCAAACTCAGGTGTGCTGCAAGCTGAGGGAAGAGGGAAACTAGAGAGCCAGGGAAAGAGCGAACAGAAAGCAAACCAGGCCACATGTAGCATGTGGGTTCTCTCCAGGTACGCCACATTCCTCCCACTGTCCAAAAGCATGCTCATTAGACTCATTAGTTGCTCTAAATTGTCCACAGGTGTGAGTATGAGTCTGACTGTTTGTTTGTCAGCCTTGTGACAGACTGGCAAACAGTCCAGGGTGTATCCTGTCTCACACACAATGACAGCTTGAATCTCCTCCATTCCCCCACGATCCAAAATGGCATCAACAGGATGGACAAATGGATATTGAGAAATCTGCTTTTCAAATGTATGTCAAAATTCAATTATTTAACACTGACATAAGGCATAAATTGTGATGAAGAAGGCATGTGAATACCAAACACTATGACTATGGCACAGTGTTTTTCCACATGCTCTAACCAGTGAGCTACATCCACATTGAATAAAATAATAAATCACTGCTCTCTGATTGTTTCTATGCAGACTCTAGCAGAGGTGAGGAAGTGAGCAACAGGCGCTAAGGCAGAAAACACCAGTCGAACACATTAAAGTGTCAAACACACACAAACACACACCTATAGGCAATTTAGAGTCTCCACACTGACCTGACCTACATGTGTTTGGACAGCAGGAGGAAAGTGGAGCATCATGAGAAAACTAGAAAAACATACTAAAAAAGGGAAACAGAAATGAGGGAGACAGACACACAGTTGTTTTTGGGGAAATTAAAGAGATTATCTTGTCTAGTAAATTAGTTTCATCAAAACTTCAAGATTATAGCAACCATCAGCGATGTTGGAACAGTCTCGACTATTTCAGATAACTCATTTTGCCTGAAGCCTCATCTGCATTCCCAGCTTCATTTCATCCTACTGTGCCACTTCTTCCCTAAAGTACAAAACGCTCACAGTCATGACACCAGGCCATCTACTTTTTAACAAAACCCCTTTTCTTATAGAGGCAGGGCAGATTAAGGTGAAGAAAGAAGTGAAAGCTTAATTCCTGCATGATGTTGAGATTTAAGACTAACCTCCTCTTGACCAATAAGAGATCCAGTCAGAAGTGTCCACAGGGTTAGTCCTTGTTTGTGCATCTTTTGTTTATGAAGCCCTTTTTACATATGTACTCAAGAAAATTTATACAAGTTCTACAGAAGACTAGATCTGAAATCATCCTGAGTTGGTTATTCATACATGCACCTCAAAGAGGGAGATTATTCCTGCTAAACAGGAAGTGGAACAGGCGGTGTTAGGAGGCAGCCCTTTATGTGAAAAGAACACAGTGGAAGCGTCGACCAAAGAAATACCATATAACACTACAAAGAGCTTTTTATTGCCTTTGTATGAGTGCTATGTGAAGTTCACCACAATCACAATGCTGAGGAAGTGAACATTCCCATTCAGGTCTATATGCGCCGGCTCCATACAGTGAGCGTCATCAGCCCCACACTCTGGCCTGTGGTGAATTATCCTGAATAACAACTGCTGTTCACACATCAGCTCGCCCTGACTTCACATGGAAACTTAACTAGGTGTCTGGAAATAACTGACACACCAGATATAAAGCATTACCATTAGTTCATGCAGGACATTGAAGTCATACGCCCAGTCGTGATCAGCCGATGGCCAGCTGATCCCAATTGACGGCTGCTGCTGCTAGCAAAGCTTAAACTCCACCACCCCAGCCTCCTCCTTTATAGCATAAAGCTTGCTGCATCCTCATTCTCAGATTCTTGTTACTATGGAACAATTCCTTTTATCTAATTAACTGTATTCAATAAGCACTGTCATAACTGTATCCATTCATATGTGTTCTGGCCAAGGGCTCCCTTAAAAGTATGCTGCTTGACTAACCCAGGGAGTATCTTTTATTAATAATAATAATAATAATAATAATAATACAATTTATCTATAAAGTGCTTTTCATAAAACTTAAAGACACTGTAAAATGCAGAAAACAACAGACACTTATAAATGAACATTTAAAGTAGATAAAGCCAACAAAAACCAACAGACAAACACAAATGACAGAACCTCACTATCACAGATTAAAAGCTTGTCTAAAAAGGCGAGTTTTCAGCATTGATTTAAATTTGGGTGAGTCTATGCAGTTTTGAATATCAGTTGGGATTGAGTACCAAAAGGAGGGGGGAGCTATGGAGAAGGCACTATCTCCTCAGGTTCAGTGATTGGTTCTCTTGGCAGGGAGAGGAGGTTGGTGTTAGAAGAGCGGAGGGTACGGGTAGGAATGTGATGGTGGAGGAGGTCAGTAAGGTGGGGGGGGGGCCTGTTGTTTTAGGCCTTTATAGGTGAGGAGATGGGTCTTAAATTGAATACGAAAGGGGATGGGGAGCCAGTGGAGTTCTTGTGTGACAGGAGTGATGTGGTCACGGGATCGGGTGTGGGTGAGAAGGTGTGCTGCGGAGTCCTGAATGTGCTGGAGTTTATTGAGGACTTTGGAGGATGTGCCATATAGAATGCTGCTGCAGTAGTCGAGTCGGGATGTTATAAATGCATGGATTAAAGTTACAGCTGCAGGGAAGGAGAGTAGTGGACGGATGCAGGCTTTGTTTTTAAGTGAAAGAAGGCAGTTTTAGTGAGTTGTGTAACATGCTGTTGAAATGTGAGATGGGGGTCAAAAACAATTCCAAGATTGCAAATCTGAGGGGACGGGGATAAGATGGATGTGGCAATATGTAGGCTGAAGTTTTGGGCAGATTTGGTAGGGGATTTGGAGCCAATGACCATGATCTCAGATTTACTTTAGTGAGAGAAAGTTGTTGGTCATCCAGGTTTTTATGGCAGTGAGGCAGTTGTTTAAAGTGGAGTGTGTGTCTGTGGCGATGGAGGTGGCAGAGATGTAAAGTTGTATGTCATCAACATAACAATAAAAATGGAGACTGTGGTGATTTATGATATGGCTGAGGGGTAACTGGTATATAATGAACAGGAGAAAACCAAGCACGAACCTTGGGGGACACCTTGCAACAGAGGAGCTGTGGAGGAGGAGCAGTTATTTATGTGGATGAATTGTTGTCTGTCCTTGAGGTAGGATTTGATCCAAGATAGTCCAGTGCCAGTGATGTTGAGTGAGTGTTCCAAACGGGAAAGTAGGATGGAGTGGTTGATGGAATCAAAAGCAGCTGTAAGGTCCAGGAAGTTGAGGATGTTGAGGTGGCTGGAATCAGATGACAGGAGGAGGTTGTTGGTGACTTTAAGGAGAGCTGGTTCAGTGCTGTGTAGGCAACAAAATCCTGATTGGAATGGTTTGTACAGGCTGTTACTGGAGAGCCGGGATTTGATTTGTGATACAATGACACGCTCCAGAATTTTCAACAGAAAGGGGAGGTTGGAGATGGGTCAGAAGTTAGTCATATGGTCAGGGTTGAGTCCAGGTTTTTTGAGGATGGGGTAATGGATGCTAGTTTGAAGGATTGGGTAACCTGTGTTACTTCTTGGTAAAAGACTTCTTAAAAGAAAAAACTTCACATATTCTCTCATTTTTTACCACAAAAACAGACCATAGTTTGTCAAACTGGTCTCTTCAGATGCTAAAAAAAAACCCTTTTCTCTATATTTGTAGTTAGATGTGTTTGATACCAGCATTAAATTGATTAGTGAACCCTATTTTTGGTAGAAATGTATGGAAGTTTTAAAATCTTGTATTGTAGCAACCCTCTTATACTGTGCTACATATCCAAACACAACACACTCAAACATTTCAGTTTACCTTCAATACAAAAATCCATCCATTATTTTATCTTCATTTTGTTAATTTATGAAAGGAAATAGTAAAAGTAGAGCAGAGTCAACCCTGCTGTTTCATAACTAGTTAAATTGATATTATAAAACACATTTAAAGAGAGGCCAGAGAAACAGTACAAAGGTATAAATTTCCTTTAATAATGTGGTCTCATTCTCTTCTTCATAATTGCTTTTTTGATGAAGGAAGTTATATTTTATAGGTTTTCTGATAACCTTGGACCAGATTTTATTAGTGTTGAGCCTTTAAATGAGGAGGAAACTTACATGAGCTAATGAGAAATGTTTCCTAAATGTGCAGTGTAGTCGGGCTTGTCAATCAAACTACCAGCTGCTGTGCAGGTTCAGCTAGACTGCCATTGCTGCAGTTCTTTCTGATATGACTTTTCAGCATTCTGAGTAACTTATCAAACTTGATTTCCAACATCAGAAAGTGAACTCTTCACTTCAAATCTTTGGTTTTAGTATATATCGCTGAAAATGTCTTAAGGACTGCTTCAGACACCTTTTATCTTGATCAGAAGTGACAGAATCATCACTTCTTGAAGTGTGCTAGTAAACTGCTTTTATAAGCTATATTCCTTTATGAAATGTAGTTAACACTACCTTAGACACAGTGTGAGGATGACTCATATAGTCAAAGAACTGAACCAACATTTGGATTCAGTTAAAATACAATAAGGTCTTTGTGAGATTGCCATCACCTTACACCTGTGCTATAACCCTAACAGTAGCATGACACCAGAAAGCTCCATGAGTAAAAACCCTTTGGATTCAACACCAGAGCAGGGAAGCAGGGGGAAATTTGAACTCAGGTAAGGTGGCTTTTGTTGCTATTTCAGAAATTACAACTGTCTGTTGTTAAATTACCACCACTAATGTGCAGTCCCATAGCAGCCTGACGATCAGAAAATTGGCTTGACATCTAATACCTCGACATAAAAGATCTGTCTGCTGTTTATGGGGCTTGGAACTAGTTCAATATTAGGATATAGGCTACATTCAAATACCAATACATTTTTTGTTCTCATGCATTTCAGTGTGTTTTTACAGGCATGTTTACTGTATTGATGAGAGCAGGGGTTCCCAACTTAGCCATGCCAAAGACCCCCACAATGCATTGTATTACAGTATGTTAACCATGTTGATTCATTCATTTAATTTAGTCTCTGCTTTGGTATACAGTCTTTTATCATTTCATCATTTAGAGGCCAGGTAAGACAAAATATCAGCCAGATATTCAGGCCCGAATATGAACATGGGAGTGACAAACAAGCACCTCCATGGTGACCCCCTGGTGTTCCAGACCTCCATTTTAAAAAACATGGACTTTGAACCAGGTTTGTGCTAATCATACATGCAAGCTTCATCTCAGAGCTTGCATGTTCTGGATACTCTCTTTGTTTTCACATAGACTAAAACACTGGTGCATTCTTATCTATAAGGTTATTCTTGGTCTTTTTCCTTCCTAGAGTCCAGGGGTGTCCAAACTTTATCCACAGAGGGCCACGTACAAAAATATATTAGGATGGTGGGGCCACTGTCGTACTCCTCACCATGAGGATTTTAAAGTTAGTAAGACCAATCCAATGTAAGTTAATAAATGCTTGGTGATTGAGTATGCATAAATGGCTAGTTGATGGCTGACAGGCCAAATAGACAGTCATTTTCAGGATTTTTGGGAACCAATCAGATTTCTGGGGGGCCCATTTAGCCCAGGCTACCACTGGCTCTACCCAGGAAAAGTTACTGTTGCTGCCATTTGCTGTGATAATCCATTAGGACATTATTACAGCAAGATATTTTCTTGTCAACTTATTTACCTCCACCAAGGAGGTAAATAAGTTGACACTCTCAGAGTGCTTTTCTAGTTGTTTATAGATTTAACATGGTAGCACTGCCTTGTGCTGAAACCAGGAAATACAATACAGTTAAGGACAAGCTTCATGTTTTAATGTGGGCCATATTTCATTTTAGCTCTAGAATTTTCTGTGGGCCAATCAAAAATGGGCCATGGGCCGCATCTGGCCCCCAGGCCATAGTTTGGAAACCCCTAATATAGTCAGACCTACATCAGTCAGAAGAGTGCAAGAGCAACCTTAGTATGCGCAATCTTCTGAATTTGAAGAAAGCTATGAAAAACATCTAAAAATATCACTCTTTCATAATTCTGAAATTTAGCAAATAGAAATAATTTCGGTAAGCCTGACTGACCTAAAACAGGAAAATCTCACCTTCAATTTCCACATACAGTGACCGCGTCGCGATCCGCTGGTGAATCGTACTGCGGAGTTCATCGCTCCCTCTCTAATCTATCAGAGCATTTCCACAGGCGGCGCTCCAGCCTGGCAGCGGCGCGTGCCTGGAGCGCTACTCTGCTCTGCTTCATTTGAGATATGCTGCAGGTCTATTTTCACACTCACCGCTGCCAAACCGTATCAATACCTGTCGATCAGAAAGCTCCAAAAAAGGAAGTCACAAGAATAGAATATCCGATTCTTATAAAACATAAAACATAATGCACAGACTCCCGGTTGCAAATTATCATTATATCAACATTACGTCTCATCCTGCACTGAGAGCAAAGGATCACCGAGAGGTCAGTGGGTCACAGAGCTACAACGGCGCCACTGACGAGAAAAAATTAACTTTTGAGGACATTTAGCCAAAGAATTTTACATAAAACCACAGGTCCTTAAAGCAAACATTAACCTTTTAACTTCCTAATGTACTCACCCTATGGAGGATGCAATAATGTCATAGACTTATACAGGAAAGGATGATAAATTAAGCCCAAAAGGTAAAACAGTCCGCTGTTGACATACTATTGCTGTGTGAACTCGCAGTTCTCCTGTGATTTCTGCCAGCTGATCAGGGCTTCCAGTAAGCAAGGTCACTCGCCTTCAGACAGAGCAAACCCGCGGCACTTCAGTGCGCTGCGCAGTCGTCCTATGTGGAAACTGCGGTCAGTCTGATTTAATGTCAGACAGTGAGAAAAAAAGGGTATGTTTCCTTTTATACATTATATTTTTAAATATAATGATTTGAATTAAAATCAGATGTGAGTCATATCTGTGATGCAACACAAATAATTGCATGGTTAAAAATATAGGGATTCCTACATTTTTTTCAACATGAAGGTTTTATGTCTATTTTGGTTCATCATCAGGAACGGCAATAATTTAGGCCAAGACAATCGTGACGTCATGTTCTCATTTCATCCTACACCAACACAACATGGGTACTGTCATGTTAAATAAACATCAACACAGATGGATTATGCAGCGTAAAAATGTTCTTTCTGTTGACAGCATGTTAAACGACGATGACATGGAGGTCTCTCCACGCTGTTTGTTTTCATTTTGAAACAAAAATATGTGTCGACTCTGTTGGAGGAATTTCCATTTAAGTGCACAAATGTACACAGCGAAATATGTGAACCAACTGCCTGAAGAAACACATGCACATATGTGTTCAAAGCGGCCTTCCCACGCACATACAGACAAACACAAGAGAGTCTGGCGTGTGAAGAAAGCTGACAGATGGTAGAGGGTCTGGATTGGGATTCTGGATGGACGTTTTTCAACTCTTAAGGAAAAAGAAATGTTGTTACGTCTGATTTGCAGGGAGAATAGCTTGCCTGGATTTGGCGAGTTGGGATCACAACTAAGACAAAATGAAATTAGACGGTCAAACAATATAATAACAGGAATACACAACATGTTGCGTGCAGGAGTTGTAAGGAGGAGGCCAGCACCTGCCAGCAGTAATTTGTCTTTTTAATGCAAGCAAAACAAAACAGTGAGGAGAAAGCAAGCACCTATCAGGACTGGTTACAGAGATGTTTTCAGGAATCTTTCCAAATTTAAAAATAATTATAATCACTTCCAATCTTTCACCTTGGTGGAAACTCAGAGATGTTTGTCATATATTCTTACACTTGTTATTATCAAGTGTCAGTCTGGTGGCCTGTGGTGTCAGAACTCATCGTTTTTAGACAAATGAGTCACCATGAATCAACACTTACTCATTCAGCAGCAAAATAACACAAGTGGAAAATCAGGCCATAATAGAGGTAGTGTGCTGTTTTCCTGAGTGCCAAGATAACACTCGGATTGAACTTCAGCTGTTTATTCATTACGTCAGAGCAGAGTAGCTGGCACATTTCTTTAGAAGAGTAAAATAAGCTTTCTTTGGCTTTATCTCATTCTTTAAAAGAGATCAATCAACCATTGTTATTAATATTCCTGTCACTTAAATCAGTGGACACTTGACCAGTATTTCAGAACATTTTTGGCCAAAACAGCCAAAGCTTTACTGGAAAGCCTTTCTGGATCATTTTGGAGTATGTTTGTGGGAATTTGTGCCCATTTAGCCAGAAGAGTATCTGTGCAGTCAAGCGCTGATGTTATACAAGACAGCGTGGCAGACATTGGTTTTCCAGCCCCCCCCAAGGGTCACCATCGAGGCTGAGGTCAAGGCTCTGTACGGCTAGAGGAGTTGCTTCACACCATGCTTGTCTAACAATGTCTCAATAGAAGTAGCTCTGTGTACACAGGAGCAGCAAAGGTAAGATGCTTTCATTTCAAAATCACAAATCCATGGATAAAATCTTCCAGCCTCAGCTTCAGAGTTTCTGGAATGTGTCTATGTTTAAAGGTGCTCACTGCTCCTGTAGCTGCATGGAACAAACTACTTTTGATCTCAGCGCTGCTTCATAAATTTACGAACATAAAGGAAGATTGAATGTGACTATTGTCGACATTTTTTCCACTATCTAACCCAGTGGTTCCCAAACTTTCTCTGCTGTATGACAGCGTATGACAAACTTAATATCAGTCAAGATTTTTGTGAGCAAGTTCCCTATTTTTTTTGGACATTTACATACCACATGAGTTTTAGATGTAATCATGAAATGTGACACTGCTCTGCAAATAACTTAATTTTGAAAAATGAACACCAGAGTCCCAACTTCCTGCCTGTCGTCAGACGCGGACAGCTGATAAACTTTACCTTCACTTAGTTTAGTACTTTCCTGATTATAATCCGATGATAAGCGGTAAACTTGAGTAGTTATATTCATCATCAGTCGTGTCTCATGAGGGAGATGAGATCCTAGTGATCTAAAAATAGCTTGTTGTTGTAAAAAAAGCCCTCCCCCACAGTTTCAAAAAATCCTGAAGGAAACCATGAAGTTAACATACTCAGAAACACATCCCTGATCATCTCTTAAGATCTTCAGATTTTATCTGAATAATTGTTAATGACTTAAAAAGTCATTTTCCTGAAAATGCACATCTCTAATCTGAACTGATGAGGAAAAACAGTACCACTTGGTGTTGTTTACAGCTTCTGTCTTCTGTTCCCTGAGCTGTGTCAGTGTTTCACTAAAAGTGTAGCTCAGCTCAGCAAACACACAACACAAAGTCATGTCAAAGTGACCCTCTGAAGAGGCAAGAGCCCCACTCTGACCAAGGAGTTGTTTCAGACAAAACACATTCTAAAGTCGCAGGGAAAAGTTTCAGTTGTGTAAACTGTTGAGATGAGACACTGATGACTTGTTAGTAGTTTCAGCAGCCAATCAGCTCTCAGGAGAAGGCTAGGAAAGGAGAAGATATTTTATATTTTATACTTGTGGATACAATGTGGCAGCCAGACAAGTGACAAAAAAATCAGTGGAATTCACTATGAACAGATACCTTTACAGGTAAATCCCAGCTAACAATGATTGTGAGGAGAGAAAAAAATATACAAGGAATTTCACTGAGACTTACATGAAAAATGAAGAAACAGGGCTGAACAATAACTGTAATAAAACAGACACAGAGGTATCTTCATTTTCTGCAGTCTCCACTGTTCAAAAACTTTATAAAGTTATGCCTAACAAATGCTTTATGTAGATTTATTCATGGGAAATGAACTCTACTATTATTCTAACCTGAATTATTTTATACATACTGTAAATGTATTATCATCCTAGACCTACCAGTATGATAAAAAGTGTAATAATTTTGTTCAGTATTTTGATAAAGATCTGAAGTACAATACGTGCAGTAATAGTAAAGAATCCATATTAGCTTTAGCTTTGTTTGCATGAATTCTCCTGAGTTCAAAATACATCTGAAAGCATCTTTTTAATCCCTGATAAATTGAAGCCAATCAGTCTGATAGCTGCATTAGCGTCATCTCACTGCACAAAAGTGTTGTGAGAGCATGGCAGTGAGTAGGTGATGCATTTTCATATTATTTGTTCTATGTATTGTAACAATTTCAGACAAAAAAGAAATAAGATAAAGTAAAATATTTGACCCGTCTTTCTGGGATGATTTTCATATATTTCAGTGGTCATTAATTCATTTGTTTAAAAAGGGACTCTTTAAAGACATTTTTTCCATTATTTTTTGTGCATGGTTGTAATGTGATGCTCCGTACAGTGGCAGTAGTGCATCTGAAAGCTAGTTACAAACTACCATTAAAAAAGAAGAAGAGGTGCCCATGTAGCTTAGTGGGTAAAGCAGCCGCCCATGATCTGAGGCTATAGTCCTCTCTAAATCTGTCACATTAAATGAGGAGAAAATGCCCAAAAAAGTAAGAAAAACAGAAGAAGAAAAATGCTTCAATGTTCAGGATCCTCGAAATTCTTCAAAGGACTGAGTCCCTGAAACAGAGAATTTTCAAGGATGCACATTCAGCATGTAACCTCCGCTTGCAGGATTTATCCACGATCCAATGTGCAGCTTTTCTCCTCTTAATAAAAAAAAACAAAAAAACAATTAAAGTAAAGCTAGACAGCTAAAGGTAGCACCATAGAATATGATTAATTTCTGTAGTCTATTGCAATAAATTTCCCCTTTCTTAAAAATTTTTTAAAAAGCCCTATTTTGCATTTTAAAAAGTTGTTGTGCCATCATGGGTTTTTCTAACATTTTAAACTTGTTTAAAGGTAATTGACTTCCTGTTTGGGTCCAAACCTGCTTTCATAGGTAGAGTCAGAATTATGATACAAACTTGACCTCAGAAAAAGGAATTTTCTATGGATTTAAAAAGGATAAAAGGAGAAAGTGAAAAAGGTCAATATTTGAAGCAGTTTTTTAAGGATAAAAACTGGTATCATCCAAAATCACTATCAGAAGGTCAGACCAGAAAACAGTTCAAAATTAGAACTGATCAATTGAATTAGAATAGGTGTGTCTCTGTTTTAAGTACACAAAAGCACAAACTGTAAGGAGTGAAAAAAACGTTTTTTGTTTTTTTTAATTGACCAAACATCTTAATTTTGTTCTCAATGTGTACTAGATCGATGTATTTAACTTTCAAAAGTACAAACTTTTCTCACGGAGGAACATGCCCCCAACCTCGCCTAGAAAGTGTGGAGCACATATGATCAGAATGGTACCACCTCTGCTTCAATTTTAGCCAGGAAAAACCCTGATTCCAACGACGTAATCACACACACTTGTTAGCCTGTTCCAAATGTGTGCTGCCAGGCAGGACTCTTGCCTTGCCTTTGTAGGACCCGAATCAGAAGAATCCTTCCTACAGAGCAAGGATCCTGGACTTTGAGAAGTACCTCTTGTTTCAGACACACAAATGTCGCCTTACAAACTGTAGTGATGCTAAGATACTAACCTTAAACCCCTAGACTCATGAAACAGACTACTTTACTTGATATCACAAAGAATTTTCAATGCAATGTTCTTTTTTAATGATCGTTATATAAAACAGATAAGGTCTTAAGCTTAAGGTCTTATTATTATTACTATTAAGCTTAAACTGCAATGAGTTAGAATCAAGTTAACAAACTCAGATATTAAAAACAGGTCAGTCAATGAAAAATCTGAATTCTCTACATAAATGCTGGTGACTTTAATAGTAATTTTCCTTGAAATGGAGTTCGCCTCTTATGTACTTTATCTGAACTTAAAGAAGTCTGGTGACAAAGGATTGCAAAAAAAAAAAAAAAAAGAAATGTGCATCTATTTTAAGGATTCAAAGGCACACTGATTGGGAATAACTGACTTAAAATCGCTGGCATGAATCAACAATGAGTGTAAATGTGCCCCACACCTTCACAGGGCTTTACACCCTGCAGAAAAATGGCTCAGCTGCATATCCATCAAATCTGAGTCAGGCTGTGAAATGAAAGGCTGAAATTTTGGGAGGTCTGATTCAGGATTTGGCCAAATCAGAGGGAGGGGGGAAAATACTTTCCAAAAGTGCCCTTCTTGTGGGTTGAGAAAGATGGAGGGCTGCTCGGCAGGAGCAGGAGTGTGAGCATGAGCAGAATGAAATGATGTGGATGATGCTGAAGCTCCTCTGCTGGTCAAAGAACAACAGGATCTTTTGGACTGCTCAGAATCAAAACTGTTAAGCAGATGAAAGCTATCATTGTACATGTAATATCACAGACAGTAGAAAGAGAGTGTTGGACTAATAGCGGCACAATCAGACAGTCAGCATTTTGTTAATGGAGCTGTTGGCGGGCAGAGAGGGCAGGAGAGGTTGGTGAAAAAACATGGCATAGGAAAAGACAGAAAATGGGAAAGTATCACCTCCCTGAACCGAGCAGGATTATTATCTGTAGCTCACACAATGACTTACAGTACTCTGGACAAAATGGCTCTCATTTTTAAATTACAAAGTAGCAATGCTCTGTACTCTCCATCCATTTGTAGGGCTGCTTCCTCTTTTTAAAGCAATAATGATACAGAGAAGCTTCTGCACAGGATGTAATATATCCTTGTTGTATGTGTGCTTATATTGAAACCTAAAAAAATTCAACAACAATTGCCCTTTTTGTCATGGTTTGCCTTTATAAACACGACTTTTGCCACTGTAATATCTATCTGTATATCATCAAATTTCATAAACCACACAGTCTAATGGCAAATCGCTCTTTCTTACAATTCTGTCTCAAGTTTTAACATCTCATAAAGTGATACTCTAAGTTCAGATGAAGAGAGACTATCTGCTGGTTTCACAGAGGAGCAGTCAGTGTTAACCATCATTTTGTTGCTGGCTCACTGAATGAATGGGCTTGGTCGAGTCGAGATGTGTCGATGGGCTGATACTAGTTTATCTTGATTTAGCTGTCATCCCCCCAAATGAGCTGCTAAATCAAATGTGACACAGAGCCGTCATTCTCTCGTGTCTCTGTGAGGTTTATAGGGGAATAAAAACCATCAGAACATGGCAAGACAGAGCATGAAATTTCATGACATAAACCTGTTTTTTTTTCTTGTTTAAAAGATCTGCCATGTGAAGGCCATAAGATGGTTTAATGGCAGGGGAAGTAGCAGGAATATGAGGATTGACTATCACACTAAAAACTATATTATCCCCATATTGTGCAATTTGTCAGGTTGATGTTGAGGCATTAAAAATGTGGGTGACCATAATGATGAAATGTAATAAACAGGGAAACAATTTTCAACCACAAAGTGATGAAACTCGGTGTAAAAAATAATTAAGCCTCATAAAAAATAAGTCATGCTGGATTTCAAGGACTGTCAAACTTCCTTTTAGTCGAACAGAAAAACACGGACAGAAATAAAACTGTGAAGTAGGATTAATACAAGAATTTCCAATTTGGTTTAATATTTTTTCATAGCTGAGCCAATTCTGTCCAAGTACAAATCGTATATTACTACAAAGTGCATGCATTTAAAGATTTGATTAAATTTTCTAGTGACACACTCTGCTTGGGTTATTGCTTCATTTCAAATCAGAACAACCAGAAGGAGCAAAATGATAAAATACTGCTTAAATAATATGCATTGAAAAAGTGACAGTCCTCAAAGAAAATCTAAAATGAGCATTGTTCATGAAGATATACTTTTATTTTTCAAAAATGACAGAACACTTTAGAGCACAAAGGCTGTTCTGAAATCTGTCAAATTAAAACCGAACACAGCTTTAAAGCCAACTTTAGCTGCAAGTTCTCTCAAGAAGGAAGAGACGTGGACTTTTTGCAGTACATTTACCCATCATGCTCACCTAACATTTAACAATCTGGTCTGAAACATAAACATTAGCAGGAGTAGACGATCAACTAGAGGGAAATAACCATTAGCAAACTAAAAGAGGTTGCAACAAAGCAGATGGTGAGCACCTCTGGGAGAGAGGCATGTGGTGAAGCTTTGACCACACAAACAGCTGCAGAATGGATTGCTCTCTTATTCAAGGAATCATGAGAGGAACTCACGGCTAAATATATCCGGTATCCTGTTCACTGTTTCTTATGTGACGTGGTTTCATCTATATGAATCATACTGTAAATGAGACTGACACTGATAGCTGTACATGAACATGCTGTCATCTAATTGCAGCTCCACTGAGAGTTTTTTTTTTAACACCAAGCAGGCACATACATTCAGATATGAGGCATAATAATAAAAAATTATATATATCTGCTGTATCTAACTTCACTTTGAGAAAGATGTTCTTAGACTGTCCTTCTTAGGACGGAGATATAGTTGCTATTTCACCTTGTGTTCACGATTGAGTCCCGCTACGTCTGGGGGATTCTTGTAAACATATCTGCCTGTATACGACTTATGTTACTGGAGGAAACTTCTACACAGCAAGCCAGAGAGGTTAGGCCATCAGCTACTACCTGGTGTGTAGGATGCAAACTTCAAACACAGCAACAGTGATAATGGTGACAATTCTGAGCTTAAACTGGTATAATGAACATCACTGTTTCCCCTACCATTCTTTTAGGGGGTGTTGACAAAATATCACACGGGCATAGAGACAACAGGAGGAGATGGGGACATGGAATGTGAGTGGAGTTTAAAATGTGAAGAGAGAGAAATCAAGAAGATAAGTCAGTGGAGGACAATCAATCATCATAAAGAACATTTACCAAAATACATAATCTTACCTAATATGAATGTCATATGTTACAATAAACAGTTTCCTAAATAGTTTTATTGGTTATTTATTTGTTAACTCTTTCAGATGTCAGACTCATTTGCATGTGGGGAGGCCTTTTTGACAGAATAAGTAAACTTTATACTTAATATTGGTCTGATACAGTGATCCAGTCCTAAAGTTACTCCTGATGTGGCAGGAAGGCAAAAAAATCATTTCCAACCCTGTCATTTATACATGCATAAGTAATGACAGATAGATAGATAGATAGATAGATAGATAGATAGATAGATAGATAGATAGATAGATAGATAGATAGATAGATAGATAGATAGATAGATAGATAGATAGAATGTTCAAATCAACATTCCTTTAAGTGTTTGTGTCGGTGCCCCCCCCCCCATGGCTGTAAACCTAGGGGAAACACAGAACATCATTAATCAAAATAGATCAGATCACTTTCTCCAACATCTGTCTCCATGCATGAACATAGCAGCCCCAGTGTTATGCTTTAATTAGTAACTGTGTTAACTACTGACTTTAGAACAATACATTTACAGGTGTCATTAACACAATAGCTGATGAAAATAGGTGTCCTCAAGAATGGCACTCTGCTTTCCATTATAATGTCAAAATATATATTCATCAGACTACATTTCATGGAAAAAAAAGATAAAACACAGCTACTGCTGAACCCGACTGCAGACCTGCTCACATAGTTTTTCATTAAACCAATTAACAAAATTTATTTGCAGTATTTTAAATTTAAGCTATATAAATGCTCACTTCCCAAACAGACTTTATCTAGTTTAATGTGACAGGCATGTTTGTCAAGAGTGCAGTGGCAATAACACAGAGATTAGATGTGGATTATTATGGGCTCCGTGTATCAGACACCAAGCCCATAATTTGACTTTTGCTTTCCTCGGTAGAATCCATTATGTTGTTTACACATAGCTCTGTGTGCTTCATATTTCAGTTTCTAGGAAATACCACTATAAACCTTGAAAAAATGTTAAGGAATCATGTCCTGACACAGGCAGCAGCTGTAGACCTGGAAACTTCACCCTCGAAAAGATGAGTTGGATCATCTTCTTTTCTGCCAATAGAAGAAGTCCCGCCCTTCTTGATTTTAAATGACCAGAGAGGGAGATGAGACAATGATGACCACAGCACTGCTCCAAGTTATTTCAACTGAGAGAGCCAGGAGCACTGCAACAAAAACAGCTGATGCCCAGGGCACTGAGGGCTAAAAATGCTGGACAACACTGGTCTTGTAGTGAAAATGAGCACTGCCAGCACTTAAACCAACACAGACCCATCTTCTTGCATGAATAGACCTCAGTGGAACCAAAACTAAACTCTTTGCACACTCCACACTTTCCATACTGGGATATGACCTGGAAGTTAAACACCATAAATGCTAGACATAGCTGATGAGGCATTGTTGTCTGCTTCAGCATAAGCTAGAAAGATCACATGCAGTGAAGTAGCACCAAAAGTAAAGTGTAAGAGTGAAAAATAAGAGTATGAACAAAATGAAGAAAGCTGTAAAGTTTGTGCATCTTCTCACTGTTCAAAATACAACCAGGTAGCTGCTTGCTAATTTGTGAGAAAGATTAACTGGGGTGTATCACCACCTACTGTAGCAATGTTGGACAGTTAGGAGAAAAAAAGTAATTCTCCCTTTGTGCATTTATACTAGAACAAGTATGTTAGTCCATCAATAGCCTAACCAAGCTAGGACTGTAGTTTGATTAGACTCAGATATAATTCTAAACTTATATGGTAAGATGATTATCTTGAGCTCTTGACTCAAACTAAGAAACTGAACAGCTGACCAGCTAAGATAAGATGATAAGAACTTTATTTTACTGACTTAAACAAAGAAAAAGTAGCCAAAAAAGGTTAAAGAAGCAACCAGACCCCAGAGGAGACTTGTCTTTTTTGAGCATCTGCACTTTTGTGTTAGCTGCATGACTGTTCACAGTGTTGTGGGAGCCATAACATGACAGGCTGTAAACTTTACAAACTGAGTCTCAAAGTGATCCTTTTGTGTTTATTGATCATGAGGGGATTCACTGGGAGCTTTCTTATGCATCTTCCCCTCCAACAACAAGAGGATGTGGTGATTCAAACTGGTAAAGGTGCTAAAAAGTGTTTTACATGAAAAAATCTCTGATTCTGTAACAGTCATTAACAGCATTGGTCCCCAGCATTTTTACCTGGAGCTCACTTGGATGTGTGGATGACTAAGCGGCCCGATTTTAAACACATCATTTCAGCTTCTGAGTGCAAATCTTATTTTGACAGCCCCAGAGTAGTAAGAGCTTTACAACTCCTGAGATCTTTGGCCCCAGGTTGGGAACCTATGTTCCAGGATTGTGGAGCTTCATTTCTTTCTGAAAGCAAAGGCCTTAGATAACTAAAGTTTATTTTAACATGTTAGGCAATTTAGTTAAATCTGATGGTTGTGCACCTAAAAAATAAACAAGGAAAAGAGGAAATCAGTCTTAGTTAGCCTGGACTGATTGACAAAATGTAAAGCTCTAATCTGATAGGACTGAAATGTGATGCTGAACTAAGAATAAGGTTGATTGTAAAGAAGGTGTACTGGATTCACCTTTAAAAAATCTGACTTGGGTTAAGCCTTATAAAAACTATTTCTGGTCTCCTTAAAACATATGAAACACCCTGATGAAGCAGTTAGCTTGTCAAACCTTTAGTCAGGTTCTAACAGGGTGCTCTTAGCTAACATGCTGCATGATGAAGCTTCACCACTATAAAAGTCAAGATAAACCCTGCTCATATCCTGTTCCTGTCATGGAAAGTTTCTCTACATAACTCTATATTCTTTTACTGCATTTTAGATAACCACTCATTTAACATTTTACATACTCTATCCTAAGTGTTAATTTCTTTTTATGGCTTATAGCTGTTAAATGTCACTCTGATACTTTTATTTGCCTGTGAAGCACTGTGAATTGTCTGTTTAAAATGTGGAATATAAATAAAGCTGGTGTGCCCTGCCTTGGATTACAGTTCTTGAAATAACTGGCAATACATGCATAATTGCTAATCTGCCTTAAATATGCATTATTCAGCAGCGTGGTTCATTATTTACATTCTTTTACCAGCAATGCTATCATGTCCAAAATCCCACAAGAACTCACAAGAAAAAAGGCTCAGAGATGGCAGCTCAGGGAAACCTCTTATCAACTATTCATAATCTTTGGTGTTAACCCAGTGCTAAATATTATTTGCTCTACTTTTTGTTGTCACTTTGAGCCCTGAACTCTTGAGGGTTTAACTGACTCATTAATTAAAGCAGTGCCATGCCAGAGTGGCCTAAAACAGCAGGTGTCTGGGTGTTTTAAAAATGATCTGATAGGTGTGGAAGCTTTTTATCACATTTATCTCAGCTGGGAGATTTGCTGCTGCAAGACATTTTTAAAGGCGCCCTGAAAATGTAAAGTCTCATAAACAGTAACTCAGTGGGTCAGCTTCTGTGTCTACAACAAACCAGAGTATGAACTCAGGGTGAGGGGAAAATGTCAGAATGAGTGGGATGCTGAAGGCTTGTGTGCTCTTGCATGAACAATCATTTTCTTCTTCGTTCCTTCCTCTAAATTTATCTTCTCCTTTTTACTCCGCGGTGTTCCCCTTCACTACTGAAATGAGCCACTTCGAATGTGCTCTGTCCAGCCAGCAGTAAACTGTAATGTCAGAACAAGGAGCCACCAAAATGCTTTTCAGTGAGCATTAAAGACTAGGATGCTCTGAGCTCCTTATCCATGGGTCAGTGCCTCTCTATTGTGCAACTCATGTGCACCACTGAATGAAACAAATGGAAGAGTTAGAGGAGATACTTTGTCTTCCCACTGAGCATGGGACAAACTTTTGCTACAGTTGAGTAGAAAAGGAAATCCCAGTCAGGACGCCCTGCTGGGAAAAACAATAGTCCGGAGGGGCAGGCTTAAGACAGTGATCTGTGTTTTAGCAGACTTGAATGACCCTTTTGGACACACCTGCTCTGTTTGCAATTCAGATTACTACAATCACTTGGCATTACTTGTCTGTAAGGTGGGGGGTATAGAGACGTAGCAATATTTAAATGTCATATTACAATTATTGTGACCTAAATTATTATGGTTACCGGTATTATCACATTATAGTTATAATTTGCTAACATGCATGAGGACGGGTCCTTTTGATCAATAGGTAAGAATATAAATATGCAGTAAATTTATATATGCGCATAATGAGCGTAATCGCGGTCACATTTTGGTTAGAGGTGGAAATGCGCATGTTCGTAATTGATATCCTACATATTTCCTCTGATTTTTTTATGCCTGTACATAAAATAAACCTAACATGAACAAATGCATTTGCTTGCATATGATTTGGTAGAGGGGGAGGCTCAAGAAAAGGACGGTAAAACTGGCGTGTTTTTGACTCCAATAGACACATCTGTTTTGCATGGAAAAATATATTTCAATGCATCAAAATAAATTTTACTACTCATCACTGACATGGCCAAGACTGTATTTATTTATAAAAAGTTTTTCTTTCTAGACCATTTTATATGGGAAATATGGTTGGCAAAGCATGACATGATGACAGAACAGCCTGCCACTGGTTGCGACAGCCCAGCACAAAGCATTGTGGGATACAAACAGACAATATGGCGTACAGAATAAGCTGCATGCAGCAGGGATGATCGAAAAATGGATTATGGATAAAAGATGTTCAGTATCAGATTTACTGGTGTCGATTTAGTCTTTAAAAACCTTGGAAAGTCACTCAACTTCAAGGCTTGCTACAGAACATACTGCAAGAGCTATGAAGGCATGGATAGCGTCATCAGAATGGCACAACAGAGAGCATTCAGAGCATCCAAAGTTACCAATAAATGAGCTTATGAACTATCGGGCCGATAGTTATCGGGCCGATAACAGGAAATTATTACATCATACTTATCGGTCCGATAACATGACGACGAGTCCCGATAACATATATATTTTTGTCAGCACGGCAGTGCTGGCGTTTGTTTTCTTTCTCACGAGACTATACATTCCGAAACAGCAGGTGGCGCCGCAGTACACAACCCGCTGTTAAAGTACCAACAAAGAAGAGGAAGTAGCAGCCCCTGTGCTAAAATGCTAGCAACATGGTGGCGTTATTCAGTATTTACGGGGAGGATAACACGACTGTGTGTGTAGAATTTGCCCTGCAAAGGTTGCAAAGAGTACAAAGAAGTCCTCGACGGATCTTGTAAGTCACTAATAGTCATCATCCTAATGACGTTAAAACAAAGCAGCAGCAGCCACTAGCCTCAGCCGCAGGCACCAGGACTGAGTCGGCGGACCTCTGATCATAAGCAGGCATTGAAAACTGCAGAAAGCTTGCCAGAGCCAAAAGGCACAACGTTATGATAACAAAATCAGTCTGACAGTCTCCTGATCCATCGCTACTTTCATAGACGTATATCTGCCTGTTCTGTTTGACGTGGTTTCATTCAGTTAGACCACGGTGGACTTCACATTCTTTACCTACCTCTGATATGACTTATGTCAGTGCATATTTTTAATCTTTATGTAAAACATCAGCTTGCTTTAATTCTGGCTTAAGCAAAAAAAAAAAAAAAAAAAAAAAAAAAAAAAAAAAAGACCCACAAATATCTCCATTTGTTAAGCATAACAGCCTGTTATTATTTGGTTATATGGGGGAAAACCTATGTCAGTTGTTTGTGTATGTTGTACTTGGTACACAAATGTTTAACTAAAAAAAGTTCACTATAATAACAGTTATAAAGTCAGAATAGTCCTTTGTTTTTTGAAAAACACAAGTGATATTAGTTAAAATTAGTTAGAGATATCTTTGCTCACTACATAGTAACCCCTTCTTACCCTCAGATGTGCATATAAAAACATCAAATAAACTTATTTTGTTAAATCAACATTTGAAAAAAATTTATTGGTTATTATCAGTTATCGGCCATCAGGAGTAGGAAATTATCGGTTATCAGTATCGGTTCAAAAAAATAGTTATCGTGCATCACTTAATGAGCTGATGTACAATTCATATTTACAGCCTAAAGCTCCTGATCAGTACTGTGATTGATACTTCTCTATTGTTGGTGGAAAGACAAAATGGCAATACATATTCAAGAGAAGTAGTTTAGCTGAGTAGAGCTTGAGTTAAAGCGGTCATGATTCTATTTGGTTTATCTATTTTATGTTACGGGGGAAAAAAACACATTCCTCATCCTCACAACTCCATTAATTCACTTTTCTCATCAAAAACTGAGTTTTGAATTTTCTGATGTTACATTTGAACACACAGTGAAATTATATTAACATTGAAATCTGCAGATGTCCAAGCTGACCCTGAAAACACTGTAATACAACTTCCATTATATGAGGTAATAAACATTTATACTGGTGATTTCAACATTGTATTAATATATGTAACTAACAGGACTTACAACATTTTATGGGAATACAAATGATCTGAGCAGATGATGAGCAGCTAAAGCCAGTGAGTGCACACTACTCCCACAGTCAGGTTCTTTTTTTAATAAGTCAAAAGCAGAGGAGAGGGACAGCAAAGGCTTTTGCCCAAGTGTTTCCCTTGAAGTCTGAGTTGACCTGTTTGCATTTTTTCTCCATTCAACTAGACATTGTCTACCGTGATATGACAGCACAGTTAGCTGTAACATTTTATTTTTAAAGACTTATATTGGGCTTTTTGGGCCTTTATTGATAGGGGAGAACAGTGGATAGAGTTGAAAAACAGGGACTAGAAAATGGGGAGAGACATGCGGGAAAGGGCCACAGGCTGCGTACATGGGGCATGCCTAAAACCACTGCGACATCTGCGCCCCAGTGGTAATGGTCTTAATGATAATTACAATTGAAAAGTTGTGATTGCTGTGGGGAAATTTGATCATGTTATTAATTATTAACTGTTTCACCCATAGGTGGGGGGTAAACCAGTATCGGTACCATCACTGGTAAAATTTTGGTCACAGAATAGATTTTTGTAAAACTGTCATTACCAATTTAGATGCATGCATTGTGTTAAAATGCACATAGGAGGCCTAACTGATGCCAATGTCAGTGTAGCTGAGGGATATGTCAAAGAAAACGACTCGATCTGAGTCCAGTCATCGGTACCGACGCAACAGATTGCAATGTTGTCAACAAAATTCGATGACAAAATTTGTCAACAACAGATTTCATTGTCGTTGATTTGTTGAATACTTTTATCTATGCTGAACACGTTCATTGCATTATTTTCAAGCAGAGAGATTGATAAAGAATGGACCAATCGTTGTTTAGAACTGCATGCGAATCAGTGGCCAAGATGCATCACAGAAACATAACATATCACAACAGTGGGGCCAACGCAATATTGTCATGTCCAAAAATGTATTTACTCATGAGCATTTACTCTCAGCTTCTTAAGCTTGTTAAACTTCTGCTGAGGAGTCCTGACAAAAATCAGAAAGCACAGGGAAAACTTGTCTGCTGTAGCACCGAAGCTACCTTCAGGCTAACTCCGCTGTTTTAACTCGTTAACAGCGAGTAACGAGCAGAGACAGGAGTCTGGCTCGACTCTCTAGAAGTTGGGACATTTACTGTTGCTCTCACAGCTGAAATGGAACATTCATCCCGCTCGTCCTTTCAGCTATCAATCACTTCTTTTCTCTCTCCTTCTCACACAGCGAGTGTGCATGTGTTTATGTAGGCTGCGTGTGCCTTCAGCTGTTCAAAAACAGAACTTTGATTCTACAACAAAAAGGCTGTCTGTGATATTTGTATAGTGAACTTTGCTGATTCTGAGAGCATGACAGTAATGTGAGCATTTGAAGATAGCCACATTAGACGTCTCTGCAACAAAAATAGTTGGTTTTTGGCCATATCTAAACAGTTTTGCTTGTTTTGGGTGATTTTTACAACATTTACATTTCACCAAACCCATTCTTTTACCTAAAACATATTTTCTCCTCTCAGATTTTTCATCTGTTACTTTTTCAGTACCACTGGAACAAACTTTTAGACTAATATTTAACTTAAATATAACCTTATTTATATGAAGATATTATTATGATTGCAAGACTACACATAGAGAATGTTCTCCAACCTACATAATCACTGGTTATGTTTGCAGCCAGGACAAAAATAAAGTTTGAGTTTAGATTTTTCATGGCATATTACCCAAATAACAACTATCAAGTAAATGCAGGGAAATACAGTCGACTAGTTAACCAATCTTTGCAATAGTTGGTAACTAGTCAATGATGAAAAACTGGCGTTGTCATAGGCATGTTTTGCTCTAGCATTCTGAGCAGCCAGGTAACTAACCAAATGCCATCCACTTGCCTTTATAATTAATGTGCAACGAGTGTCCTCGCTTTGCAGAGCATCTCTATAGGCCTGTCTCGGGGTTTAACACACAAAATGTTCTGCGTTGGATCGACTTGGTTCGTCCATAGCCCAGTGCAGCAAGGAATCATCTTAAAAGGGCTTAAAAAATGTTTAAGGTTGTGTTTTAACTCATGACTTGGCTTGTTTTAAATTCACGAGTCAAAAAAAGCAGGGTATAACACTACCAAGGTTGGAAAAACAGCTGTAAAGTCTGTGGCTACAAAACCTCACCAATACTGCTACTGAAGCATTTGATTAAACAAACGCTACTTCTGTCAGGTTCTTCACAATAAAAGTCTATAGCTTTAATTTTTCTGTTGTGCTTTTATCATAAATGCCCACACCATGAAATATGTTTTAATCAATAGCAGCCTGACACAACTTAGCAGGAGAGAAATTAAATTTGAAACTAAAGGTGCAGTTACATAGAAGTGAACACAGAGAGACTTATGAAATAATTTTCTGTGATCTTATGCTCAGACATGAGTTGAGTACGCCATCACAGCTTTAGGTTAAAGGGGAAAATTGAGGGTTGTAAAACCTAAATATGCAGTTAAATGTGTTACCTTTTTAATTTTGTAATACCATGCTATAATACCGTTACCACAAAGGGCAAGAAAAACACTGTCATTTACATTTTAGGCCATATCGCCCTGGATTACTTCTCTGTGATCATGAATTATCTTCTCCCAAACTGCCTGTCATAGCGGCTCCCACTTCTCGGGTAACAAAACTGAAATGTTCTGGAGCTGCAGTTCCCTGTATCCCTGTGTTACCCTTACATAAGGTAAAGTAAAATATTCATCAGGCCTCTCAGGAGCACATCTGTATGCAGCTGAGTGCTGAGGAAACACTTTTCTCTAAACCTGCTAACTACACCAGGACGGCTGCTGCTGCTGTTCAAAGTGGTTGGCGTGCAAATGTGCTTGATTGCTTTCATTTCTGCTTGTGTTGCTGTGTCTTAAGTGTTTATATAGATGGTATGTTTGTATGTGTATGTGGTTGTTTAAGCATACAGTAATTCACATGTCTACATGTCTCTGAGTCTGCCTGCCCTCATTAGTATGCTCTGTTTGTCCCCATGTGCATGCATTTCCTTCACTTAAAGCAAACATTTATGTCTCGCCACAGCAATTGTGGTCATCCTGCCTCTCTCTGCATGCAGCACATTATCTCTTGCTTGCACAGGGTGTGTTATGATACAACCGTAAAGTTAAGTTAGTTACCCTAAAGCCATCAGCAGATCCATCAGGACCTGGAGAACCATCCGGCCTACCCATAGATCCCCCCCAGGAAGCTATAACTCAAGACCCTGTCTGGATGACCACACACCACTCTCCATTAAAGCTTTACTGTTTAATCTATACAGCTGAACAGATGGCCTTACATCACGTCAGAATCCTTTTTCCTTTTTTTTTGATTGTTGTAATGACTGTTATTCAATTAGAGCGGATGTTGATTGACTGGCGACCGCCTCAGACTATATTTGATTTTCAATAGTGCGACTCAGAAGTCCTTACTGGGGATGAACTGGCACAATCTCTCTGTGTTGATCAAGTCAACTTGCAAGCTGCTTCTTAACCTCAAGCAGTTTGGATGTAAAAAGGCAGAAGAGGGGAAGGCTAATATATATATTGAGGATAAAGAGAGAGGAGATCAGAGAAAGCCGAATCAAATATGCAAGGACACCGCTTACTTGCATTAATGAAGAGAGAATGAGCACAGTGGTAATGACGAAGGATTTGAGGCTTCCATGTGAGAGTGGGATCAAGAACACGCTGCTAGAGAGGCTCATTAATGTGGCCCGCACTGGCTCCTACCTGTGTGAGTGTGCATAGACGCATATTTTATACCGCAGAGACAGAAAGAGAAATACAGAGTTCAGGCGCAGGGCTATGGTGTTATTTGTGTTATCATATGGTTTATAGAAAGCACAACTGGTCATGGAGACACAGGAAGGCTCAAGAAAATAATACTAACAGCGGGACATATTACAGATTCACAAAACTTTAGCGTGTGTATTTGCTCTGTCACACTGGATTCAGTCTGGTTAATGCTGGGGGCCTCAACAAGCAGGATAAATCCCGTCTGGTTTGTAACACTCTGGAATCAGGGAGCTTATCTAATCATACATATACTGCAGGCTGTTACTGGAGAGTATTAGATTAACTAATATGCAAAAGAAGCATTAAAAGAAGCCGGAAATCCTCTGCACTAATATCCACAGCTCAGAATCTTACAAATCCACTAATATGAGCTGATTCCCAGGTAGAATTCTTTACAGCAAGATGTTTATTTTTTTTTTACTTTCTATGATCTATTTTCAACTTACTGTTTCTTTAAGTGTTTCAGAACACACCCTTTTAGGCATAGTATTAGGGATGCAGTAGTAATGTCCTTAGCCCACTTTATCCTACAGATACACACAAGCAACCTGGTGATAAATTTCTACCCAACAGTTTTATAAACCGTTAGATACAGAAGATTTAACCAGCCAAGTGACATCGCTTGCACATTTAACTCCTGCAAAGCTTGAACTAAACGTCTAACCAGATGAAGTGAGGCAAACACTTTGAGGAGTTATTTTCTTTAAAAAGATGAAAGTAACTCCTCCTTTGACAGCTTTTCCCCCCAATAGTGTATCAGTATGTCATACTTTTAATAAAATGCTGATACACTTTTAACAAAATTAACCTTATTGTATAAGCAAGTTATTATGGACCATTAACCAGTGAGCCACTTATATGGAACAGCTCCAATTGAGAGCCACTTTACTTTCTTCCATTTTAGTTGTTTTAATACATATCCATGTCCCATCAAAACACGCAAGGCTGGATGGGTGTACGCTGTTGAAACACAAGCAAGATCGGGGTTTACAGAACAAAACTGTGAAAACTGTACTAAACCAAACCAGACGTGCAAACGGAAACATGGAAACGGACCATGCATGAGTGATACAGGTGAATGTCACTGCTTTAACTGATGGCTTATGATTGTTTTCTATCACTTTATGTGCATTGTATGAGTCTGAGTTTATTGTTTGATGAAACTGTGTATTGCTGCCATTCTTGGTCAGGTCTCGCTTGGAAAAGAGGTCTTTGATCTCAATGGGACTAGCCTGGTCAAATAAAGGTAAAATAAAACAAAATAAATGTCTGACTCTGCTTCTCTAGGCTTTAGAGCGAGATTTTTTGATCCATGTCTGCCACTATTTTTCTACTAGCTTTTTTTTGTTTGTTTTTTGTTTTTTTTAAGATTTATCTTTGGGCCTTTTCATGCCTTTATTTGATAGAGGAAGGACAGTGGATAGACTCGGAAACAGGGAAGAGAGTGGGGAGAGACATGCGGTAAAGGGCCACAGTCCGGATTCAAACCCGGGCCGCCCATGTACATGGGTAGCACCTTAAACCACTCAACCATCTGTGCTCCCTTCTATTAGCTTTTTAAAATATTATGCATGCATGTCTCACCACTTTCAGGACACAAAAGTATCTAATGAATTTCATTTTGACAATTTAAACAGTCTGCACGGCTGTAAACAGCACAAAATTGTTATAGGTAGATATGCAATCATAACAACTAACTCACTCTTGCTGTCCTTATTCACATCATGATAAGCTGCAACAACACAAGAACAAAATGCTTAAGTTCAAACTGAAGCACAGAGAGTCACTGCTATGGAAATACATCATCTCCAGGTGCAGTAGTGTGAACAGACAGACTTTAACGATGATGGCTGTTGCAAGCAGTTGCAAGTTTTAACTCATCTTGTTGTAATTTTTTGGTCTAAACTTGGCTGTAGAGATAACATTTGATCCACACTGAGCACCAATACATAAAGATTTTAACTAGTAACTTCACTAGTGAGGGTGAAAATATGTCATTGTGTAGTCAGCTACAGGAATAAACTAAACTATGCAGTCCTTCAACAAACTCTGCCTTAACCTAAACTAAATAAAGCATTTCACATTAACCATGCTGCCAACATCTGCATCCAGATGTGGATGTGTGCAGCACCCCTAGTCCAACACAAATGTCCCAAAGGGGACAATATAGTGTACTGTATAGCCACTGTGACGAAGTGATAGTGTTTGATGGCATGGGATGAGAGCGAGTCAGCATGCCAGCCAACATGTCTGGTTTTCAGTTGGTTGGACTGACTGTCATCTGTCTCTGGTGAAAACACCAGATTTCCACTATCAGCGATATAACAAGTTTTTGTCCTGATCATAGATGTGTAATAATATTCTGCTCCTCATCGGAGAATTTCTCCTCCGTGGCTCTGGCTTGGATAGCGGGGGTGTTGATGTCACTGGATGGCTGTAGAGGAAGCAGTGCCAGACTGGACTGGCTTAGAAATAGTCTTGCATTCAACACAAGATCCAAGAGCACCAAGGGACTATTATTTTCTCCATTGATTAGTCAGTTTTTTTTTTGTTTAAATCTTCTTAGGTCTTTAAAACAACAAGTGAGAGTGGCTAAACCCATCACAAATCCTTAGAGCACAGGGTAGAAATCTTCAACTTGCTTGTTTTACTTGGATTTTATTATCATATATGAGAAAAACAAGATTGGGTGTAAAGCTATAGAACTAGTTTTTTATTCAAGAGTCATTAAATAAAACATATAGGAGTGAAATGAAATATATTCAGGGTTTTTCACACCTGGATTATTTGGTGAAATTTCTCCAAAACAAGGGGGCATTTTCCCTTGGGTGCAGTTACACTTTGATGCAGAACAAAACAAGCAAAAACATGGATCACTCAGAAGAGGTGGTCTCATCTTGCTTCCACTCGAACCCTGGAGCAGTTGAGTGAGAATGCAATCAATCCAGCAACCAGAACATATAACTGGTTGACTCATCACACTCAAGTAGTAAAGCAGAGGCAGCAGTAGCAGAAGTTAAACAGCTACTAGGCAATTTCAATAACACCTGTGAATAGAACTATAGGGCTCTAATGCTCAGGCTCTTAGTGGTATTAAAATAGAGATAGGCTAATGTTACTTACTGTCTCAATCCAATTAAATATCAGCAGAGCATCAAAAGACTCAACAATATCTACTGATTCAACAACTAATTTAGTTCAGAGAATTTTTTGTACAACTCACCAAACAAGGAGAATCTGTCCTTTTCATTAGTAGAACATCCATTTATGCTAAGTTAGTCTTTACATGTTGCTGTCAAGAGTTTCTTCATTGACACTGCTAATAGATAACCTGGCAAGCCAGGTGGATTTGTATCACACACCCATCTGGTAAACTACTCACGGACAGCGTTTGGGAAAGGGCAGAGCCTTTGAAAAAAAAAAAAAAAACCGGAGGGTGATTGGATGAACGTTCTGTCTGTCACATCTTTACGGGCCAATCAGAGCAACAAAACACATGACTTAGCCACTACCAAGCTGCACCCCTACTAAAGGAATAAACTTCATAAAGAACTGCATAAGGCGAACCATGGCGACTGCAGACATCAGTACACGACTTTTGTCATTTTTGAAAAGAAAACAACTCAATGCTGTTCTTTGTTCTTTTAATGAAGAAATGTCATCAAGTTCTGATAAAACTGGCGCTTTAGCAGCATCCACGCTAATGTCTTCTGCCATAATTGCACAGGCCTCTTGTTGCTGCTTGTTTACGTCATGACTCCGCTGCACCCAAGAGTACTGCCCCTTGTTGCTTATTGGTCTTGTAACTTTCTAATCGGGCCCAAATAATTCAGACGGGAGCTTTGCATGATGGATTCACCTGTGAGAAACAGGCAAATGGGCATATCCATCTGCTTTGCAAGGTTAGCTAATAGGTGTTACAGTTCACAGAGTGATCATATTAACTTGTTGCCTTTACGCTTTGGTGCCTGTGATGTTGAAAATGGAAAAAATAATCACAGTTACAACTTGATTTAGGCTGCATGCCCATAGTCAGCTTCTTTTTTTTTCAAGCTTATTGTCGCCATATCCCAATAATACATCCCACTTTCCCCGGTAGAATCTGTAATGTTGTTTCAAAATAGCTCTATGTGCTTCATATTTTTGTGAATCCAAGCAAATATCACACAGAAGAAATGTAAACTAGAAAAGCACTTGGAGAGCGCAGACATCAGCCCTATCTCCCAATAGTGCAGAATCCTTCAAAAAAATCCTGGATCCAGATGGTGATCCGGATCAGTCCCAAAATCTAATCAGTTCTTCCTTATGCCATTTCTGACATTTCCTGGAAATTTTATCAAAATCTGTCCTAACTTTTTGAGTTACGTTGCTAACAAACAAACTAACTAACAAACTAACAAACCCTACTGATCACATAACCTCCTTGGCAGAGGTAACAATGTAAAGAAATCCTGTCCTGGCATAGGCAGCAGCTGCAGACCTGAAAACTACCCTAGAAAAAGATGAAGAAAGACAAGTCGTCTGCTATTGCCCAAAGTCCTGCCCCTTCTTGATTTTAATGGCAGGTGAGGGAGTGACACTGATGAGTGCAGTGCTGTTCCAAAAGTTGAACAGTTCAACTGAGAGCAATCAAAGCACAACAAAAAATACATCTCATGCTGAGGGAATTTTTTCTGCCCAGGGCGCTGAACACCCAGAATGCTGGGCTGCATTGGTTTTGAATCAAATAAGCACTGTCAGTGCTAAAAAAGCTGGCAATGGACACAGACCCTTATGAATCTCATCAGATGAGTTTTAATATAAGATAAGCAAAGATGCATTCATGAAAAACACACCAGTTGGCACCAGTTAACACGGTCATATGTTAAACTATAACACCAGCAGAGCATTTTACAGACCCTGTGCTTCATGAGTAACTAGAAAAGCACTCAGAAAGCGCAGACCTCCGCCATTAGCCCTGTCTCCCAATAGTGAAGAATCCTTTAAAAACATTCCTGGATCCAGACGGTGATCCAGATCGCTCCCAAAATCTAATTCGCCGATTACTCCCTCCCTGCTGGGGTGGGCACACAGTGAGGCAAAGTGTTGGCTTTGCTACGTTTGGACTGTCATGGTGGAAGCACCCATTGTCTCACCAGACAACTGAAAGTCATGGCAGAGGGTGACTATTCCTCTATTCCTCCCAGCATTGTCAGTATTCTCGCTACAATTCGCTGTCTTTCTCTCAACTCATCTTCTCGACCGGTCATGCGTCTTTCAAACTCTACAAACTCCAAAAATTTGAATAGAAACACACCAAAAACATGCTGCTGGGACTGAAGTTACTCATGTCCGCCATCTCCTGGTGTAAAGTGGTAACAGCACAGACCTCTGCCATTAGCCCTATCTCCCAATAGTAAAGAATCCTTCAAAAAATTCCTAGATCCAGATGGAGATCCGGATCAGTCCCAAAATCTAATCAGTTCTTCCTTATGCCATTTCCGACATTTCCTGGAAATTTTATCAAAATCTGTCCTAACTTTTTGAGTTATGTTGCTAACAAACTAACAAACAAACAAACAAACCCACCCAAACACATAACCTCTTTGGCAGAGGTAACAAGTTTTTAAACTTCTTAATTTTGAGTGGCATCTACCATTTGACAAATTTACTCATCTGCCCAAGCGCCAATGAGATAACTGATCTTCTCACTCCTTCTAATCAACCCACACTGCATTTTGTTGGGAACTTAAAAAGCCAACTTGCATCTTGTAACCATCCCATAATGCATGCGTGACCAGTAAGCACAACATTTATTTACCTATGCAGTGGAAACAACAGGTTGACACTGTTGAAAAATCTAGCCAAAAAGGAAGTGAAAAAGCTGCAGTTCAAGTATCCACTTGAGGCTGGCGGCAGAAGTTACATAAGTCTAGGGCTGACAGCTTTAATTTGATTGGTCAATTAATTGGTCGAAAAGCTTTAGTTTGACCAAGATCACCCTGGTCGGCGAATCCCCCCCCCCCCCCCCCAAGACACTGGTCTATGGGCAAAAGCCTGTAAGCAGCTGACTAAGGGAGACGTGCTGCTGGGAACAGGAGCAACGCAGCTCTAGGAATTACAGGTAGAGAAGCACACAAAGCTACCAGAGTGGGATATTTTCTGACATTTTACATTACTAACGGTCAGAAACAACACACCAACTCGTCACAAAGTTACAGGCTGTTTGTATTGAAGTGGCGCTGCTGAGTCTCTCTGCTCTGCCCTCCCTAACTGCATCAACTCTTGCGGTCAGTTTAATTCACCTGTTGGAAAATAGGCTGTGTAGTATCATCTTTTTATATAGTCCCCTTTAAAATTAGCGTTAGCGTTAGCTTCTCTTACAGACATACAGGAAGGAGAGGTGATAAAAGGCGTTGTCTGCTGGTCTTAAGTCCCGACGAGCAAACTTTTTTCCTCTCACCTCCGTAAATAAACGCTGCATGCTGTCTGCTTTATGCTCGTAAATGACACAGCGCGGGCTGGATCAAGTGATCCTGTTATTAGTTACCGTTATAAATGAATGAAAAACGATGGAGATCAAAGGCAGGTGCGCGTTGATCGTCTCTCAATTAATTATATTATATAGTAAGATGTGATGAGCCGAAAAGACGTATTAATGCTTCCAAAGAGTTGTTACATTCATTTTAGGATCATTTAGAGTACCAAGGAGGTGCAGTGAGGAGCCTGGATGGATTGAATTAGTCCCCAACGAGGTGAATTTTTTAATGAATTTTTTTTTCCTGAACGACCAATCGATTAATTGGTGCCTGGGTGCGATTTTGGTCGACCACGTTTTTCTTTGGTTGACTACAGCCCTACATAAGTCATAGGCCACCTAGGCAAGTGTGGTGTAGCTAGGCTTCAACAGTCCATTCAAGAACCCAGGGGGTGATGTCTTTTGTCCAAGTTTATACACAGTCTATATTTTTGAGGTCACACCCACTTTTTCTTTAATCCAAAACTGAGTAACGTTATAAGTAGAGTTATAGGAGATAAGATGAACAGAGCGCCAGGCAAAAAAAAAAACAAAAAAAAAAACATGCAAACATTGCATGAGCACTGTGTCTTTTTCTGGGATGGAAAACTCCAAAACACAATGCTTTTGGCCACAGCTTAAACCAGCAGGAAGGCATAAAAAGCTGCTAATCCTCAAAACTGAAAAATTGTATCTTGAGAATGAAGCACACAACAACTTATAAGTAATCCTAATCCTTCTTATTACAGTAACACTAAATGTACAGTTGGGTGATATTTTTGTACATACAGATTGATATCTTGTGTTGCTTCGGACCACAAAAGATTAAAAAGCAAGGATATCGGATGCTTCAACTAAGAAAATGAGTTGTGAATCTGCAGATCCTCTATTGGGTCAGAGCCCATTTTGTGACAGTTATACAGCCACCTTTTGTGTCCTTAAGTAAGACACAGAAACTGCTGCAGGGAGAGTTTAGTGTCTGAGCCAGGGACTGACCTCCCACTTCCTTTAAGCAAGGCACGAGGGAATACTGCTCTTGATTAGGCATGAATTTTTATGTGAGATCAAGGTGAGAGTAAACTTTGGAGTCTGGATTTTAATCAGGCTTTAAAGGTGAAAGCTGAACACTGAGGCTCTGAAATAGATTTTGAAGTTAGTTATGAAGTCAGAGTGTTATCTGAGGAAGAATCTCTCATTTTAATTATTGCAGCATTTTAATAAGGCACTTCCCCGTCGGTCCCCAGGAAAATGATTTGAGTAATATGTGTGCTAAAACGTGTAATTGCCCATGAAACAATTCCAAACACAAGACGGAACTTTATAAAAGTAATTATTTTCAAAAGTCAAAGAAAGGTGTATAATTTTGCAGCGAGCTGAGCAGTAAATGGCAATCACACCTTCAGCAAAGTAGAAAGAGCTATTACGCCTGCTTTGGTTGGCTGGTTGGAAATAAGGAGAATGTGTGTTAAATAATTCATCAACTGTCCAATGTACATGAAAAGGACAGATTTTTTCCCACCATGTGAGCAGATGAAAACAACAAACTGAATGGTAGACAGGGGTGCCGGGTAAAAATGAAATCAAGCAGATCCTATTAATCACTTCTGTATTGTGACAGGCAATACCTCTCACTGCTTAGCAACCACCTCCTGCAGGGCATAAGTGATGAGATTTACCACAGGATCTCCACTCTAAACTTATGAAAGTGTCCATTGTATGGCAGCAGATATCTAACACATATTGCTCTTTCTTACACAGTACAGCTGCTCTTGTTTTTTTCTGGCCGCTGTTATTAATTATTCAAACGTATATGTAAGAGGATCGATACAGCAAAAACAACACAAATCATGGTTTTCAGTTTCATACAGTATTTAACAGCAGATGCAGCTTTGTGTCTTTGTGCAGTGGATTTTATATTACCCCACTTCCAAAAATGTTGGGGTGCTGTGTAAGATGTAAAAAAATGAATGCAATGTTTTGCAAATCTCATAAAGAACACAACATGTGCATAAACAGCATTTCAGATGTTAAAACCCAGACATTTTACCATTTCATGAAAAATATTTGCTCATTTTGAATTTGATGGCAGCAACACATCTCAAAAAAGTGGGGGCAGGGCCATGTTTGCCATAGTGTAGCATCCCCTCCTCTTTTAATAACAGTCCATAAACATCTGGGGAAGTGAGAGACCAGCTGGTGGGGTTTTGGGGGAAGAATGCTGTCCCATTCTGGTCTGACGTAGGATTCTAGCAGCTCAAGTTCTGGGTTGTCTTTGCTGGATTTTATGTTTATGATGTGCCAAATGTTTTCTATTGGTCTGGACTGCAGGCAGGCTTGTTTGGCACCCAGACTCTTCTGCTGAGAAGCCATGCTGTTCCGATGGATGGCTTAACATTGTCTTACTGAAATATGCAATGCATTCCCTGAAAGAGACGCTGTCTGGATGGGAGCATATGTTGCTCTAAAGCTGCTATACACTCTACAGCACTGATAGTGCCTTTCTAGATGTGTAATTTGACCATGTCATAGGTACTAATGCAACTTCATACAATCAGTGATGCAGACTTTTGAGCTGTGCGCTGATAACAAGCTGGATGGTTCCTCCCCTCTTTCACCCACAGGACAGGGTGTCCATTTTTTCCAAAAAGAAGTTCAAATTTTGATTAAACTGACCACAGAACAGTTTTTCAATTTGTCGTTTTAAATGAGCTTTATCCCAGAGAAGACAGCTGTGTTTCTGGATCATGTTCACACATGGTTTCTTCTTCACATGATACAGCTTCAACTTGAATTTGTGGATGGCATGGTGAATTGTGTTGACAGACAATGATTTCTAGAAGTCTTCCTGAGCCCATGCAGTGATTTCAGGTAGAGTCATGCCTGTTTTTATTGCAATATTGTCCTTAGACCCTGTCCCTTGCGCACAGAGATTTCTCCAGATTCTCTAAATCTTTTGAAGATATCATGTACTGTAGATAGTTGGATAATCTAAGTCCTCACAATTTTACATTGAGGAACATTTATATGAAAAAAAAAGTTAGACGTAGTTTTTTGCAGACTGGTGAACCTCTATATCCAGTCATGCAACTTACCTCTTGCCAATTAACCCAATTAGTTGCAAAATGCTCATCCAGCTGTTTTATGTAATTTGCAAATCATTGCATTTTTATTTATATTTTACACAGCGCCCCAAGGCATTTGGAATTGGAGTTGTACAAGCTAAGAAGTGAACACACACAAAAATAGCTGTCTTACCTTAAACAGGCGCAGTATGTTAGCCACCATGATGGAGACGGAGCTGGATGAGGCTCCGATGACGCCCACTACCCTCTCGGGTTTGGTGATAATTGGAGCTCCACCGCCTAGACACTTGACGTCAGTCCCGTCCTTCTCGATGAGAGCCTGCACGAAGGTGAGTGACTGCTCCAAGGCATGAGTGTCCCTGGAGCAGGTGTCCAGCACACGTGCCCCCAGCGTGATGTTAGGCAACAGATTATTGTCATTATTGATGCGATCAAGGGCAAAGAGCATGGCCTCCAGTCTGTGGATACCCTTCTCCTTCTTCAGCTCCCCACACGGCTTGCCATCGTGGCCTCTGGCGTGAACTGGGAAAAGCCCTCCTAAGGAGATATCCCCGTCAATGCGGATGGAGTTCAAATGCGTGTGTCCCGGCCCTTTAGGTTTGGCAGCCTGAGTGGCCTTCAGGGAGCTGTAAAGAAGCAGCAGCAACAGAAGTAGTGGCACAATCAGGCTGTGTCTTTGGCAGCCGGTCCGATCCGGCCTAGACACCGGGGGTTGAAACATGACTGCAGCGTGAGCGCACATCCGCAGCGTACAACCAAACCCAGCAATCAGGGAAGAACAGTAGCCAGGTATTATTTTATGATGGCCACAGGGTTAATTGCAATACCTCTTGAAGCAGTTGGCATAGAAAAGGCTTCCTCTCATGTCTGTTCTCTCTCCCAGGCATTCAATTAATGTAGAATAGGAGCTGGGCTCTTTCACAGGATGTAATCCTGCTCTCTTCTCCTCTTTCGCTCCCTCACTCCATCATCTGACCACAGCGGCGGTAGGCAGCCTTTCTTGTGTCTGCTGTTACTCACAGATTTTCCTATGGAGATCCTTCACTTGGGGCATTAAGGAGAACAAAGGTGAACGATAAGCTTTTTCTCCCTCCCTCTCTCTCTATCTCTCTGTGTGTCTCTTTCCTTTCCACCTCAATCAGAAGTTTTTAATCTCCCCGTTCCCCTGGGCAGGGATTTGGTATATGTCAGAGCCCTCAGGCCTGCTTAGGTCCACAGGCTTCAGAGTGAATTCCTGAAAGATGAAAAAGAGACGAGTTGTGAGAAAGGGGGAAAACAGAAAAAGGCAAAGGCATTTGTATTGGTATGAGATTCTCAATACCTTCTTTTTTTTTTTGCTCAACCTTTTTACTGCAGCATTATGTGGAATGAAAGGACATTTCTGTTTCCAAACTCCTCTCTTCTCTTTCATACAGCCTTCCTACATCTATCATTTCAAATTCTAAAGGTTTCCATGAACTCTCAAGGTTGACAAGGCTGAGTCAGATCCCTTCCTATTCAGCCATCAGCCTTGTTGGCAGACACACTCGGCCTTTATCAAATTATTGTGACATTCTTACATTTATGCTTTTCCTATTGTTGCACCAAATTTCACATCAGACTGAAATATTGAGTCTGTTTAAATGTTCACTCACAGAAAATTATACAGCAGACAGATTGTGCTAGGAACTGAGACCTAAAATACAGACATGATTTGGCCAGTTCAAGTCGATATTTCTGCTTTAATAGGTTGTTGGATGGATACCTGAAATAAGGTCTGACTTCAAAAACTTTAAAAGATTGTTAGATTTTAGTTCCCAGACATTTTGTCAAAAAGTATCCTTATCATGAATTTTTCAGGCTTTATTATTTGGCCGATTTGAAGCCATTACTGTTATATATCAATATCAGCATGCATTTCCTGGTTGTTAACAATATGGAAAGTCTTTTGACTACCTTTGTAAAGACTTACTGGCTTAAAATTGGTGCAGAAATTATCCTTTTAGTTCCTTTTTAAATATAGACAATACGCTGTACACTATCTTTGTCATGGAGAAGTCCTCCTTTCAGAAAAGATAAAAAAAAGAGACTACAGAGGTTATCTGGGACAAATAACATCACCTCCCCAAACTCTAGAAAGTTCTAAGAGGATTAGTGGTGATAGAGTTGAAGTTGTATTACCATGATGTCTTATTTCTTCCAGCAATTTTAATAATGCTTCAAAAGTCTTAATATTGGTGTTTATTTGGAAAGATTATCTTCCTCAGTAGAATCTGACTGTTTCAGAAATAAAATAGTTTATCTTTGCAATAACCTAAAATGCAACGGGCAAATCTCATCTGCTTTCTGAAGTGGGAAACGGAAAGCCAGCTGAGCTCATGGTACAGCTGACTTTTTCATCATGGCCCCTTTCAACACAATGGACAGAGCCACAGCAGATGACAAGTCCTGTTTCCCAAGATCCGCCAAAACTTGATTAGAAAAATTTAATTGTATAATACCAGAAAACACAAAACTGAAGGACTGATAGGGGCAAAAGCATATTTGTTCTATTAAGTTTGTATTTGAAAACTACATGATACAAGCAGTTTCCTGCATGCACGCACCTCTGCAGGCACTTCATTCATAACTTTTACATAATACCTTGAGTCTAAAAAACATTTATTAGGCAATGTTTACAGGTGCGCTGGACATTAGTTATAGTTGTACGATTTTCCAGACTTCACAGACTTACGTCAAGACAGAGGATCAGATTAAGTTTGTCTGTTTCCTCTAGGTCACATGTGCACTCTCTTTTTCTCCCTCTTTCCTCCATTCCTCCCAGAGGTAATATGAGAAATAATTTAAAAAAACTCTTTTCTTAGAATCTGGGAATGTGACTAATGTTCTGTGTTCTTTAAAACAGATAATGATGGACCTTCAATCTATTTATTCCTGCATTGTGTATCAATGCTGAGCTCAGTCAGGCTGCAAGTTCAATTTACGGGAACCTTTTAGAAATTACAAACTACTTCAGCGACTAAAATAACTGACGAGCACTTATGAACTTCATCTAAATTTCACATAGATGGGGGAAAGATATGTTTTAAAAAACTAGAAATGATAATAATTGTGCCTTATATCTCTGCTGCAGGCCGAAGCAGGTGTGGATATTGACAAACTTTATTTCTCATCACTGATCTACACCCAGAAAAAATAACTGTGTTTTTGCCAGGGGTGTAACGGTATTTGTATTCGTCCTGTACCGTCACAGTACGGCCGTCACAGTTTGGTGCATGCAGTAATACGACGAATACGTCTGAGTGAGTATTGAAAAAAGTCAAGTTCTCACTTCAATCCAGGTGGCGGCAATGAACCTAAAAGCTGCCAGCAACAGTCATTACAGAAGAAGGAGCAGTTACAAAAACAAACGAAGAAGAGTGATGCCGCGTGTGGAATTAGGAGAGCCGCCGGCCCTATTTAAATTTCTTGTATCGCAATAGTGCTCTGGCTCTGTGAATCATATTAACTTTACCTTCAGCTATCAGCCTCAGAGGAGTGAGAGAGGGACTCTGCAGCTGTGTCATAGGTAAAGTTATCCTTAGATTTCACACAGCTTTAACCTCAT